>NC_133622.1:129880076-130201834 GCF_048593235.1 Sminthopsis crassicaudata | reverse complement strand
ATCCTATACAGTTGAATGAGTGAATGTGCATGCAATAGTTCCAGTTATTTCCTTTTTGAAAATCCATTCCTTTGAATACTTGTTCCTGTCTATTTCCAATTCTATTGAGTCTATTGTTCCTCTTCTTTCCTCTAAAATTGTGAACTTTATACTTGATGTTAATTCTCTCCTATTTGCTTCAATGGAACTTTTTGGACAAAATCCCTCATCTTCTTTATATCTAAAGCTGATCAAAAGATTCTTAACAGGAATCATATACAGTTGAAAGAGCGAATGTGCAGGACATAGTTCCAGTTATTCCCTTTGGGAAAATACATTCCTTTGGTTACTTTTTCCTCTCTATTTTCAATTCTATTGAGTCTATTGTTCCTCTTGTTTCCTCTTCAATTGGGAACTTTATAGTTGATGTTAATTCTCTCCTATTTTCTTCAATTTAACTTTTTGGGCAAAATCCGTCATCTTCTTAATATCTAAAATTGAGCAAAGGATTCTTGACAGGAATCATTTACAGTGGAATGCGTGAATGTTCAGTCAATAATTCCAGTTATTTCCTTTGGGAAAATACATTCCTTTGAATATTTGTTCCTGTCTATTTCCAATTCTATTGAGTCTATTGTTCCTCTTCTTGCCTCTTCAATTTGGAACTTTATAGTTGATGTTAATTCTCTCCTATTTGCTTCAATGAATCTTTTTGGGCAAAATCCATCATCTTCTTTATATCTAAAGCTGATCAAAAGATTCTTAACAGGAATCATATACATTTGAATGAGCGAATGTGCAGGCAATTGTTCCAGTTATTCCCTTTGGGAAAATCCATTCCTTTGGATACTTGTTCCTGTCTATTTCCAATTCTATTGAGTCTATTGTTCCTCTTCTTGCCTCTTCAATTGGGAACTTTATAGTTGATGTTAATTCTCTCCTATTTGCTTCAATGGAATTTTTTGGGCAAAATCCATCATCTTCTTTATATCTAAAGCTGATCAAAGGATTCTTAACAGGAATCATATACAGTTGAATGAGCGAATGTGCAGGCAATTGTTCCAGTTATTCCCTTTGGGAAAATCCATTCCTTTGGATACTTGTTCCTGTCTATTTCCAATTCTATTGAGTCTATTGTTCCTCTTCTTGCCTCTTCAATTGGGAACTTTATAGTTGATGTTAATTCTCTCCTATTTGCTTCAATGGAACTTTTTGGGCAAAATCCATCATCTTCTTTATATCTAAAGCTGATCAAAGGATTCTTAACAGGAATCATATACAGTTGAATGAGCGAATGTGCAGGCAATAGTTCCAGTTATTCCCTTGGGGAAAATCCATTCCTTTGGATACTTGTTCCTCTCTATTTTCAATTCTATTGAGTGTATTGTTCCTCTTCTTGCCTCTTCAATTGGGAACTTTATAGTTGATGTTAATTCTCTCCTGTTTGCTTCAATTTAACTTTTTGGGCAAAATCCATCATCTTCTTTATATCTAAAGCTGAGCAAAGGATTCTTGACAGGAATCCTTTACAGTGGAATGCGTGTATTTGCATTCAATAGTTCCAGGTATTCCCTTTGGAAAAATCCATTCCTTTGAATACTTGTTCCTCTCCATTTCCAATTCTATTGAGTCTAGTGTTCCCTTTTGTTTCCTCTTCAATAGGAACTTCATAGTTAATGTTAATTCTCTCCTATTTGCTTCAATTTAACTTTTTGGGCAAAATCCATCATCTTCTTTATAGCTAAAGCTGAGCAAAGGATTCTTGACAGGAATCCTATACAGTTGAATGAGTGAATGTGCATGCAATAGTTCCAGTTATTTCCTTTGGGAAAATCCATTCCTTTGAATACTTGTTCCTGTCTATTTCCAATTCTATTGAGTCTATTGTTCCTCTTCTTGCCTCTTCAATTGGGAACTTTATAGTTGAAGTTATTTCTCTCCTATTTGCTTCAATATAACTTTTGGGCAAAATCCATCATCTTCTTTATATCTAAAGCTGATCAAAGGATTCTTAACAGGAATCATATACATTTGAATGAGTGAATATGCATGCAATAATTCCAGTTATTTCCTTTGGGAAAATCCATTCCTTTGAATACTTGTTCCTGTCTATTTCCAATCTATTGAGTCTAGTGTTCCTCTTGTTTCCTCTTTTATTGGGAACTTTATAGTTGATGTTAATTCTCTGCGATTTGCTTCAATTTAACTTTTTGTGCAAATCCATCATCTTTTTTATATCAAAAGCTGATCAAAGGATTCTTAACAGGAATCATTTACATTTGAATGAGCGAATGTGCAGGCAATTGTTCCAGTTATTCCCTTGGGGAAAATCCATTCCTTTGGATACTTGTTCCTCTCTATTTCCAATTCTATTGAGTCTATTGTTCCTCTTCTTGCCTCTTCAATTGGGAACTTTATAGTTGATGTTAATTCTCTCCTATTTGCTTCAATGGATATTTGTGGGCAAAATCCATCATCTTCTTTATAGCTAAAGCTGATCAAAGGATTCTTAACAGGAATCCTATACAGTTGAATGAGTGAATGTGCATGCAATAGTTCCAGTTATTTCCTTTTTGAAAATCCATTCCTTTGAATACTTGTTCCTGTCTATTTCCAATTCTATTGAGTCTATTGTTCCTCTTCTTTCCTCTAAAATTGTGAACTTTATACTTGATGTTAATTCTCTCCTATTTGCTTCAATGGAACTTTTTGGACAAAATCCCTCATCTTCTTTATATCTAAAGCTGATCAAAAGATTCTTAACAGGAATCATATACAGTTGAAAGAGCGAATGTGCAGGACATAGTTCCAGTTATTCCCTTTGGGAAAATACATTCCTTTGGATACTTTTTCCTCTCTATTTTCAATTCTATTGAGTCTATTGTTCCTCTTGTTTCCTCTTCAATTGGGAACTTTATAGTTGATGTTAATTCTCTCCTATTTTCTTCAATTTAACTTTTTGGGCAAAATCCGTCATCTTCTTAATATCTAAAATTGAGCAAAGGATTCTTGACAGGAATCATTTACAGTGGAATGCGTGAATGTTCAGTCAATAATTCCAGTTATTTCCTTTGGGAAAATACATTCCTTTGAATATTTGTTCCTGTCTATTTCCAATTCTATTGAGTCTATTGTTCCTCTTCTTGCCTCTTCAATTTGGAACTTTATAGTTGATGTTAATTCTCTCCTATTTGCTTCAATGAATCTTTTTGGGCAAAATCCATCATCTTCTTTATATCTAAAGCTGATCAAAAGATTCTTAACAGGAATCATATACATTTGAATGAGCGAATGTGCAGGCAATTGTTCCAGTTATTCCCTTTGGGAAAATCCATTCCTTTGGATACTTGTTCCTGTCTATTTCCAATTCTATTGAGTCTATTGTTCCTCTTCTTGCCTCTTCAATTGGGAACTTTATAGTTGATGTTAATTCTCTCCTATTTGCTTCAATGGAATTTTTTGGGCAAAATCCATCATCTTCTTTATATCTAAAGCTGATCAAAGGATTCTTAACAGGAATCATATACAGTTGAATGAGCGAATGTGCAGGCAATTGTTCCAGTTATTCCCTTTGGGAAAATCCATTCCTTTGGATACTTGTTCCTGTCTATTTCCAATTCTATTGAGTCTATTGTTCCTCTTCTTGCCTCTTCAATTGGGAACTTTATAGTTGATGTTAATTCTCTCCTATTTGCTTCAATGGAACTTTTTGGGCAAAATCCATCATCTTCTTTATATCTAAAGCTGATCAAAGGATTCTTAACAGGAATCATATACAGTTGAATGAGCGAATGTGCAGGCAATAGTTCCAGTTATTCCCTTGGGGAAAATCCATTCCTTTGGATACTTGTTCCTCTCTATTTTCAATTCTATTGAGTGTATTGTTCCTCTTCTTGCCTCTTCAATTGGGAACTTTATAGTTGATGTTAATTCTCTCCTGTTTGCTTCAATTTAACTTTTTGGGCAAAATCCATCATCTTCTTTATATCTAAAGCTGAGCAAAGGATTCTTGACAGGAAT
The DNA here is from genome assembly GCF_048593235.1 of Sminthopsis crassicaudata. Taxonomy (NCBI): domain Eukaryota; kingdom Metazoa; phylum Chordata; class Mammalia; order Dasyuromorphia; family Dasyuridae; genus Sminthopsis; species Sminthopsis crassicaudata. The sequence goes on along the minus strand of NC_133622.1, from coordinate 130,197,835 downwards.
CCTTTACAGTGGAATGCGTGTATTTGCATTCAATAGTTCCAGGTATTCCCTTTGGAAAAATCCATTCCTTTGAATACTTGTTCCTCTCCATTTCCAATTCTATTGAGTCTAGTGTTCCCTTTTGTTTCCTCTTCAATAGGAACTTCATAGTTAATGTTAATTCTCTCCTATTTGCTTCAATTTAACTTTTTGGGCAAAATCCATCATCTTCTTTATAGCTAAAGCTGAGCAAAGGATTCTTGACAGGAATCCTATACAGTTGAATGAGTGAATGTGCATGCAATAGTTCCAGTTATTTCCTTTGGGAAAATCCATTCCTTTGAATACTTGTTCCTGTCTATTTCCAATTCTATTGAGTCTATTGTTCCTCTTCTTGCCTCTTCAATTGGGAACTTTATAGTTGAAGTTATTTCTCTCCTATTTGCTTCAATATAACTTTTGGGCAAAATCCATCATCTTCTTTATATCTAAAGCTGATCAAAGGATTCTTAACAGGAATCATATACATTTGAATGAGTGAATATGCATGCAATAATTCCAGTTATTTCCTTTGGGAAAATCCATTCCTTTGAATACTTGTTCCTGTCTATTTCCAATCTATTGAGTCTAGTGTTCCTCTTGTTTCCTCTTTTATTGGGAACTTTATAGTTGATGTTAATTCTCTGCGATTTGCTTCAATTTAACTTTTTGTGCAAATCCATCATCTTTTTTATATCAAAAGCTGATCAAAGGATTCTTAACAGGAATCATTTACATTTGAATGAGCGAATGTGCAGGCAATTGTTCCAGTTATTCCCTTGGGGAAAATCCATTCCTTTGGATACTTGTTCCTCTCTATTTCCAATTCTATTGAGTCTATTGTTCCTCTTCTTGCCTCTTCAATTGGGAACTTTATAGTTGATGTTAATTCTCTCCTATTTGCTTCAATGGATATTTGTGGGCAAAATCCATCATCTTCTTTATAGCTAAAGCTGATCAAAGGATTCTTAACAGGAATCCTATACAGTTGAATGAGTGAATGTGCATGCAATAGTTCCAGTTATTTCCTTTTTGAAAATCCATTCCTTTGAATACTTGTTCCTGTCTATTTCCAATTCTATTGAGTCTATTGTTCCTCTTCTTTCCTCTAAAATTGTGAACTTTATACTTGATGTTAATTCTCTCCTATTTGCTTCAATGGAACTTTTTGGACAAAATCCCTCATCTTCTTTATATCTAAAGCTGATCAAAAGATTCTTAACAGGAATCATATACAGTTGAAAGAGCGAATGTGCAGGACATAGTTCCAGTTATTCCCTTTGGGAAAATACATTCCTTTGGTTACTTTTTCCTCTCTATTTTCAATTCTATTGAGTCTATTGTTCCTCTTGTTTCCTCTTCAATTGGGAACTTTATAGTTGATGTTAATTCTCTCCTATTTTCTTCAATTTAACTTTTTGGGCAAAATCCGTCATCTTCTTAATATCTAAAATTGAGCAAAGGATTCTTGACAGGAATCATTTACATTGGAATGCGTGAATGTTCAGTCAATAATTCCAGTTATTTCCTTTGGGAAAATACATTCCTTTGAATATTTGTTCCTGTCTATTTCCAATTCCATTGAGTCTATTGTTCCTCTTCTTGCCTCTTCAATTTGGAACTTTATAGTTGATGTTAATTCTCTCCTATTTGCTTCAATGAAACTTTTTGGGCAAAATCCATCATCTTCTTTATATCTAAAGCTGATCAAAGGATTCTTAACAGGAATCATATACATTTGAATGAGCGAATGTGCAGGCAATTATTCCAGTTATTCCCTTTGGGAAAATCCATTCCTTTGGATACTTGTTCCTGTCTATTTCCAATTCTATTGAGTCTATTGTTCCTCTTCTTGCCTCTTCAATTGGGAACTTTATAGTTGATGTTAATTCTCTCCTATTTGCTTCAATGGAACTTTTTGGGCAAAATCCATCATCTTCTTTATATCTAAAGCTGATCAAAGGATTCTTAACAGGAATCATATACATTTGAATGAGTGAATATGCATGCAATAATTCCAGTTATTTCCTTTGGGAAAATCCATTCCTTTGAATACTTGTTCCTGTCTATTTCCAATCTATTGAGTCTAGTGTTCCTCTTGTTTCCTCTTTTATTGGGAACTTTATAGTTGATGTTAATTCTCTGCGATTTGCTTCAATTTAACTTTTTGTGCAAATCCATCATCTTTTTTATATCAAAAGCTGATCAAAGGATTCTTAACAGGAATCATTTACATTTGAATGAGCGAATGTGCAGGCAATTGTTCCAGTTATTCCCTTGGGGAAAATCCATTCCTTTGGATACTTGTTCCTCTCTATTTCCAATTCTATTGAGTCTATTGTTCCTCTTCTTGCCTCTTCAATTGGGAACTTTATAGTTGATGTTAATTCTCTCCTATTTGCTTCAATGGATATTTGTGGGCAAAATCCATCATCTTCTTTATAGCTAAAGCTGATCAAAGGATTCTTAACAGGAATCCTATACAGTTGAATGAGTGAATGTGCATGCAATAGTTCCAGTTATTTCCTTTTTGAAAATCCATTCCTTTGAATACTTGTTCCTGTCTATTTCCAATTCTATTGAGTCTATTGTTCCTCTTCTTTCCTCTAAAATTGTGAACTTTATACTTGATGTTAATTCTCTCCTATTTGCTTCAATGGAACTTTTTGGACAAAATCCCTCATCTTCTTTATATCTAAAGCTGATCAAAAGATTCTTAACAGGAATCATATACAGTTGAAAGAGCGAATGTGCAGGACATAGTTCCAGTTATTCCCTTTGGGAAAATACATTCCTTTGGTTACTTTTTCCTCTCTATTTTCAATTCTATTGAGTCTATTGTTCCTCTTGTTTCCTCTTCAATTGGGAACTTTATAGTTGATGTTAATTCTCTCCTATTTTCTTCAATTTAACTTTTTGGGCAAAATCCGTCATCTTCTTAATATCTAAAATTGAGCAAAGGATTCTTGACAGGAATCATTTACATTGGAATGCGTGAATGTTCAGTCAATAATTCCAGTTATTTCCTTTGGGAAAATACATTCCTTTGAATATTTGTTCCTGTCTATTTCCAATTCCATTGAGTCTATTGTTCCTCTTCTTGCCTCTTCAATTTGGAACTTTATAGTTGATGTTAATTCTCTCCTATTTGCTTCAATGAAACTTTTTGGGCAAAATCCATCATCTTCTTTATATCTAAAGCTGATCAAAGGATTCTTAACAGGAATCATATACATTTGAATGAGCGAATGTGCAGGCAATTGTTCCAGTTATTCCCTTTGGGAAAATCCATTCCTTTGGATACTTGTTCCTGTCTATTTCCAATTCTATTGAGTCTATTGTTCCTCTTCTTGCCTCTTCAATTGGGAACTTTATAGTTGATGTTAATTCTCTCCTATTTGCTTCAATGGAACTTTTTGGGCAAAATCCATCATCTTCTTTATATCTAAAGCTGATCAAAGGATTCTTAACAGGAATCATATACATTTGAATGAGTGAATATGCATGCAATAATTCCAGTTATTTCCTTTGGGAAAATCCATTCCTTTGAATACTTGTTCCTGTCTATTTCCAATCTATTGAGTCTAGTGTTCCTCTTGTTTCCTCTTTTATTGGGAACTTTATAGTTGATGTTAATTCTCTGCGATTTGCTTCAATTTAACTTTTTGTGCAAATCCATCATCTTTTTTATATCAAAAGCTGATCAAAGGATTCTTAACAGGAATCATTTACATTTGAATGAGCGAATGTGCAGGCAATTGTTCCAGTTATTCCCTTGGGGAAAATCCATTCCTTTGGATACTTGTTCCTCTCTATTTCCAATTCTATTGAGTCTATTGTTCCTCTTCTTGCCTCTTCAATTGGGAACTTTATAGTTGATGTTAATTCTCTCCTATTTGCTTCAATGGATATTTGTGGGCAAAATCCATCATCTTCTTTATAGCTAAAGCTGATCAAAGGATTCTTAACAGGAATCCTATACAGTTGAATGAGTGAATGTGCATGCAATAGTTCCAGTTATTTCCTTTTTGAAAATCCATTCCTTTGAATACTTGTTCCTGTCTATTTCCAATTCTATTGAGTCTATTGTTCCTCTTCTTTCCTCTAAAATTGTGAACTTTATACTTGATGTTAATTCTCTCCTATTTGCTTCAATGGAACTTTTTGGACAAAATCCCTCATCTTCTTTATATCTAAAGCTGATCAAAAGATTCTTAACAGGAATCATATACAGTTGAAAGAGCGAATGTGCAGGACATAGTTCCAGTTATTCCCTTTGGGAAAATACATTCCTTTGGTTACTTTTTCCTCTCTATTTTCAATTCTATTGAGTCTATTGTTCCTCTTGTTTCCTCTTCAATTGGGAACTTTATAGTTGATGTTAATTCTCTCCTATTTTCTTCAATTTAACTTTTTGGGCAAAATCCGTCATCTTCTTAATATCTAAAATTGAGCAAAGGATTCTTGACAGGAATCATTTACATTGGAATGCGTGAATGTTCAGTCAATAATTCCAGTTATTTCCTTTGGGAAAATACATTCCTTTGAATATTTGTTCCTGTCTATTTCCAATTCCATTGAGTCTATTGTTCCTCTTCTTGCCTCTTCAATTTGGAACTTTATAGTTGATGTTAATTCTCTCCTATTTGCTTCAATGAAACTTTTTGGGCAAAATCCATCATCTTCTTTATATCTAAAGCTGATCAAAGGATTCTTAACAGGAATCATATACATTTGAATGAGCGAATGTGCAGGCAATTATTCCAGTTATTCCCTTTGGGAAAATCCATTCCTTTGGATACTTGTTCCTGTCTATTTCCAATTCTATTGAGTCTATTGTTCCTCTTCTTGCCTCTTCAATTGGGAACTTTATAGTTGATGTTAATTCTCTCCTATTTGCTTCAATGGAACTTTTTGGGCAAAATCCATCATCTTCTTTATATCTAAAGCTGATCAAAGGATTCTTAACAGGAATCATATACATTTGAATGAGTGAATATGCATGCAATAATTCCAGTTATTTCCTTTGGGAAAATCCATTCCTTTGAATACTTGTTCCTGTCTATTTCCAATCTATTGAGTCTAGTGTTCCTCTTGTTTCCTCTTTTATTGGGAACTTTATAGTTGATGTTAATTCTCTGCGATTTGCTTCAATTTAACTTTTTGTGCAAATCCATCATCTTTTTTATATCAAAAGCTGATCAAAGGATTCTTAACAGGAATCATTTACATTTGAATGAGCGAATGTGCAGGCAATTGTTCCAGTTATTCCCTTGGGGAAAATCCATTCCTTTGGATACTTGTTCCTCTCTATTTCCAATTCTATTGAGTCTATTGTTCCTCTTCTTGCCTCTTCAATTGGGAACTTTATAGTTGATGTTAATTCTCTCCTATTTGCTTCAATGGATATTTGTGGGCAAAATCCATCATCTTCTTTATAGCTAAAGCTGATCAAAGGATTCTTAACAGGAATCCTATACAGTTGAATGAGTGAATGTGCATGCAATAGTTCCAGTTATTTCCTTTTTGAAAATCCATTCCTTTGAATACTTGTTCCTGTCTATTTCCAATTCTATTGAGTCTATTGTTCCTCTTCTTTCCTCTAAAATTGTGAACTTTATACTTGATGTTAATTGTCTCCTATTTGCTTCAATGGAACTTTTTGGACAAAATCCCTCATCTTCTTTATATCTAAAGCTGATCAAAAGATTCTTAACAGGAATCATATACAGTTGAAAGAGCGAATGTGCAGGACATAGTTCCAGTTATTCCCTTTGGGAAAATACATTCCTTTGGTTACTTTTTCCTCTCTATTTTCAATTCTATTGAGTCTATTGTTCCTCTTGTTTCCTCTTCAATTGGGAACTTTATAGTTGATGTTAATTCTCTCCTATTTTCTTCAATTTAACTTTTTGGGCAAAATCCGTCATCTTCTTAATATCTAAAATTGAGCAAAGGATTCTTGACAGGAATCATTTACATTGGAATGCGTGAATGTTCAGTCAATAATTCCAGTTATTTCCTTTGGGAAAATACATTCCTTTGAATATTTGTTCCTGTCTATTTCCAATTCCATTGAGTCTATTGTTCCTCTTCTTGCCTCTTCAATTTGGAACTTTATAGTTGATGTTAATTCTCTCCTATTTGCTTCAATGAAACTTTTTGGGCAAAATCCATCATCTTCTTTATATCTAAAGCTGATCAAAGGATTCTTAACAGGAATCATATACATTTGAATGAGCGAATGTGCAGGCAATTGTTCCAGTTATTCCCTTTGGGAAAATCCATTCCTTTGGATACTTGTTCCTGTCTATTTCCAATTCTATTGAGTCTATTGTTCCTCTTCTTGCCTCTTCAATTGGGAACTTTATAGTTGATGTTAATTCTCTCCTATTTGCTTCAATGGAACTTTTTGGGCAAAATCCATCATCTTCTTTATATCTAAAGCTGATCAAAGGATTCTTAACAGGAATCATATACATTTGAATGAGTGAATATGCATGCAATAATTCCAGTTATTTCCTTTGGGAAAATCCATTCCTTTGAATACTTGTTCCTGTCTATTTCCAATCTATTGAGTCTAGTGTTCCTCTTGTTTCCTCTTTTATTGGGAACTTTATAGTTGATGTTAATTCTCTGCGATTTGCTTCAATTTAACTTTTTGTGCAAATCCATCATCTTTTTTATATCAAAAGCTGATCAAAGGATTCTTAACAGGAATCATTTACATTTGAATGAGCGAATGTGCAGGCAATTGTTCCAGTTATTCCCTTGGGGAAAATCCATTCCTTTGGATACTTGTTCCTCTCTATTTCCAATTCTATTGAGTCTATTGTTCCTCTTCTTGCCTCTTCAATTGGGAACTTTATAGTTGATGTTAATTCTCTCCTATTTGCTTCAATGGATATTTGTGGGCAAAATCCATCATCTTCTTTATAGCTAAAGCTGATCAAAGGATTCTTAACAGGAATCCTATACAGTTGAATGAGTGAATGTGCATGCAATAGTTCCAGTTATTTCCTTTTTGAAAATCCATTCCTTTGAATACTTGTTCCTGTCTATTTCCAATTCTATTGAGTCTATTGTTCCTCTTCTTTCCTCTAAAATTATGAACTTTATACTTTATGTTAATTCTCTCCTATTTGCTTCAATGGAACTTTTTGGACAAAATCCCTCATCTTCTTTATATCTAAAGCTGATCAAAAGATTCTTAACAGGAATCATATACAGTTGAAAGAGCGAATGTGCAGGACATAGTTCCAGTTATTCCCTTTGGGAAAATACATTCCTTTGGTTACTTTTTCCTCTCTATTTTCAATTCTATTGAGTCTATTGTTCCTCTTGTTTCCTCTTCAATTGGGAACTTTATAGTTGATGTTAATTCTCTCCTATTTTCTTCAATTTAACTTTTTGGGCAAAATCCATCATCTTCTTTATATCTAAAGCTGATCAAAGGATTCTTAACAGGAATCATATACATTTGAATGAGTGAATATGCATGCAATAATTCCAGTTATTTCCTTTGGGAAAATCCATTCCTTTGAATACTTGTTCCTGTCTATTTCCAATCTATTGAGTCTAGTGTTCCTCTTGTTTCCTCTTTTATTGGGAACTTTATAGTTGATGTTAATTCTCTGCGATTTGCTTCAATTTAACTTTTTGTGCAAATCCATCATCTTTTTTATATCAAAAGCTGATCAAAGGATTCTTAACAGGAATCATTTACATTTGAATGAGCGAATGTGCAGGCAATTGTTCCAGTTATTCCCTTGGGGAAAATCCATTCCTTTGGATACTTGTTCCTCTCTATTTCCAATTCTATTGAGTCTATTGTTCCTCTTCTTGCCTCTTCAATTTGGAACTTTATAGTTCATGTTAATTCTCTCCTATTTGCTTCAATGAAACTTTTTGGGCAAAATCCATCATCTTCTTTATATCCAAAGCTGATCAAAGGATTCTTAACAGGAATCATATACAGTTGAATGAGCGAATGTGCATGCAATAGTTCCAGTTATTTCCTTTTTGAAAATCCATTCCTTTGAATACTTGTTCCTGTCTATTTCCAATTCTATTGAGTCTATTGTTCCTCTTCTTTCCTCTAAAATTGTGAACTTTATACTTGATGTTAATTCTCTCCTATTTGCTTCAATGGAACTTTTTGGACAAAATCCCTCATCTTCTTTATATCTAAAGCTGATCAAAAGATTCTTAACAGGAATCATATACAGTTGAAAGAGCGAATGTGCAGGACATAGTTCCAGTTATTCCCTTTGGGAAAATACATTCCTTTGGATACTTTTTCCTCTCTATTTTCAATTCTATTGAGTCTATTGTTCCTCTTGTTTCCTCTTCAATTGGGAACTTTATAGTTGATGTTAATTCTCTCCTATTTTCTTCAATTTAACTTTTTGGGCAAAATCCATCATCTTCTTTATATCTAAAGCTGATCAAAGGATTCTTAACAGGAATCATATACATTTGAATGAGTGAATATGCATGCAATAATTCCAGTTATTTCCTTTGGGAAAATCCATTCCTTTGAATACTTGTTCCTGTCTATTTCCAATCTATTGAGTCTAGTGTTCCTCTTGTTTCCTCTTTTATTGGGAACTTTATAGTTGATGTTAATTCTCTGCGATTTGCTTCAATTTAACTTTTTGTGCAAATCCATCATCTTTTTTATATCAAAAGCTGATCAAAGGATTCTTAACAGGAATCATTTACATTTGAATGAGCGAATGTGCAGGCAATTGTTCCAGTTATTCCCTTGGGGAAAATCCATTCCTTTGGATACTTGTTCCTCTCTATTTCCAATTCTATTGAGTCTATTGTTCCTCTTCTTGCCTCTTCAATTTGGAACTTTATAGTTCATGTTAATTCTCTCCTATTTGCTTCAATGAAACTTTTTGGGCAAAATCCATCATCTTCTTTATATCCAAAGCTGATCAAAGGATTCTTAACAGGAATCATATACAGTTGAATGAGCGAATGTGCATGCAATAGTTCCAGTTATTTCCTTTGGGAAAATCCATTCCTTTGAATACTTGTTCCTGTCTATTTCCAATTCTATTGAGTCTATTGTTCCTCTTCTTGCCTCTTCAATTGGGAACTTTATAGTTGAAGTTATTTCTCTCCTATTTGCTTCAATATAACTTTTGGGCAAAATCCATCATCTTCTTTATATCTAAAGCTGAGCAAAGGATTCTTGACAGGAATCATATACAGTTGAATGAGCGAATGTGCAGGCAATAGTTCCAGTTATTCCCTTGGGGAAAATCCATTCCTTTGGATACTTGTTCCTCTCTATTTTCAATTCTATTGAGTGTATTGTTCCTCTTCTTGCCTCTTCAATTGGGAACTTTATAGTTGATGTTAATTCTCTCCTGTTTGCTTCAATTTAACTTTTTGGGCAAAATCCATCATCTTCTTTATATCTAAAGCTGAGCAAAGGATTCTTGACAGGAATCCTTTACAGTGGAATGCGTGTATTTGCATTCAATAGTTCCAGGTATTCCCTTTGGAAAAATCCATTCCTTTGAATACTTGTTCCTCTCCATTTCCAATTCTATTGAGTCTAGTGTTCCCTTTTGTTTCCTCTTCAATAGGAACTTCATAGTTAATGTTAATTCTCTCCTATTTGCTTCAATTTAACTTTTTGGGCAAAATCCATCATCTTCTTTATAGCTAAAGCTGAGCAAAGGATTCTTGACAGGAATCCTATACAGTTGAATGAGTGAATGTGCATGCAATAGTTCCAGTTATTTCCTTTGGGAAAATCCATTCCTTTGAATACTTGTTCCTGTCTATTTCCAATTCTATTGAGTCTATTGTTCCTCTTCTTGCCTCTTCAATTGGGAACTTTATAGTTGAAGTTATTTCTCTCCTATTTGCTTCAATATAACTTTTGGGCAAAATCCATCATCTTCTTTATATCTAAAGCTGATCAAAGGATTCTTAACAGGAATCATATACATTTGAATGAGTGAATATGCATGCAATAATTCCAGTTATTTCCTTTGGGAAAATCCATTCCTTTGAATACTGGTTCCTGTCTATTTCCAATCTATTGAGTCTAGTGTTCCTCTTGTTTCCTCTTTTATTGGGAACTTTATAGTTGATGTTAATTCTCTGCGATTTGCTTCAATTTAACTTTTTGTGCAAATCCATCATCTTTTTTATATCAAAAGCTGATCAAAGGATTCTTAACAGGAATCATTTACATTTGAATGAGCGAATGTGCAGGCAATTGTTCCAGTTATTCCCTTGGGGAAAATCCATTCCTTTGGATACTTGTTCCTCTCTATTTCCAATTCTATTGAGTCTATTGTTCCTCTTCTTGCCTCTTCAATTGGGAACTTTATAGTTGATGTTAATTCTCTCCTATTTGCTTCAATGGATATTTGTGGGCAAAATCCATCATCTTCTTTATAGCTAAAGCTGATCAAAGGATTCTTAACAGGAATCCTATACAGTTGAATGAGTGAATGTGCATGCAATAGTTCCAGTTATTTCCTTTTTGAAAATCCATTCCTTTGAATACTTGTTCCTGTCTATTTCCAATTCTATTGAGTCTATTGTTCCTCTTCTTTCCTCTAAAATTGTGAACTTTATACTTGATGTTAATTCTCTCCTATTTGCTTCAATGGAACTTTTTGGACAAAATCCCTCATCTTCTTTATATCTAAAGCTGATCAAAAGATTCTTAACAGGAATCATATACAGTTGAAAGAGCGAATGTGCAGGACATAGTTCCAGTTATTCCCTTTGGGAAAATACATTCCTTTGGTTACTTTTTCCTCTCTATTTTCAATTCTATTGAGTCTATTGTTCCTCTTGTTTCCTCTTCAATTGGGAACTTTATAGTTGATGTTAATTCTCTCCTATTTTCTTCAATTTAACTTTTTGGGCAAAATCCGTCATCTTCTTAATATCTAAAATTGAGCAAAGGATTCTTGACAGGAATCATTTACATTGGAATGCGTGAATGTTCAGTCAATAATTCCAGTTATTTCCTTTGGGAAAATACATTCCTTTGAATATTTGTTCCTGTCTATTTCCAATTCCATTGAGTCTATTGTTCCTCTTCTTGCCTCTTCAATTTGGAACTTTATAGTTGATGTTAATTCTCTCCTATTTGCTTCAATGAAACTTTTTGGGCAAAATCCATCATCTTCTTTATATCTAAAGCTGATCAAAGGATTCTTAACAGGAATCATATACATTTGAATGAGCGAATGTGCAGGCAATTGTTCCAGTTATTCCCTTTGGGAAAATCCATTCCTTTGGATACTTGTTCCTGTCTATTTCCAATTCTATTGAGTCTATTGTTCCTCTTCTTGCCTCTTCAATTGGGAACTTTATAGTTGATGTTAATTCTCTCCTATTTGCTTCAATGGAACTTTTTGGGCAAAATCCATCATCTTCTTTATATCTAAAGCTGATCAAAGGATTCTTAACAGGAATCATATACAGTTGAATGAGCGAATGTGCAGGCAATTGTTCCAGTTATTCCCTTTGGGAAAATCCATTCCTTTGGATACTTGTTCCTGTCTATTTCCAATTCTATTGAGTCTATTGTTCCTCTTCTTGCCTCTTCAATTGGGAACTTTATAGTTGATGTTAATTCTCTCCTATTTGCTTCAATGGAACTTTTTGGGCAAAATCCATCATCTTCTTTATATCTAAAGCTGATCAAAGGATTCTTAACAGGAATCATATACAGTTGAATGAGCGAATGTGCAGGCAATAGTTCCAGTTATTCCCTTGGGGAAAATCCATTCCTTTGGATACTTGTTCCTGTCTATTTCCAATTCTATTGAGTCTATTGTTCCTCTTCTTGCCTCTTCAATTGGGAACTTTATAGTTGATGTTAATTCTCTCCTATTTGCTTCAATGGAACTTTTTGGGCAAAATCCATCATCTTCTTTATATCTAAAGCTGATCAAAGGATTCTTAACAGGAATCATATACATTTGAATGAGTGAATATGCATGCAATAATTCCAGTTATTTCCTTTGGGAAAATCCTTTCCTTTGAATACTTGTTCCTGTCTATTTCCAATCTATTGAGTCTAGTGTTCCTCTTGTTTCCTCTTTTATTGGGAACTTTATAGTTGATGTTAATTCTCTGCGATTTGCTTCAATTTAACTTTTTGTGCAAATCCATCATCTTTTTTATATCAAAAGCTGATCAAAGGATTCTTAACAGGAATCATTTACATTTGAATGAGCGAATGTGCAGGCAATTGTTCCAGTTATTCCCTTGGGGAAAATCCATTCCTTTGGATACTTGTTCCTCTCTATTTCCAATTCTATTGAGTCTATTGTTCCTCTTCTTGCCTCTTCAATTGGGAACTTTATAGTTGATGTTAATTCTCTCCTATTTGCTTCAATGGATATTTGTGGGCAAAATCCATCATCTTCTTTATAGCTAAAGCTGATCAAAGGATTCTTAACAGGAATCCTATACAGTTGAATGAGTGAATGTGCATGCAATAGTTCCAGTTATTTCCTTTTTGAAAATCCATTCCTTTGAATACTTGTTCCTGTCTATTTCCAATTCTATTGAGTCTATTGTTCCTCTTCTTTCCTCTAAAATTGTGAACTTTATACTTGATGTTAATTCTCTCCTATTTGCTTCAATGGAACTTTTTGGACAAAATCCCTCATCTTCTTTATATCTAAAGCTGATCAAAAGATTCTTAACAGGAATCATATACAGTTGAAAGAGCGAATGTGCAGGACATAGTTCCAGTTATTCCCTTTGGGAAAATATATTCCTTTGGTTACTTTTTCCTCTCTATTTTCAATTCTATTGAGTCTATTGTTCCTCTTGTTTCCTCTTCAATTGGGAACTTTATAGTTGATGTTAATTCTCTCCTATTTTCTTCAATTTAACTTTTTGGGCAAAATCCGTCATCTTCTTAATATCTAAAATTGAGCAAAGGATTCTTGACAGGAATCATTTACAGTGGAATGCGTGAATGTTCAGTCAATAATTCTAGTTATTTCCTTTGGGAAAATACATTCCTTTGAATATTTGTTCCTGTCTATTTCCAATTCTATTGAGTCTATTGTTCCTCTTCTTGCCTCTTCAATTTGGAACTTTATAGTTCATGTTAATTCTCTCCTATTTGCTTCAATGAAACTTTTTGGGCAAAATCCATCATCTTCTTTATATCCAAAGCTGATCAAAGGATTCTTAACAGGAATCATATACAGTTGAATGAGCGAATGTGCATGCAATAGTTCCAGTTATTTCCTTTGGGAAAATCCATTCCTTTGAATACTTGTTCCTGTCTATTTCCAATTCTATTGAGTCTATTGTTCCTCTTCTTGCCTCTTCAATTGGGAACTTTATAGTTGAAGTTATTTCTCTCCTATTTGCTTCAATATAACTTTTGGGCAAAATCCATCATCTTCTTTATATCTAAAGCTGATCAAAGGATTCTTAACAGGAATCATATACATTTGAATGAGTGAATATGCATGCAATAATTCCAGTTATTTCCTTTGGGAAAATCCATTCCTTTGGTTACTTTTTCCTCTCTATTTTCAATTCTATTGAGTCTATTGTTCCTCTTGTTTCCTCTTCAATTGGGAACTTTATAGTTGATGTTAATTCTCTCCTATTTTCTTCAATTTAACTTTTTGGGCAAAATCCGTCATCTTCTTAATATCTAAAATTGAGCAAAGGATTCTTGACAGGAATCATTTACAGTGGAATGCGTGAATGTTCAGTCAATAATTCCAGTTATTTCCTTTGGGAAAATACATTCCTTTGAATATTTGTTCCTGTCTATTTCCAATTCTATTGAGTCTATTATTCCTCTTCTTGCCTCTTCAATTTGGAACTTTATAGTTGATGTTAATTCTCTCCTATTTGCTTCAATGAATCTTTTTGGGCAAAATCCATCATCTTCTTTATATCTAAAGCTGATCAAAGGATTCTTAACAGGAATCATATACATTTGAATGAGCGAATGTGCAGGCAATTGTTCCAGTTATTCCCTTTGGGAAAATCCATTCCTTTGGATACTTGTTCCTGTCTATTTCCAATTCTATTGAGTCTATTGTTCCTCTTCTTGCCTCTTCAATTGGGAACTTTATAGTTGATGTTAATTCTCTCCTATTTGCTTCAATGGAACTTTTTGGGCAAAATCCATCATCTTCTTTATATCTAAAGCTGATCAAAGGATTCTTGACAGGAATCCTTTACAGTGGAATGCGTGTATTTGCATTCAATAGTTCCAGGTATTCCCTTTGGAAAAATCCATTCCTTTGAATACTTGTTCCTCTCCATTTCCAATTCTATTGATTCTAGTGTTCCCTTTTGTTTCCTCTTCAATAGGAACTTCATAGTTAATGTTAATTCTCTCCTATTTGCTTCAATTTAACTTTTTGGGCAAAATCCATCATCTTCTTTATAGCTAAAGCTGAGCAAAGGATTCTTGACAGGAATCCTATACAGTTGAATGAGTGAATGTGCATGCAATAGTTCCAGTTATTTCCTTTGGGAAAATCCATTCCTTTGAATACTTGTTCCTGTCTATTTCCAATTCTATTGAGTCTATTGTTCCTCTTCTTGCCTCTTCAATTGGGAACTTTATAGTTGATGTTAATTCTCTCCTATTTGCTTCAATGGAACTTTTTGGGCAAAATCCATCATCTTCTTTATATCTAAAGCTGATCAAAGGATTCTTAACAGGAATCATATACAGTTGAATGAGCGAATGTGCAGGCAATAGTTCCAGTTATTCCCTTGGGGAAAATCCATTCCTTTGGATACTTGTTCCTCTCTATTTTCAATTCTATTGAGTGTATTGTTCCTCTTCTTGCCTCTTCAATTGGGAACTTTATAGTTGATGTTAATTCTCTCCTGTTTGCTTCAATTTAACTTTTTGGGCAAAATCCATCATCTTCTTTATATCTAAAGCTGAGCAAAGGATTCTTGACAGGAATCCTTTACAGTGGAATGCGTGTATTTGCATTCAATAGTTCCAGGTATTCCCTTTGGAAAAATCCATTCCTTTGAATACTTGTTCCTCTCCATTTCCAATTCTATTGAGTCTAGTGTTCCCTTTTGTTTCCTCTTCAATAGGAACTTCATAGTTAATGTTAATTCTCTCCTATTTGCTTCAATTTAACTTTTTGGGCAAAATCCGTCATCTTCTTTATAGCTAAAGCTGAGCAAAGGATTCTTGACAGGAATCCTATACAGTTGAATGAGTGAATGTGCATGCAATAGTTCCAGTTATTTCCTTTGGGAAAATCCATTCCTTTGAATACTTGTTCCTGTCTATTTCCAATCTATTGATTCTAGTGTTCCTCTTGTTTCCTCTTTTATTGGGAACTTTATAGTTGATGTTAATTCTCTGCGATTTGCTTCAATTTAACTTTTTGTGCAAATCCATCATCTTTTTTATATATCAAAAGCTGATCAAAGGATTCTTAACAGGTATCATTTACATTTGAATGAGCGAATGTGCAGGCAATTGTTCCAGTTATTCCCTTGGGGAAAATCCATTCCTTTGGATACTTGTTCCTCTCTATTTCCAATTCTATTGAGTCTATTGTTCCTCTTCTTGCCTCTTCAATTGGGAACTTTATAGTTGATGTTAATTCTCTCCTATTTGCTTCAATGGATATTTGTGGGCAAAATCCATCATCTTCTTTATAGCTAAAGCTGATCAAAGGATTCTTAACAGGAATCCTATACAGTTGAATGAGTGAATGTGCATGCAATAGTTCCAGTTATTTCCTTTTTGAAAATCCATTCCTTTGAATACTTGTTCCTGTCTATTTCCAATTCTATTGAGTCTATTGTTCCTCTTCTTTCCTCTAAAATTGTGAACTTTATACTTGATGTTAATTCTCTCCTATTTGCTTCAATGGAACTTTTTGGACAAAATCCCTCATCTTCTTTATATCTAAAGCTGATCAAAAGATTCTTAACAGGAATCATATACAGTTGAAAGAGCGAATGTGCAGGACATAGTTCCAGTTATTCCCTTTGGGAAAATACATTCCTTTGGATACTTTTTCCTCTCTATTTTCAATTCTATTGAGTCTATTGTTCCTCTTGTTTCCTCTTCAATTGGGAACTTTATAGTTGATGTTAATTCTCTCCTATTTTCTTCAATTTAACTTTTTGGGCAAAATCCGTCATCTTCTTAATATCTAAAATTGAGCAAAGGATTCTTGACAGGAATCATTTACAGTGGAATGCGTGAATGTTCAGTCAATAATTCCAGTTATTTCCTTTGGGAAAATACATTCCTTTGAATATTTGTTCCTGTCTATTTCCAATTCTATTGAGTCTATTGTTCCTCTTCTTGCCTCTTCAATTGGGAACTTTATAGTTGATGTTAATTCTCTCCTATTTGCTTCAATGAAACTTTTTGGGCAAAATCCATCATCTTCTTTATATCTAAAGCTGATCAAAGGATTCTTAACAGGAATCATATACATTTGAATGAGCGAATGTGCAGGCAATTGTTCCAGTTATTCCCTTTGGGAAAATCCATTCCTTTGGATACTTGTTCCTGTCTATTTCCAATTCTATTGAGTCTATTGTTCCTCTTCTTGCCTCTTCAATTGGGAACTTTATAGTTGATGTTAATTCTCTCCTATTTGCTTCAATGGAACTTTTTGGGCAAAATCCATCATCTTCTTTATATCTAAAGCTGATCAAAGGATTCTTAACAGGAATCATATACATTTGAATGAGTGAATATGCATGCAATAATTCCAGTTATTTCCTTTGGGAAAATCCATTCCTTTGAATACTTGTTCCTGTCTATTTCCAATCTATTGAGTCTAGTGTTCCTCTTGTTTCCTCTTTTATTGGGAACTTTATAGTTGATGTTAATTCTCTGCGATTTGCTTCAATTTAACTTTTTGTGCAAATCCATCATCTTTTTTATATCAAAAGCTGATCAAAGGATTCTTAACAGGAATTATTTACATTTGAATGAGCGAATGTGCAGGCAATTGTTCCAGTTATTCCCTTGGGGAAAATCCATTCCTTTGGATACTTGTTCCTCTCTATTTCCAATTCTATTGAGTCTATTGTTCCTCTTCTTGCCTCTTCAATTGGGAACTTTATAGTTGATGTTAATTCTCTCCTATTTGCTTCAATGGATATTTGTGGGCAAAATCCATCATCTTCTTTATAGCTAAAGCTGATCAAAGGATTCTTAACAGGAATCCTATACAGTTGAATGAGTGAATGTGCATGCAATAGTTCCAGTTATTTCCTTTTTGAAAATCCATTCCTTTGAATACTTGTTCCTGTCTATTTCCAATTCTATTGAGTCTATTGTTCCTCTTCTTTCCTCTAAAATTGTGAACTTTATACTTGATGTTAATTGTCTCCTATTTGCTTCAATGGAACTTTTTGGACAAAATCCCTCATCTTCTTTATATCTAAAGCTGATCAAAAGATTCTTAACAGGAATCATATACAGTTGAAAGAGCGAATGTGCAGGACATAGTTCCAGTTATTCCCTTTGGGAAAATACATTCCTTTGGTTACTTTTTCCTCTCTATTTTCAATTCTATTGAGTCTATTGTTCCTCTTGTTTCCTCTTCAATTGGGAACTTTATAGTTGATGTTAATTCTCTCCTATTTTCTTCAATTTAACTTTTTGGGCAAAATCCATCATCTTCTTTATATCTAAAGCTGATCAAAGGATTCTTAACAGGAATCATATACATTTGAATGAGTGAATATGCATGCAATAATTCCAGTTATTTCCTTTGGGAAAATCCATTCCTTTGAATACTTGTTCCTGTCTATTTCCAATCTATTGAGTCTAGTGTTCCTCTTGTTTCCTCTTTTATTGGGAACTTTATAGTTGATGTTAATTCTCTGCGATTTGCTTCAATTTAACTTTTTGTGCAAATCCATCATCTTTTTTATATCAAAAGCTGATCAAAGGATTCTTAACAGGAATCATTTACATTTGAATGAGCGAATGTGCAGGCAATTGTTCCAGTTATTCCCTTGGGGAAAATCCATTCCTTTGGATACTTGTTCCTCTCTATTTCCAATTCTATTGAGTCTATTGTTCCTCTTCTTGCCTCTTCAATTGGGAACTTTATAGTTGATGTTAATTCTCTCCTATTTGCTTCAATGGATATTTGTGGGCAAAATCCATCATCTTCTTTATAGCTAAAGCTGATCAAAGGATTCTTAACAGGAATCCTATACAGTTGAATGAGTGAATGTGCATGCAATAGTTCCAGTTATTTCCTTTTTGAAAATCCATTCCTTTGAATACTTGTTCCTGTCTATTTCCAATTCTATTGAGTCTATTGTTCCTCTTCTTTCCTCTAAAATTGTGAACTTTATACTTGATGTTAATTCTCTCCTATTTGCTTCAATGGAACTTTTTGGACAAAATCCCTCATCTTCTTTATATCTAAAGCTGATCAAAAGATTCTTAACAGGAATCATATACAGTTGAAAGAGCGAATGTGCAGGACATAGTTCCAGTTATTCCCTTTGGGAAAATACATTCCTTTGGTTACTTTTTCCTCTCTATTTTCAATTCTATTGAGTCTATTGTTCCTCTTGTTTCCTCTTCAATTGGGAACTTTATAGTTGATGTTAATTCTCTCCTATTTTCTTCAATTTAACTTTTTGGGCAAAATCCGTCATCTTCTTAATATCTAAAATTGAGCAAAGGATTCTTGACAGGAATCATTTAGAGTGGAATGCGTGAATGTTCAGTCAATAATTCCAGTTATTTCCTTTGGGAAAATACATTCCTTTGAATATTTGTTCCTGTCTATTTCCAATTCTATTGAGTCTATTGTTCCTCTTCTTGCCTCTTCAATTTGGAACTTTATAGTTCATGTTAATTCTCTCCTATTTGCTTCAATGAAACTTTTTGGGCAAAATCCATCATCTTCTTTATATCCAAAGCTGATCAAAGGATTCTTAACAGGAATCATATACAGTTGAATGAGCGAATGTGCATGCAATAGTTCCAGTTATTTCCTTTGGGAAAATCCATTCCTTTGAATACTTGTTCCTGTCTATTTCCAATTCTATTGAGTCTATTGTTCCTCTTCTTGCCTCTTCAATTGGGAACTTTATAGTTGAAGTTATTTCTCTCCTATTTGCTTCAATATAACTTTTGGGCAAAATCCATCATCTTCTTTATATCTAAAGCTGATCAAAGGATTCTTAACAGGAATCATATACATTTGAATGAGTGAATATGCATGCAATAATTCCAGTTATTTCCTTTGGGAAAATCCATTCCTTTGAATACTTGTTCCTCTCCATTTCCAATTCTATTGAGTCTAGTGTTCCCTTTTGTTTCCTCTTCAATAGGAACTTCATAGTTAATGTTAATTCTCTCCTATTTTCTTCAATTTAACTTTTTGGGCAAAATCCGTCATCTTCTTAATATCTAAAATTGAGCAAAGGATTCTTGACAGGAATCATTTACAGTGGAATGCGTGAATGTTCAGTCAATAATTCCAGTTATTTCCTTTGGGAAAATACATTCCTTTGAATATTTGTTCCTGTCTATTTCCAATTCTATTGAGTCTATTATTCCTCTTCTTGCCTCTTCAATTTGGAACTTTATAGTTGATGTTAATTCTCTCCTATTTGCTTCAATGAATCTTTTTGGGCAAAATCCATCATCTTCTTTATATCTAAAGCTGATCAAAGGATTCTTAACAGGAATCATATACATTTGAATGAGCGAATGTGCAGGCAATTGTTCCAGTTATTCCCTTTGGGAAAATCCATTCCTTTGGATACTTGTTCCTGTCTATTTCCAATTCTATTGAGTCTATTGTTCCTCTTCTTGCCTCTTCAATTGGGAACTTTATAGTTGATGTTAATTCTCTCCTATTTGCTTCAATGGAACTTTTTGGGCAAAATCCATCATCTTCTTTATATCTAAAGCTGATCAAAGGATTCTTGACAGGAATCCTTTACAGTGGAATGCGTGTATTTGCATTCAATAGTTCCAGGTATTCCCTTTGGAAAAATCCATTCCTTTGAATACTTGTTCCTCTCCATTTCCAATTCTATTGATTCTAGTGTTCCCTTTTGTTTCCTCTTCAATAGGAACTTCATAGTTAATGTTAATTCTCTCCTATTTGCTTCAATTTAACTTTTTGGGCAAAATCCATCATCTTCTTTATAGCTAAAGCTGAGCAAAGGATTCTTGACAGGAATCCTATACAGTTGAATGAGTGAATGTGCATGCAATAGTTCCAGTTATTTCCTTTGGGAAAATCCATTCCTTTGAATACTTGTTCCTGTCTATTTCCAATTCTATTGAGTCTATTGTTCCTCTTCTTGCCTCTTCAATTGGGAACTTTATAGTTGAAGTTATTTCTCTCCTATTTGCTTCAATATAACTTTTGGGCAAAATCCATCATCTTCTTTATATCTAAAGCTGATCAAAGGATTCTTAACAGGAATCATATACATTTGAATGAGTGAATATGCATGCAATAATTCCAGTTATTTCCTTTGGGAAAATCCATTCGTTTGAATACTGGTTCCTGTCTATTTCCAATCTATTGAGTCTAGTGTTCCTCTTGTTTCCTCTTTTATTGGGAACTTTATAGTTGATGTTAATTCTCTGAGATTTGCTTCAATTTAACTTTTTGTGCAAATCCATCATCTTTTTTATATCAAAAGCTGATCAAAGGATTCTTAACAGGAATCATTTACATTTGAATGAGCGAATGTGCAGGCAATTGTTCCAGTTATTCCCTTGGGGAAAATCCATTCCTTTGGATACTTGTTCCTCTCTATTTCCAATTCTATTGAGTCTATTGTTCCTCTTCTTGCCTCTTCAATTGGGAACTTTATAGTTGATGTTAATTCTCTCCTATTTGCTTCAATGGATATTTGTGGGCAAAATCCATCATCTTCTTTATAGCTAAAGCTGATCAAAGGATTCTTAACAGGAATCCTATACAGTTGAATGAGTGAATGTGCATGCAATAGTTCCAGTTATTTCCTTTTTGAAAATCCATTCCTTTGAATACTTGTTCCTGTCTATTTCCAATTCTATTGAGTCTATTGTTCCTCTTCTTTCCTCTAAAATTGTGAACTTTATACTTGATGTTAATTCTCTCCTATTTGCTTCAATGGAACTTTTTGGACAAAATCCCTCATCTTCTTTATATCTAAAGCTGATCAAAAGATTCTTAACAGGAATCATATACAGTTGAAAGAGCGAATGTGCAGGACATAGTTCCAGTTATTCCCTTTGGGAAAATACATTCCTTTGGATACTTTTTCCTCTCTATTTTCAATTCTATTGAGTCTATTGTTCCTCTTGTTTCCTCTTCAATTGGGAACTTTATAGTTGATGTTAATTCTCTCCTATTTTCTTCAATTTAACTTTTTGGGCAAAATCCGTCATCTTCTTAATATCTAAAATTGAGCAAAGGATTCTTGACAGGAATCATTTACAGTGGAATGCGTGAATGTTCAGTCAATAATTCCAGTTATTTCCTTTGGGAAAATACATTCCTTTGAATATTTGTTCCTGTCTATTTCCAATTCTATTGAGTCTATTATTCCTCTTCTTGCCTCTTCAATTTGGAACATTATAGTTGATGTTAATTCTCTCCTATTTGCTTCAATGAATCTTTTTGGGCAAAATCCATCATCTTCTTTATATCTAAAGCTGATCAAAGGATTCTTAACAGGAATCATATACATTTGAATGAGCGAATGTGCAGGCAATTGTTCCAGTTATTCCCTTTGGGAAAATCCATTCCTTTGGATACTTGTTCCTGTCTATTTCCAATTCTATTGAGTCTATTGTTCCTCTTCTTGCCTCTTCAATTGGGAACTTTATAGTTGATGTTAATTCTCTCCTATTTGCTTCAATGGAACTTTTTGGGCAAAATCCATCATCTTCTTTATATCTAAAGCTGATCAAAGGATTCTTAACAGGAATCATATACAGTTGAATGAGCGAATGTGCAGGCAATTGTTCCAGTTATTCCCTTTGGGAAAATCCATTCCTTTGGATACTTGTTCCTGTCTATTTCCAATTCTATTGAGTCTATTGTTCCTCTTCTTGCCTCTTCAATTGGGAACTTTATAGTTGATGTTAATTCTCTCCTATTTGCTTCAATGGAACTTTTTGGGCAAAATCCATCATCTTCTTTATATCTAAAGCTGATCAAAGGATTCTTAACAGGAATCATATACAGTTGAATGAGCGAATGTGCAGGCAATAGTTCCAGTTATTCCCTTGGGGAAAATCCATTCCTTTGGATACTTGTTCCTCTCTATTTTCAATTCTATTGAGTGTATTGTTCCTCTTCTTGCCTCTTCAATTGGGAACTTTATAGTTGATGTTAATTCTCTCCTGTTTGCTTCAATTTAACTTTTTGGGCAAAATCCATCATCTTCTTTATATCTAAAGCTGAGCAAAGGATTCTTGACAGGAATCCTTTACAGTGGAATGCGTGTATTTGCATTCAATAGTTCCAGGTATTCCCTTTGGAAAAATCCATTCCTTTGAATACTTGTTCCTCTCCATTTCCAATTCTATTGAGTCTAGTGTTCCCTTTTGTTTCCTCTTCAATAGGAACTTCATAGTTAATGTTAATTCTCTCCTATTTGCTTCAATTTAACTTTTTGGGCAAAATCCGTCATCTTCTTTATAGCTAAAGCTGAGCAAAGGATTCTTGACAGGAATCCTATACAGTTGAATGAGTGAATGTGCATGCAATAGTTCCAGTTATTTCCTTTGGGAAAATCCATTCCTTTGAATACTTGTTCCTGTCTATTTCCAATCTATTGATTCTAGTGTTCCTCTTGTTTCCTCTTTTATTGGGAACTTTATAGTTGATGTTAATTCTCTGCGATTTGCTTCAATTTAACTTTTTGTGCAAATCCATCATCTTTTTTATATATCAAAAGCTGATCAAAGGATTCTTAACAGGTATCATTTACATTTGAATGAGCGAATGTGCAGGCAATTGTTCCAGTTATTCCCTTGGGGAAAATCCATTCCTTTGGATACTTGTTCCTCTCTATTTCCAATTCTATTGAGTCTATTGTTCCTCTTCTTGCCTCTTCAATTGGGAACTTTATAGTTGATGTTAATTCTCTCCTATTTGCTTCAATGGATATTTGTGGGCAAAATCCATCATCTTCTTTATAGCTAAAGCTGATCAAAGGATTCTTAACAGGAATCCTATACAGTTGAATGAGTGAATGTGCATGCAATAGTTCCAGTTATTTCCTTTTTGAAAATCCATTCCTTTGAATACTTGTTCCTGTCTATTTCCAATTCTATTGAGTCTATTGTTCCTCTTCTTTCCTCTAAAATTGTGAACTTTATACTTGATGTTAATTCTCTCCTATTTGCTTCAATGGAACTTTTTGGACAAAATCCCTCATCTTCTTTATATCTAAAGCTGATCAAAAGATTCTTAACAGGAATCATATACAGTTGAAAGAGCGAATGTGCAGGACATAGTTCCAGTTATTCCCTTTGGGAAAATACATTCCTTTGGATACTTTTTCCTCTCTATTTTCAATTCTATTGAGTCTATTGTTCCTCTTGTTTCCTCTTCAATTGGGAACTTTATAGTTGATGTTAATTCTCTCCTATTTTCTTCAATTTAACTTTTTGGGCAAAATCCGTCATCTTCTTAATATCTAAAATTGAGCAAAGGATTCTTGACAGGAATCATTTACAGTGGAATGCGTGAATGTTCAGTCAATAATTCCAGTTATTTCCTTTGGGAAAATACATTCCTTTGAATATTTGTTCCTGTCTATTTCCAATTCTATTGAGTCTATTGTTCCTCTTCTTGCCTCTTCAATTGGGAACTTTATAGTTGATGTTAATTCTCTCCTATTTGCTTCAATGAAACTTTTTGGGCAAAATCCATCATCTTCTTTATATCTAAAGCTGATCAAAGGATTCTTAACAGGAATCATATACATTTGAATGAGCGAATGTGCAGGCAATTGTTCCAGTTATTCCCTTTGGGAAAATCCATTCCTTTGGATACTTGTTCCTGTCTATTTCCAATTCTATTGAGTCTATTGTTCCTCTTCTTGCCTCTTCAATTGGGAACTTTATAGTTGATGTTAATTCTCTCCTATTTGCTTCAATGGAACTTTTTGGGCAAAATCCATCATCTTCTTTATATCTAAAGCTGATCAAAGGATTCTTAACAGGAATCATATACATTTGAATGAGTGAATATGCATGCAATAATTCCAGTTATTTCCTTTGGGAAAATCCATTCCTTTGAATACTTGTTCCTGTCTATTTCCAATCTATTGAGTCTAGTGTTCCTCTTGTTTCCTCTTTTATTGGGAACTTTATAGTTGATGTTAATTCTCTGCGATTTGCTTCAATTTAACTTTTTGTGCAAATCCATCATCTTTTTTATATCAAAAGCTGATCAAAGGATTCTTAACAGGAATTATTTACATTTGAATGAGCGAATGTGCAGGCAATTGTTCCAGTTATTCCCTTGGGGAAAATCCATTCCTTTGGATACTTGTTCCTCTCTATTTCCAATTCTATTGAGTCTATTGTTCCTCTTCTTGCCTCTTCAATTGGGAACTTTATAGTTGATGTTAATTCTCTCCTATTTGCTTCAATGGATATTTGTGGGCAAAATCCATCATCTTCTTTATAGCTAAAGCTGATCAAAGGATTCTTAACAGGAATCCTATACAGTTGAATGAGTGAATGTGCATGCAATAGTTCCAGTTATTTCCTTTTTGAAAATCCATTCCTTTGAATACTTGTTCCTGTCTATTTCCAATTCTATTGAGTCTATTGTTCCTCTTCTTTCCTCTAAAATTGTGAACTTTATACTTGATGTTAATTGTCTCCTATTTGCTTCAATGGAACTTTTTGGACAAAATCCCTCATCTTCTTTATATCTAAAGCTGATCAAAAGATTCTTAACAGGAATCATATACAGTTGAAAGAGCGAATGTGCAGGACATAGTTCCAGTTATTCCCTTTGGGAAAATACATTCCTTTGGTTACTTTTTCCTCTCTATTTTCAATTCTATTGAGTCTATTGTTCCTCTTGTTTCCTCTTCAATTGGGAACTTTATAGTTGATGTTAATTCTCTCCTATTTTCTTCAATTTAACTTTTTGGGCAAAATCCATCATCTTCTTTATATCTAAAGCTGATCAAAGGATTCTTAACAGGAATCATATACATTTGAATGAGTGAATATGCATGCAATAATTCCAGTTATTTCCTTTGGGAAAATCCATTCCTTTGAATACTTGTTCCTGTCTATTTCCAATCTATTGAGTCTAGTGTTCCTCTTGTTTCCTCTTTTATTGGGAACTTTATAGTTGATGTTAATTCTCTGCGATTTGCTTCAATTTAACTTTTTGTGCAAATCCATCATCTTTTTTATATCAAAAGCTGATCAAAGGATTCTTAACAGGAATCATTTACATTTGAATGAGCGAATGTGCAGGCAATTGTTCCAGTTATTCCCTTGGGGAAAATCCATTCCTTTGGATACTTGTTCCTCTCTATTTCCAATTCTATTGAGTCTATTGTTCCTCTTCTTGCCTCTTCAATTGGGAACTTTATAGTTGATGTTAATTCTCTCCTATTTGCTTCAATGGATATTTGTGGGCAAAATCCATCATCTTCTTTATAGCTAAAGCTGATCAAAGGATTCTTAACAGGAATCCTATACAGTTGAATGAGTGAATGTGCATGCAATAGTTCCAGTTATTTCCTTTTTGAAAATCCATTCCTTTGAATACTTGTTCCTGTCTATTTCCAATTCTATTGAGTCTATTGTTCCTCTTCTTTCCTCTAAAATTGTGAACTTTATACTTGATGTTAATTCTCTCCTATTTGCTTCAATGGAACTTTTTGGACAAAATCCCTCATCTTCTTTATATCTAAAGCTGATCAAAAGATTCTTAACAGGAATCATATACAGTTGAAAGAGCGAATGTGCAGGACATAGTTCCAGTTATTCCCTTTGGGAAAATACATTCCTTTGGTTACTTTTTCCTCTCTATTTTCAATTCTATTGAGTCTATTGTTCCTCTTGTTTCCTCTTCAATTGGGAACTTTATAGTTGATGTTAATTCTCTCCTATTTTCTTCAATTTAACTTTTTGGGCAAAATCCGTCATCTTCTTAATATCTAAAATTGAGCAAAGGATTCTTGACAGGAATCATTTAGAGTGGAATGCGTGAATGTTCAGTCAATAATTCCAGTTATTTCCTTTGGGAAAATACATTCCTTTGAATATTTGTTCCTGTCTATTTCCAATTCTATTGAGTCTATTGTTCCTCTTCTTGCCTCTTCAATTTGGAACTTTATAGTTCATGTTAATTCTCTCCTATTTGCTTCAATGAAACTTTTTGGGCAAAATCCATCATCTTCTTTATATCCAAAGCTGATCAAAGGATTCTTAACAGGAATCATATACAGTTGAATGAGCGAATGTGCATGCAATAGTTCCAGTTATTTCCTTTGGGAAAATCCATTCCTTTGAATACTTGTTCCTGTCTATTTCCAATTCTATTGAGTCTATTGTTCCTCTTCTTGCCTCTTCAATTGGGAACTTTATAGTTGAAGTTATTTCTCTCCTATTTGCTTCAATATAACTTTTGGGCAAAATCCATCATCTTCTTTATATCTAAAGCTGATCAAAGGATTCTTAACAGGAATCATATACATTTGAATGAGTGAATATGCATGCAATAATTCCAGTTATTTCCTTTGGGAAAATCCATTCCTTTGAATACTTGTTCCTCTCCATTTCCAATTCTATTGAGTCTAGTGTTCCCTTTTGTTTCCTCTTCAATAGGAACTTCATAGTTAATGTTAATTCTCTCCTATTTTCTTCAATTTAACTTTTTGGGCAAAATCCGTCATCTTCTTAATATCTAAAATTGAGCAAAGGATTCTTGACAGGAATCATTTACAGTGGAATGCGTGAATGTTCAGTCAATAATTCCAGTTATTTCCTTTGGGAAAATACATTCCTTTGAATATTTGTTCCTGTCTATTTCCAATTCTATTGAGTCTATTATTCCTCTTCTTGCCTCTTCAATTTGGAACTTTATAGTTGATGTTAATTCTCTCCTATTTGCTTCAATGAATCTTTTTGGGCAAAATCCATCATCTTCTTTATATCTAAAGCTGATCAAAGGATTCTTAACAGGAATCATATACATTTGAATGAGCGAATGTGCAGGCAATTGTTCCAGTTATTCCCTTTGGGAAAATCCATTCCTTTGGATACTTGTTCCTGTCTATTTCCAATTCTATTGAGTCTATTGTTCCTCTTCTTGCCTCTTCAATTGGGAACTTTATAGTTGATGTTAATTCTCTCCTATTTGCTTCAATGGAACTTTTTGGGCAAAATCCATCATCTTCTTTATATCTAAAGCTGATCAAAGGATTCTTGACAGGAATCCTTTACAGTGGAATGCGTGTATTTGCATTCAATAGTTCCAGGTATTCCCTTTGGAAAAATCCATTCCTTTGAATACTTGTTCCTCTCCATTTCCAATTCTATTGATTCTAGTGTTCCCTTTTGTTTCCTCTTCAATAGGAACTTCATAGTTAATGTTAATTCTCTCCTATTTGCTTCAATTTAACTTTTTGGGCAAAATCCATCATCTTCTTTATAGCTAAAGCTGAGCAAAGGATTCTTGACAGGAATCCTATACAGTTGAATGAGTGAATGTGCATGCAATAGTTCCAGTTATTTCCTTTGGGAAAATCCATTCCTTTGAATACTTGTTCCTGTCTATTTCCAATTCTATTGAGTCTATTGTTCCTCTTCTTGCCTCTTCAATTGGGAACTTTATAGTTGAAGTTATTTCTCTCCTATTTGCTTCAATATAACTTTTGGGCAAAATCCATCATCTTCTTTATATCTAAAGCTGATCAAAGGATTCTTAACAGGAATCATATACATTTGAATGAGTGAATATGCATGCAATAATTCCAGTTATTTCCTTTGGGAAAATCCATTCGTTTGAATACTGGTTCCTGTCTATTTCCAATCTATTGAGTCTAGTGTTCCTCTTGTTTCCTCTTTTATTGGGAACTTTATAGTTGATGTTAATTCTCTGAGATTTGCTTCAATTTAACTTTTTGTGCAAATCCATCATCTTTTTTATATCAAAAGCTGATCAAAGGATTCTTAACAGGAATCATTTACATTTGAATGAGCGAATGTGCAGGCAATTGTTCCAGTTATTCCCTTGGGGAAAATCCATTCCTTTGGATACTTGTTCCTCTCTATTTCCAATTCTATTGAGTCTATTGTTCCTCTTCTTGCCTCTTCAATTGGGAACTTTATAGTTGATGTTAATTCTCTCCTATTTGCTTCAATGGATATTTGTGGGCAAAATCCATCATCTTCTTTATAGCTAAAGCTGATCAAAGGATTCTTAACAGGAATCCTATACAGTTGAATGAGTGAATGTGCATGCAATAGTTCCAGTTATTTCCTTTTTGAAAATCCATTCCTTTGAATACTTGTTCCTGTCTATTTCCAATTCTATTGAGTCTATTGTTCCTCTTCTTTCCTCTAAAATTGTGAACTTTATACTTGATGTTAATTCTCTCCTATTTGCTTCAATGGAACTTTTTGGACAAAATCCCTCATCTTCTTTATATCTAAAGCTGATCAAAAGATTCTTAACAGGAATCATATACAGTTGAAAGAGCGAATGTGCAGGACATAGTTCCAGTTATTCCCTTTGGGAAAATACATTCCTTTGGATACTTTTTCCTCTCTATTTTCAATTCTATTGAGTCTATTGTTCCTCTTGTTTCCTCTTCAATTGGGAACTTTATAGTTGATGTTAATTCTCTCCTATTTTCTTCAATTTAACTTTTTGGGCAAAATCCGTCATCTTCTTAATATCTAAAATTGAGCAAAGGATTCTTGACAGGAATCATTTACAGTGGAATGCGTGAATGTTCAGTCAATAATTCCAGTTATTTCCTTTGGGAAAATACATTCCTTTGAATATTTGTTCCTGTCTATTTCCAATTCTATTGAGTCTATTATTCCTCTTCTTGCCTCTTCAATTTGGAACATTATAGTTGATGTTAATTCTCTCCTATTTGCTTCAATGAATCTTTTTGGGCAAAATCCATCATCTTCTTTATATCTAAAGCTGATCAAAGGATTCTTAACAGGAATCATATACATTTGAATGAGCGAATGTGCAGGCAATTGTTCCAGTTATTCCCTTTGGGAAAATCCATTCCTTTGGATACTTGTTCCTGTCTATTTCCAATTCTATTGAGTCTATTGTTCCTCTTCTTGCCTCTTCAATTGGGAACTTTATAGTTGATGTTAATTCTCTCCTATTTGCTTCAATGGAACTTTTTGGGCAAAATCCATCATCTTCTTTATATCTAAAGCTGATCAAAGGATTCTTAACAGGAATCATATACAGTTGAATGAGCGAATGTGCAGGCAATTGTTCCAGTTATTCCCTTTGGGAAAATCCATTCCTTTGGATACTTGTTCCTGTCTATTTCCAATTCTATTGAGTCTATTGTTCCTCTTCTTGCCTCTTCAATTGGGAACTTTATAGTTGATGTTAATTCTCTCCTATTTGCTTCAATGGAACTTTTTGGGCAAAATCCATCATCTTCTTTATATCTAAAGCTGATCAAAGGATTCTTAACAGGAATCATATACAGTTGAATGAGCGAATGTGCAGGCAATAGTTCCAGTTATTCCCTTGGGGAAAATCCATTCCTTTGGATACTTGTTCCTCTCTATTTTCAATTCTATTGAGTGTATTGTTCCTCTTCTTGCCTCTTCAATTGGGAACTTTATAGTTGATGTTAATTCTCTCCTGTTTGCTTCAATTTAACTTTTTGGGCAAAATCCATCATCTTCTTTATATCTAAAGCTGAGCAAAGGATTCTTGACAGGAATCCTTTACAGTGGAATGCGTGTATTTGCATTCAATAGTTCCAGGTATTCCCTTTGGAAAAATCCATTCCTTTGAATACTTGTTCCTCTCCATTTCCAATTCTATTGAGTCTAGTGTTCCCTTTTGTTTCCTCTTCAATAGGAACTTCATAGTTAATGTTAATTCTCTCCTATTTGCTTCAATTTAACTTTTTGGGCAAAATCCGTCATCTTCTTTATAGCTAAAGCTGAGCAAAGGATTCTTGACAGGAATCCTATACAGTTGAATGAGTGAATGTGCATGCAATAGTTCCAGTTATTTCCTTTGGGAAAATCCATTCCTTTGAATACTTGTTCCTGTCTATTTCCAATCTATTGATTCTAGTGTTCCTCTTGTTTCCTCTTTTATTGGGAACTTTATAGTTGATGTTAATTCTCTGCGATTTGCTTCAATTTAACTTTTTGTGCAAATCCATCATCTTTTTTATATATCAAAAGCTGATCAAAGGATTCTTAACAGGTATCATTTACATTTGAATGAGCGAATGTGCAGGCAATTGTTCCAGTTATTCCCTTGGGGAAAATCCATTCCTTTGGATACTTGTTCCTCTCTATTTCCAATTCTATTGAGTCTATTGTTCCTCTTCTTGCCTCTTCAATTGGGAACTTTATAGTTGATGTTAATTCTCTCCTATTTGCTTCAATGGATATTTGTGGGCAAAATCCATCATCTTCTTTATAGCTAAAGCTGATCAAAGGATTCTTAACAGGAATCCTATACAGTTGAATGAGTGAATGTGCATGCAATAGTTCCAGTTATTTCCTTTTTGAAAATCCATTCCTTTGAATACTTGTTCCTGTCTATTTCCAATTCTATTGAGTCTATTGTTCCTCTTCTTTCCTCTAAAATTGTGAACTTTATACTTGATGTTAATTCTCTCCTATTTGCTTCAATGGAACTTTTTGGACAAAATCCCTCATCTTCTTTATATCTAAAGCTGATCAAAAGATTCTTAACAGGAATCATATACAGTTGAAAGAGCGAATGTGCAGGACATAGTTCCAGTTATTCCCTTTGGGAAAATACATTCCTTTGGATACTTTTTCCTCTCTATTTTCAATTCTATTGAGTCTATTGTTCCTCTTGTTTCCTCTTCAATTGGGAACTTTATAGTTGATGTTAATTCTCTCCTATTTTCTTCAATTTAACTTTTTGGGCAAAATCCGTCATCTTCTTAATATCTAAAATTGAGCAAAGGATTCTTGACAGGAATCATTTACAGTGGAATGCGTGAATGTTCAGTCAATAATTCCAGTTATTTCCTTTGGGAAAATACATTCCTTTGAATATTTGTTCCTGTCTATTTCCAATTCTATTGAGTCTATTGTTCCTCTTCTTGCCTCTTCAATTGGGAACTTTATAGTTGATGTTAATTCTCTCCTATTTGCTTCAATGAAACTTTTTGGGCAAAATCCATCATCTTCTTTATATCTAAAGCTGATCAAAGGATTCTTAACAGGAATCATATACATTTGAATGAGCGAATGTGCAGGCAATTGTTCCAGTTATTCCCTTTGGGAAAATCCATTCCTTTGGATACTTGTTCCTGTCTATTTCCAATTCTATTGAGTCTATTGTTCCTCTTCTTGCCTCTTCAATTGGGAACTTTATAGTTGATGTTAATTCTCTCCTATTTGCTTCAATGGAACTTTTTGGGCAAAATCCATCATCTTCTTTATATCTAAAGCTGATCAAAGGATTCTTAACAGGAATCATATACATTTGAATGAGTGAATATGCATGCAATAATTCCAGTTATTTCCTTTGGGAAAATCCATTCCTTTGAATACTTGTTCCTGTCTATTTCCAATCTATTGAGTCTAGTGTTCCTCTTGTTTCCTCTTTTATTGGGAACTTTATAGTTGATGTTAATTCTCTGCGATTTGCTTCAATTTAACTTTTTGTGCAAATCCATCATCTTTTTTATATCAAAAGCTGATCAAAGGATTCTTAACAGGAATTATTTACATTTGAATGAGCGAATGTGCAGGCAATTGTTCCAGTTATTCCCTTGGGGAAAATCCATTCCTTTGGATACTTGTTCCTCTCTATTTCCAATTCTATTGAGTCTATTGTTCCTCTTCTTGCCTCTTCAATTGGGAACTTTATAGTTGATGTTAATTCTCTCCTATTTGCTTCAATGGATATTTGTGGGCAAAATCCATCATCTTCTTTATAGCTAAAGCTGATCAAAGGATTCTTAACAGGAATCCTATACAGTTGAATGAGTGAATGTGCATGCAATAGTTCCAGTTATTTCCTTTTTGAAAATCCATTCCTTTGAATACTTGTTCCTGTCTATTTCCAATTCTATTGAGTCTATTGTTCCTCTTCTTTCCTCTAAAATTGTGAACTTTATACTTGATGTTAATTGTCTCCTATTTGCTTCAATGGAACTTTTTGGACAAAATCCCTCATCTTCTTTATATCTAAAGCTGATCAAAAGATTCTTAACAGGAATCATATACAGTTGAAAGAGCGAATGTGCAGGACATAGTTCCAGTTATTCCCTTTGGGAAAATACATTCCTTTGGTTACTTTTTCCTCTCTATTTTCAATTCTATTGAGTCTATTGTTCCTCTTGTTTCCTCTTCAATTGGGAACTTTATAGTTGATGTTAATTCTCTCCTATTTTCTTCAATTTAACTTTTTGGGCAAAATCCATCATCTTCTTTATATCTAAAGCTGATCAAAGGATTCTTAACAGGAATCATATACATTTGAATGAGTGAATATGCATGCAATAATTCCAGTTATTTCCTTTGGGAAAATCCATTCCTTTGAATACTTGTTCCTGTCTATTTCCAATCTATTGAGTCTAGTGTTCCTCTTGTTTCCTCTTTTATTGGGAACTTTATAGTTGATGTTAATTCTCTGCGATTTGCTTCAATTTAACTTTTTGTGCAAATCCATCATCTTTTTTATATCAAAAGCTGATCAAAGGATTCTTAACAGGAATCATTTACATTTGAATGAGCGAATGTGCAGGCAATTGTTCCAGTTATTCCCTTGGGGAAAATCCATTCCTTTGGATACTTGTTCCTCTCTATTTCCAATTCTATTGAGTCTATTGTTCCTCTTCTTGCCTCTTCAATTGGGAACTTTATAGTTGATGTTAATTCTCTCCTATTTGCTTCAATGGATATTTGTGGGCAAAATCCATCATCTTCTTTATAGCTAAAGCTGATCAAAGGATTCTTAACAGGAATCCTATACAGTTGAATGAGTGAATGTGCATGCAATAGTTCCAGTTATTTCCTTTTTGAAAATCCATTCCTTTGAATACTTGTTCCTGTCTATTTCCAATTCTATTGAGTCTATTGTTCCTCTTCTTTCCTCTAAAATTGTGAACTTTATACTTGATGTTAATTCTCTCCTATTTGCTTCAATGGAACTTTTTGGACAAAATCCCTCATCTTCTTTATATCTAAAGCTGATCAAAAGATTCTTAACAGGAATCATATACAGTTGAAAGAGCGAATGTGCAGGACATAGTTCCAGTTATTCCCTTTGGGAAAATACATTCCTTTGGTTACTTTTTCCTCTCTATTTTCAATTCTATTGAGTCTATTGTTCCTCTTGTTTCCTCTTCAATTGGGAACTTTATAGTTGATGTTAATTCTCTCCTATTTTCTTCAATTTAACTTTTTGGGCAAAATCCGTCATCTTCTTAATATCTAAAATTGAGCAAAGGATTCTTGACAGGAATCATTTAGAGTGGAATGCGTGAATGTTCAGTCAATAATTCCAGTTATTTCCTTTGGGAAAATACATTCCTTTGAATATTTGTTCCTGTCTATTTCCAATTCTATTGAGTCTATTGTTCCTCTTCTTGCCTCTTCAATTTGGAACTTTATAGTTCATGTTAATTCTCTCCTATTTGCTTCAATGAAACTTTTTGGGCAAAATCCATCATCTTCTTTATATCCAAAGCTGATCAAAGGATTCTTAACAGGAATCATATACAGTTGAATGAGCGAATGTCCATGCAATAGTTCCAGTTATTTCCTTTGGGAAAATCCATTCCTTTGAATAATTGTTCCTGTCTATTTCCAATTCTATTGAGTCTATTGTTCCTCTTCTTGCCTCTTCAATTGGGAACTTTATAGTTGAAGTTATTTCTCTCCTATTTGCTTCAATATAACTTTTGGGCAAAATCCATCATCTTCTTTATATCTAAAGCTGAGCAAAGGATTCTTGACAGGAATCATATACAGTTGAATGAGCGAATGTGCAGGTAATAGTTCCAGTTATTCCCTTGGGGAAAATCCATTCCTTTGGATACTTGTTCCTCTCTATTTTCAATTCTATTGAGTGTATTGTTCCTCTTCTTGCCTCTTCAATTGGGAACTTTATAGTTGATGTTAATTCTCTCCTGTTTGCTTCAATTTAACTTTTTGGGCAAAATCCATCATCTTCTTTATATCTAAAGCTGAGCAAAGGATTCTTGACAGGAATCCTTTACAGTGGAATGCGTGTATTTGCATTCAATAGTTCCAGGTATTCCCTTTGGAAAAATCCATTCCTTTGAATACTTGTTCCTCTCCATTTCCAATTCTATTGAGTCTAGTGTTCCCTTTTGTTTCCTCTTCAATAGGAACTTCATAGTTAATGTTAATTCTCTCCTATTTGCTTCAATTTAACTTTTTGGGCAAAATCCATCATCTTCTTTATAGCTAAAGCTGAGCAAAGGATTCTTGACAGGAATCCTATACAGTTGAATGAGTGAATGTGCATGCAATAGTTCCAGTTATTTCCTTTGGGAAAATCCATTCCTTTGAATACTTGTTCCTGTCTATTTCCAATTCTATTGAGTCTATTGTTCCTCTTCTTGCCTCTTCAATTGGGAACTTTATAGTTGAAGTTATTTCTCTCCTATTTGCTTCAATATAACTTTTGGGCAAAATCCATCATCTTCTTTATATCTAAAGCTGATCAAAGGATTCTTAACAGGAATCATATACATTTGAATGAGTGAATATGCATGCAATAATTCCAGTTATTTCCTTTGGGAAAATCCATTCCTTTGAATACTTGTTCCTGTCTATTTCCAATCTATTGAGTCTAGTGTTCCTCTTGTTTCCTCTTTTATTGGGAACTTTATAGTTGATGTTAATTCTCTGCGATTTGCTTCAATTTAACTTTTTGTGCAAATCCATCATCTTTTTTATATCAAAAGCTGATCAAAGGATTCTTAACAGGAATCATTTACATTTGAATGAGCGAATGTGCAGGCAATTGTTCCAGTTATTCCCTTGGGGAAAATCCATTCCTTTGGATACTTGTTCCTCTCTATTTCCAATTCTATTGAGTCTATTGTTCCTCTTCTTGCCTCTTCAATTGGGAACTTTATAGTTGATGTTAATTCTCTCCTATTTGCTTCAATGGATATTTGTGGGCAAAATCCATCATCTTCTTTATAGCTAAAGCTGATCAAAGGATTCTTAACAGGAATCCTATACAGTTGAATGAGTGAATGTGCATGCAATAGTTCCAGTTATTTCCTTTTTGAAAATCCATTCCTTTGAATACTTGTTCCTGTCTATTTCCAATTCTATTGAGTCTATTGTTCCTCTTCTTTCCTCTAAAATTGTGAACTTTATACTTGATGTTAATTCTCTCCTATTTGCTTCAATGGAACTTTTTGGACAAAATCCCTCATCTTCTTTATATCTAAAGCTGATCAAAAGATTCTTAACAGGAATCATATACAGTTGAAAGAGCGAATGTGCAGGACATAGTTCCAGTTATTCCCTTTGGGAAAATACATTCCTTTGGTTACTTTTTCCTCTCTATTTTCAATTCTATTGAGTCTATTGTTCCTCTTGTTTCCTCTTCAATTGGGAACTTTATAGTTGATGTTAATTCTCTCCTATTTTCTTCAATTTAACTTTTTGGGCAAAATCCATCATCTTCTTTATATCTAAAGCTGATCAAAGGATTCTTAACAGGAATCATATACATTTGAATGAGTGAATATGCATGCAATAATTCCAGTTATTTCCTTTGGGAAAATCCATTCCTTTGAATACTTGTTCCTGTCTATTTCCAATCTATTGAGTCTAGTGTTCCTCTTGTTTCCTCTTTTATTGGGAACTTTATAGTTGATGTTAATTCTCTGCGATTTGCTTCAATTTAACTTTTTGTGCAAATCCATCATCTTTTTTATATCAAAAGCTGATCAAAGGATTCTTAACAGGAATCATTTACATTTGAATGAGCGAATGTGCAGGCAATTGTTCCAGTTATTCCCTTGGGGAAAATCCATTCCTTTGGATACTTGTTCCTCTCTATTTCCAATTCTATTGAGTCTATTGTTCCTCTTCTTGCCTCTTCAATTGGGAACTTTATAGTTGATGTTAATTCTCTCCTATTTGCTTCAATGGATATTTGTGGGCAAAATCCATCATCTTCTTTATAGCTAAAGCTGATCAAAGGATTCTTAACAGGAATCATATACAGTTGAATGAGCGAATGTGCAGGCAATTGTTCCAGTTATTCCCTTTGGGAAAATCCATTCCTTTGGATACTTGTTCCTGTCTATTTCCAATTCTATTGAGTCTATTGTTCCTCTTCTTGCCTCTTCAATTGGGAACTTTATAGTTGATGTTAATTCTCTCCTATTTGCTTCAATGGAACTTTTTGGGCAAAATCCATCATCTTCTTTATATCTAAAGCTGATCAAAGGATTCTTAACAGGAATCATATACAGTTGAATGAGCGAATGTGCAGGCAATTGTTCCAGTTATTCCCTTTGGGAAAATCCATTCCTTTGGATACTTGTTCCTGTCTATTTCCAATTCTATTGAGTCTATTGTTCCTCTTCTTGACTCTTCAATTGGGAACTTTATAGTTGATGTTAATTCTCTCCTATTTGCTTCAATGGAACTTTTTGGGCAAAATCCATCATCTTCTTTATATCTAAAGCTGATCAAAGGATTCTTAACAGGAATCATATACAGTTGAATGAGCGAATGTGCAGGCAATAGTTCCAGTTATTCCCTTGGGGAAAATCCATTCCTTTGGATACTTGTTCCTCTCTATTTTCAATTCTATTGAGTGTATTGTTCCTCTTCTTGCCTCTTCAATTGGGAACTTTATAGTTGATGTTAATTCTCTCCTGTTTGCTTCAATTTAACTTTTTGGGCAAAATCCATCATCTTCTTTATATCTAAAGCTGAGCAAAGGATTCTTGACAGGAATCCTTTACAGTGGAATGCGTGTATTTGCATTCAATAGTTCCAGGTATTCCCTTTGGAAAAATCCATTCCTTTGAATACTTGTTCCTCTCCTTTTCCAATTCTATTGAGTCTAGTGTTCCCTTTTGTTTCCTCTTCAATAGGAACTTCATAGTTAATGTTAATTCTCTCCTATTTTCTTCAATTTAACTTTTTGGGCAAAATCCGTCATCTTCTTAATATCTAAAATTGAGCAAAGGATTCTTGACAGGAATCATTTAGAGTGGAATGCGTGAATGTTCAGTCAATAATTCCAGTTATTTCCTTTGGGAAAATACATTCCTTTGAATATTTGTTCCTGTCTATTTCCAATTCTATTGAGTCTATTGTTCCTCTTCTTGCCTCTTCAATTTGGAACTTTATAGTTCATGTTAATTCTCTCCTATTTGCTTCAATGAAACTTTTTGGGCAAAATCCATCATCTTCTTTATATCCAAAGCTGATCAAAGGATTCTTAACAGGAATCATATACAGTTGAATGAGCGAATGTCCATGCAATAGTTCCAGTTATTTCCTTTGGGAAAATCCATTCCTTTGAATAATTGTTCCTGTCTATTTCCAATTCTATTGAGTCTATTGTTCCTCTTCTTGCCTCTTCAATTGGGAACTTTATAGTTGAAGTTATTTCTCTCCTATTTGCTTCAATATAACTTTTGGGCAAAATCCATCATCTTCTTTATATCTAAAGCTGAGCAAAGGATTCTTGACAGGAATCATATACAGTTGAATGAGCGAATGTGCAGGTAATAGTTCCAGTTATTCCCTTGGGGAAAATCCATTCCTTTGGATACTTGTTCCTCTCTATTTTCAATTCTATTGAGTGTATTGTTCCTCTTCTTGCCTCTTCAATTGGGAACTTTATAGTTGATGTTAATTCTCTCCTGTTTGCTTCAATTTAACTTTTTGGGCAAAATCCATCATCTTCTTTATATCTAAAGCTGAGCAAAGGATTCTTGACAGGAATCCTTTACAGTGGAATGCGTGTATTTGCATTCAATAGTTCCAGGTATTCCCTTTGGAAAAATCCATTCCTTTGAATACTTGTTCCTCTCCATTTCCAATTCTATTGAGTCTAGTGTTCCCTTTTGTTTCCTCTTCAATAGGAACTTCATAGTTAATGTTAATTCTCTCCTATTTGCTTCAATTTAACTTTTTGGGCAAAATCCATCATCTTCTTTATAGCTAAAGCTGAGCAAAGGATTCTTGACAGGAATCCTATACAGTTGAATGAGTGAATGTGCATGCAATAGTTCCAGTTATTTCCTTTGGGAAAATCCATTCCTTTGAATACTTGTTCCTGTCTATTTCCAATTCTATTGAGTCTATTGTTCCTCTTCTTGCCTCTTCAATTGGGAACTTTATAGTTGAAGTTATTTCTCTCCTATTTGCTTCAATATAACTTTTGGGCAAAATCCATCATCTTCTTTATATCTAAAGCTGATCAAAGGATTCTTAACAGGAATCATATACATTTGAATGAGTGAATATGCATGCAATAATTCCAGTTATTTCCTTTGGGAAAATCCATTCCTTTGAATACTTGTTCCTGTCTATTTCCAATCTATTGAGTCTAGTGTTCCTCTTGTTTCCTCTTTTATTGGGAACTTTATAGTTGATGTTAATTCTCTGCGATTTGCTTCAATTTAACTTTTTGTGCAAATCCATCATCTTTTTTATATCAAAAGCTGATCAAAGGATTCTTAACAGGAATCATTTACATTTGAATGAGCGAATGTGCAGGCAATTGTTCCAGTTATTCCCTTGGGGAAAATCCATTCCTTTGGATACTTGTTCCTCTCTATTTCCAATTCTATTGAGTCTATTGTTCCTCTTCTTGCCTCTTCAATTGGGAACTTTATAGTTGATGTTAATTCTCTCCTATTTGCTTCAATGGATATTTGTGGGCAAAATCCATCATCTTCTTTATAGCTAAAGCTGATCAAAGGATTCTTAACAGGAATCCTATACAGTTGAATGAGTGAATGTGCATGCAATAGTTCCAGTTATTTCCTTTTTGAAAATCCATTCCTTTGAATACTTGTTCCTGTCTATTTCCAATTCTATTGAGTCTATTGTTCCTCTTCTTTCCTCTAAAATTGTGAACTTTATACTTGATGTTAATTCTCTCCTATTTGCTTCAATGGAACTTTTTGGACAAAATCCCTCATCTTCTTTATATCTAAAGCTGATCAAAAGATTCTTAACAGGAATCATATACAGTTGAAAGAGCGAATGTGCAGGACATAGTTCCAGTTATTCCCTTTGGGAAAATACATTCCTTTGGTTACTTTTTCCTCTCTATTTTCAATTCTATTGAGTCTATTGTTCCTCTTGTTTCCTCTTCAATTGGGAACTTTATAGTTGATGTTAATTCTCTCCTATTTTCTTCAATTTAACTTTTTGGGCAAAATCCATCATCTTCTTTATATCTAAAGCTGATCAAAGGATTCTTAACAGGAATCATATACATTTGAATGAGTGAATATGCATGCAATAATTCCAGTTATTTCCTTTGGGAAAATCCATTCCTTTGGATACTTGTTCCTGTCTATTTCCAATTCTATTGAGTCTATTGTTCCTCTTCTTGCCTCTTCAATTGGGAACTTTATAGTTGATGTTAATTCTCTGCGATTTGCTTCAATTTAACTTTTTGTGCAAATCCATCATCTTTTTTATATCAAAAGCTGATCAAAGGATTCTTAACAGGAATCATTTACATTTGAATGAGCGAATGTGCAGGCAATTGTTCCAGTTATTCCCTTGGGGAAAATCCATTCCTTTGGATACTTGTTCCTCTCTATTTCCAATTCTATTGAGTCTATTGTTCCTCTTCTTGCCTCTTCAATTGGGAACTTTATAGTTGATGTTAATTCTCTCCTATTTGCTTCAATGGATATTTGTGGGCAAAATCCATCATCTTCTTTATAGCTAAAGCTGATCAAAGGATTCTTAACAGGAATCATATACAGTTGAATGAGCGAATGTGCAGGCAATTGTTCCAGTTATTCCCTTTGGGAAAATCCATTCCTTTGGATACTTGTTCCTGTCTATTTCCAATTCTATTGAGTCTATTGTTCCTCTTCTTGCCTCTTCAATTGGGAACTTTATAGTTGATGTTAATTCTCTCCTATTTGCTTCAATGGAACTTTTTGGGCAAAATCCATCATCTTCTTTATATCTAAAGCTGATCAAAGGATTCTTAACAGGAATCATATACAGTTGAATGAGCGAATGTGCAGGCAATTGTTCCAGTTATTCCCTTTGGGAAAATCCATTCCTTTGGATACTTGTTCCTGTCTATTTCCAATTCTATTGAGTCTATTGTTCCTCTTCTTGACTCTTCAATTGGGAACTTTATAGTTGATGTTAATTCTCTCCTATTTGCTTCAATGGAACTTTTTGGGCAAAATCCATCATCTTCTTTATATCTAAAGCTGATCAAAGGATTCTTAACAGGAATCATATACAGTTGAATGAGCGAATGTGCAGGCAATAGTTCCAGTTATTCCCTTGGGGAAAATCCATTCCTTTGGATACTTGTTCCTCTCTATTTTCAATTCTATTGAGTGTATTGTTCCTCTTCTTGCCTCTTCAATTGGGAACTTTATAGTTGATGTTAATTCTCTCCTGTTTGCTTCAATTTAACTTTTTGGGCAAAATCCATCATCTTCTTTATATCTAAAGCTGAGCAAAGGATTCTTGACAGGAATCCTTTACAGTGGAATGCGTGTATTTGCATTCAATAGTTCCAGGTATTCCCTTTGGAAAAATCCATTCCTTTGAATACTTGTTCCTCTCCTTTTCCAATTCTATTGAGTCTAGTGTTCCCTTTTGTTTCCTCTTCAATAGGAACTTCATAGTTAATGTTAATTCTCTCCTATTTGCTTCAATTTAACTTTTTGGGCAAAATCCATCATCTTCTTTATAGCTAAAGCTGAGCAAAGGATTCTTGACAGGAATCCTATACAGTTGAATGAGTGAATGTGCATGCAATAGTTCCAGTTATTTCCTTTGGGAAAATCCATTCCTTTGAATACTTGTTCCTGTCTATTTCCAATTCTATTGAGTCTATTGTTCCTCTTCTTGCCTCTTCAATTGGGAACTTTATAGTTGAAGTTATTTCTCTCCTATTTGCTTCAATATAACTTTTGGGCAAAATCCATCATCTTCTTTATATCTAAAGCTGATCAAAGGATTCTTAACAGGAATCATATACATTTGAATGAGTGAATATGCATGCAATAATTCCAGTTATTTCCTTTGGGAAAATCCATTCCTTTGAATACTTGTTCCTGTCTATTTCCAATCTATTGATTCTAGTGTTCCTCTTGTTTCCTCTTTTATTGGGAACTTTATAGTTGATGTTAATTCTCTGCGATTTGCTTCAATTTAACTTTTTGTGCAAATCCATCATCTTTTTTATATCAAAAGCTGATCAAAGGATTCTTAACAGGTATCATTTACATTTGAATGAGCGAATGTGCAGGCAATTGTTCCAGTTATTCCCTTGGGGAAAATCCATTCCTTTGGATACTTGTTCCTCTCTATTTCCGATTCTATTGAGTCTATTGTTCCTCTTCT
The DNA here is from genome assembly GCF_048593235.1 of Sminthopsis crassicaudata. Taxonomy (NCBI): domain Eukaryota; kingdom Metazoa; phylum Chordata; class Mammalia; order Dasyuromorphia; family Dasyuridae; genus Sminthopsis; species Sminthopsis crassicaudata. The sequence goes on along the minus strand of NC_133622.1, from coordinate 130,156,017 downwards.
TGCCTCTTCAATTGGGAACTTTATAGTTGATGTTAATTCTCTCCTATTTGCTTCAATGGATATTTGTGGGCAAAATCCATCATCTTCTTTATAGCTAAAGCTGATCAAAGGATTCTTAACAGGAATCCTATACAGTTGAATGAGTGAATGTGCATGCAATAGTTCCAGTTATTTCCTTTTTGAAAATCCATTCCTTTGAATACTTGTTCCTGTCTATTTCCAATTCTATTGAGTCTATTGTTCCTCTTCTTTCCTCTAAAATTGTGAACTTTATACTTGATGTTAATTGTCTCCTATTTGCTTCAATGGAACTTTTTGGACAAAATCCCTCATCTTCTTTATATCTAAAGCTGATCAAAAGATTCTTAACAGGAATCATATACAGTTGAAAGAGCGAATGTGCAGGATATAGTTCCAGTTATTCCCTTTGGGAAAATACATTCCTTTGGATACTTTTTCCTCTCTATTTTCAATTCTATTGAGTCTATTGTTCCTCTTGTTTCCTCTTCAATTGGGAACTTTATAGTTGATGTTAATTCTCTCCTATTTTCTTCAATTTAACTTTTTGGGCAAAATCCGTCATCTTCTTAATATCTAAAATTGAGCAAAGGATTCTTGACAGGAATCATTTACAGTGGAATGCGTGAATGTTCAGTCAATAATTCCAGTTATTTCCTTTGGGAAAATACATTCCTTTGAATATTTGTTCCTGTCTATTTCCAATTCTATTGAGTCTATTGTTCCTCTTCTTGCCTCTTCAATTTGGAACTTTATAGTTGATGTTAATTCTCTCCTATTTTCTTCAATGAAACTTTTTGGGCAAAATCCATCATCTTCTTTATATCTAAAGCTGATCAAAGGATTCTTAACAGGAATCATATACATTTGAATGAGCGAATGTGCAGGCAATTGTTCCAGTTATTCCCTTTGGGAAAATCCATTCCTTTGGATACTTGTTCCTGTCTATTTCCAATTCTATTGAGTCTATTGTTCCTCTTCTTGCCTCTTCAATTGGGAACTTTATAGTTGATGTTAATTCTCTCCTATTTGCTTCAATGGAACTTTTTGGGCAAAATCCATCATCTTCTTTATATCTAAAGCTGATCAAAGGATTCTTAACAGGAATCATATACATTTGAATGAGTGAATATGCATGCAATAATTCCAGTTATTTCCTTTGGGAAAATCCATTCCTTTGAATACTTGTTCCTGTCTATTTCCAATCTATTGAGTCTAGTGTTCCTCTTGTTTCCTCTTTTATTGGGAACTTTATAGTTGATGTTAATTCTCTGCGATTTGCTTCAATTTAACTTTTTGTGCAAATCCATCATCTTTTTTATATCAAAAGCTGATCAAAGGATTCTTAACAGGAATTATTTACATTTGAATGAGCGAATGTGCAGGCAATTGTTCCAGTTATTCCCTTGGGGAAAATCCATTCCTTTGGATACTTGTTCCTCTCTATTTCCAATTCTATTGAGTCTATTGTTCCTCTTCTTGCCTCTTCAATTGGGAACTTTATAGTTGATGTTAATTCTCTCCTATTTGCTTCAATGGATATTTGTGGGCAAAATCCATCATCTTCTTTATAGCTAAAGCTGATCAAAGGATTCTTAACAGGAATCCTATACAGTTGAATGAGTGAATGTGCATGCAATAGTTCCAGTTATTTCCTTTTTGAAAATCCATTCCTTTGAATACTTGTTCCTGTCTATTTCCAATTCTATTGAGTCTATTGTTCCTCTTCTTTCCTCTAAAATTGTGAACTTTATACTTGATGTTAATTCTCTCCTATTTGCTTCAATGGAACTTTTTGGACAAAATCCCTCATCTTCTTTATATCTAAAGCTGATCAAAAGATTCTTAACAGGAATCATATACAGTTGAAAGAGCGAATGTGCAGGACATAGTTCCAGTTATTCCCTTTGGGAAAATACATTCCTTTGGTTACTTTTTCCTCTCTATTTTCAATTCTATTGAGTCTATTGTTACTCTTGTTTCCTCTTCAATTGGGAACTTTATAGTTGATGTTAATTCTCTCCTATTTTCTTCAATTTAACTTTTTGGGCAAAATCCATCATCTTCTTTATATCTAAAGCTGATCAAAGGATTCTTAACAGGAATCATATACATTTGAATGAGTGAATATGCATGCAATAATTCCAGTTATTTCCTTTGGGAAAATACATTCCTTTGAATACTTGTTCCTGTCTATTTCCAATCTATTGAGTCTAGTGTTCCTCTTGTTTCCTCTTTTATTGGGAACTTTATAGTTGATGTTAATTCTCTGCGATTTGCTTCAATTTAACTTTTTGTGCAAATCCATCATCTTTTTTATATCAAAAGCTGATCAAAGGATTCTTAACAGGAATCATTTACATTTGAATGAGCGAATGTGCAGGCAATTGTTCCAGTTATTCCCTTGGGGAAAATCCATTCCTTTGGATACTTGTTCCTCTCTATTTCCAATTCTATTGAGTCTATTGTTCCTCTTCTTGCCTCTTCAATTGGGAACTTTATAGTTGATGTTAATTCTCTCCTATTTGCTTCAATGGATATTTGTGGGCAAAATCCATCATCTTCTTTATAGCTAAAGCTGATCAAAGGATTCTTAACAGGAATCATATACAGTTGAATGAGCGAATGTGCAGGCAATTGTTCCAGTTATTCCCTTTGGGAAAATCCATTCCTTTGGATACTTGTTCCTGTCTATTTCCAATTCTATTGAGTCTATTGTTCCTCTTCTTGCCTCTTCAATTGGGAACTTTATAGTTGATGTTAATTCTCTCCTATTTGCTTCAATGGAACTTTTTGGGCAAAATCCATCATCTTCTTTATATCTAAAGCTGATCAAAGGATTCTTAACAGGAATCATATACAGTTGAATGAGCGAATGTGCAGGCAATTGTTCCAGTTATTCCCTTTGGGAAAATCCATTCCTTTGGATACTTGTTCCTGTCTATTTCCAATTCTATTGAGTCTATTGTTCCTCTTCTTGCCTCTTCAATTGGGAACTTTATAGTTGATGTTAATTCTCTCCTATTTGCTTCAATGGAACTTTTTGGGCAAAATCCATCATCTTCTTTATATCTAAAGCTGATCAAAGGATTCTTAACAGGAATCATATACAGTTGAATGAGCGAATGTGCAGGCAATAGTTCCAGTTATTCCCTTGGGGAAAATCCATTCCTTTGGATACTTGTTCCTCTCTATTTTCAATTCTATTGAGTGTATTGTTCCTCTTCTTGCCTCTTCAATTGGGAACTTTATAGTTGATGTTAATTCTCTCCTGTTTGCTTCAATTTAACTTTTTGGGCAAAATCCATCATCTTCTTTATATCTAAAGCTGAGCAAAGGATTCTTGACAGGAATCCTTTACAGTGGAATGCGTGTATTTGCATTCAATAGTTCCAGGTATTCCCTTTGGAAAAATCCATTCCTTTGAATACTTGTTCCTCTCCTTTTCCAATTCTATTGAGTCTAGTGTTCCCTTTTGTTTCCTCTTCAATAGGAACTTCATAGTTAATGTTAATTCTCTCCTATTTGCTTCAATTTAACTTTTTGGGCAAAATCCATCATCTTCTTTATAGCTAAAGCTGAGCAAAGGATTCTTGACAGGAATCCTATACAGTTGAATGAGTGAATGTGCATGCAATAGTTCCAGTTATTTCCTTTGGGAAAATCCATTCCTTTGAATACTTGTTCCTGTCTATTTCCAATTCTATTGAGTCTATTGTTCCTCTTCTTGCCTCTTCAATTGGGAACTTTATAGTTGAAGTTATTTCTCTCCTATTTGCTTCAATATAACTTTTGGGCAAAATCCATCATCTTCTTTATATCTAAAGCTGATCAAAGGATTCTTAACAGGAATCATATACATTTGAATGAGTGAATATGCATGCAATAATTCCAGTTATTTCCTATGGGAAAATCCATTCCTTTGAATACTTGTTCCTGTCTATTTCCAATCTATTGATTCTAGTGTTCCTCTTGTTTCCTCTTTTATTGGGAACTTTATAGTTGATGTTAATTCTCTGCGATTTGCTTCAATTTAACTTTTTGTGCAAATCCATCATCTTTTTTTATATCAAAAGCTGATCAAAGGATTCTTAACAGGTATCATTTACATTTGAATGAGCGAATGTGCAGGCAATTGTTCCAGTTATTCCCTTGGGGAAAATCCATTCCTTTGGATACTTGTTCCTCTCTATTTCCAATTCTATTGAGTCTATTGTTCCTCTTCTTGCCTCTTCAATTGGGAACTTTATAGTTGATGTTAATTCTCTCCTATTTGCTTCAATGGATATTTGTGGGCAAAATCCATCATCTTCTTTATAGCTAAAGCTGATCAAAGGATTCTTAACAGGAATCCTATACAGTTGAATGAGTGAATGTGCATGCAATAGTTCCAGTTATTTCCTTTTTGAAAATCCATTCCTTTGAATACTTGTTCCTGTCTATTTCCAATTCTATTGAGTCTATTGTTCCTCTTCTTTCCTCTAAAATTGTGAACTTTATACTTGATGTTAATTGTCTCCTATTTGCTTCAATGGAACTTTTTGGACAAAATCCCTCATCTTCTTTATATCTAAAGCTGATCAAAAGATTCTTAACAGGAATCATATACAGTTGAAAGAGCGAATGTGCAGGACATAGTTCCAGTTATTCCCTTTGGGAAAATACATTCCTTTGGATACTTTTTCCTCTCTATTTTCAATTCTATTGAGTCTATTGTTCCTCTTGTTTCCTCTTCAATTGGGAACTTTATAGTTGATGTTAATTCTCTCCTATTTTCTTCAATTTAACTTTTTGGGCAAAATCCGTCATCTTCTTAATATCTAAAATTGAGCAAAGGATTCTTGACAGGAATCATTTACAGTGGAATGCGTGAATGTTCAGTCAATAATTCCAGTTATTTCCTTTGGGAAAATACATTCCTTTGAATATTTGTTCCTGTCTATTTCCAATTCTATTGAGTCTATTGTTCCTCTTCTTGCCTCTTCAATTTGGAACTTTATAGTTGATGTTAATTCTCTCCTATTTTCTTCAATGAAACTTTTTGGGCAAAATCCATCATCTTCTTTATATCTAAAGCTGATCAAAGGATTCTTAACAGGAATCATATACATTTGAATGAGCGAATGTGCAGGCAATTGTTCCAGTTATTCCCTTTGGGAAAATCCATTCCTTTGGATACTTGTTCCTGTCTATTTCCAATTCTATTGAGTCTATTGTTCCTCTTCTTGCCTCTTCAATTGGGAACTTTATAGTTGATGTTAATTCTCTCCTATTTGCTTCAATGGAACTTTTTGGGCAAAATCCATCATCTTCTTTATATCTAAAGCTGATCAAAGGATTCTTAACAGGAATCATATACATTTGAATGAGTGAATATGCATGCAATAATTCCAGTTATTTCCTTTGGGAAAATCCATTCCTTTGAATACTTGTTCCTGTCTATTTCCAATCTATTGAGTCTAGTGTTCCTCTTGTTTCCTCTTTTATTGGGAACTTTATAGTTGATGTTAATTCTCTGCGATTTGCTTCAATTTAACTTTTTGTGCAAATCCATCATCTTTTTTATATCAAAAGCTGATCAAAGGATTCTTAACAGGAATTATTTACATTTGAATGAGAGAATGTGCAGGCAATTGTTCCAGTTATTCCCTTGGGGAAAATCCATTCCTTTGGATACTTGTTCCTCTCTATTTCCAATTCTATTGAGTCTATTGTTCCTCTTCTTGCCTCTTCAATTGGGAACTTTATAGTTGATGTTAATTCTCTCCTATTTGCTTCAATGGATATTTGTGGGCAAAATCCATCATCTTCTTTATAGCTAAAGCTGATCAAAGGATTCTTAACAGGAATCCTATACAGTTGAATGAGTGAATGTGCATGCAATAGTTCCAGTTATTTCCTTTTTGAAAATCCATTCCTTTGAATACTTGTTCCTGTCTATTTCCAATTCTATTGAGTCTATTGTTCCTCTTCTTTCCTCTAAAATTGTGAACTTTATACTTGATGTTAATTCTCTCCTATTTGCTTCAATGGAACTTTTTGGACAAAATCCCTCATCTTCTTTATATCTAAAGCTGATCAAAAGATTCTTAACAGGAATCATATACAGTTGAAAGAGCGAATGTGCAGGACATAGTTCCAGTTATTCCCTTTGGGAAAATACATTCCTTTGGTTACTTTTTCCTCTCTATTTTCCATTCTATTGAGTCTATTGTTCCTCTTGTTTCCTCTTCAATTGGGAACTTTATAGTTGATGTTAATTCTCTCCTATTTTCTTCAATTTAACTTTTTGGGCAAAATCCATCATCTTCTTTATATCTAAAGCTGATCAAAGGATTCTTAACAGGAATCATATACATTTGAATGAGTGAATATGCATGCAATAATTCCAGTTATTTCCTTTGGGAAAATCCATTCCTTTGAATACTTGTTCCTGTCTATTTCCAATCTATTGAGTCTAGTGTTCCTCTTGTTTCCTCTTTTATTGGGAACTTTATAGTTGATGTTAATTCTCTGCGATTTGCTTCAATTTAACTTTTTGTGCAAATCCATCATCTTTTTTATATCAAAAGCTGATCAAAGGATTCTTAACAGGAATCATTTACATTTGAATGAGCGAATGTGCAGGCAATTGTTCCAGTTATTCCCTTGGGGAAAATCCATTCCTTTGGATACTTGTTCCTCTCTATTTCCAATTCTATTGAGTCTATTGTTCCTCTTCTTGCCTCTTCAATTGGGAACTTTATAGTTGATGTTAATTCTCTCCTATTTGCTTCAATGGATATTTGTGGGCAAAATCCATCATCTTCTTTATAGCTAAAGCTGATCAAAGGATTCTTAACAGGAATCCTATACAGTTGAATGAGTGAATGTGCATGCAATAGTTCCAGTTATTTCCTTTTTGAAAATCCATTCCTTTGAATACTTGTTCCTGTCTATTTCCAATTCTATTGAGTCTATTGTTCCTCTTCTTTCCTCTAAAATTGTGAACTTTATACTTGATGTTAATTCTCTCCTATTTGCTTCAATGGAACTTTTTGGACAAAATCCCTCATCTTCTTTATATCTAAAGCTGATCAAAAGATTCTTAACAGGAATCATATACAGTTGAAAGAGCGAATGTGCAGGACATAGTTCCAGTTATTCCCTTTGGGAAAATACATTCCTTTGGTTACTTTTTCCTCTCTATTTTCAATTCTATTGAGTCTATTGTTCCTCTTGTTTCCTCTTCAATTGGGAACTTTATAGTTGATGTTAATTCTCTCCTATTTTCTTCAATTTAACTTTTTGGGCAAAATCCGTCATCTTCTTAATATCTAAAATTGAGCAAAGGATTCTTGACAGGAATCATTTAGAGTGGAATGCGTGAATGTTCAGTCAATAATTCCAGTTATTTCCTTTGGGAAAATACATTCCTTTGAATATTTGTTCCTGTCTATTTCCAATTCTATTGAGTCTATTGTTCCTCTTCTTGCCTCTTCAATTTGGAACTTTATAGTTCATGTTAATTCTCTCCTATTTGCTTCAATGAAACTTTTTGGGCAAAATCCATCATCTTCTTTATATCCAAAGCTGATCAAAGGATTCTTAACAGGAATCATATACAGTTGAATGAGCGAATGTGCATGCAATAGTTCCAGTTATTTCCTTTGGGAAAATCCATTCCTTTGAATAATTGTTCCTGTCTATTTCCAATTCTATTGAGTCTATTGTTCCTCTTCTTGCCTCTTCAATTGGGAACTTTATAGTTGAAGTTATTTCTCTCCTATTTGCTTCAATGGAACTTTTTGGACAAAATCCCTCATCTTCTTTATATCTAAAGCTGATCAAAGGATTCTTAACAGGAATCATATACAGTTGAATGAGCGAATGTGCAGGCAATTGTTCCAGTTATTCCCTTTGGGAAAATCCATTCCTTTGGATACTTGTTCCTGTCTATTTCCAATTCTATTGAGTCTATTGTTCCTCTTCTTGACTCTTCAATTGGGAACTTTATAGTTGATGTTAATTCTCTCCTATTTGCTTCAATGGAACTTTTTGGGCAAAATCCATCATCTTCTTTATATCTAAAGCTGATCAAAGGATTCTTAACAGGAATCATATACAGTTGAATGAGCGAATGTGCAGGCAATAGTTCCAGTTATTCCCTTGGGGAAAATCCATTCCTTTGGATACTTGTTCCTCTCTATTTTCAATTCTATTGAGTGTATTGTTCCTCTTCTTGCCTCTTCAATTGGGAACTTTATAGTTGATGTTAATTCTCTCCTGTTTGCTTCAATTTAACTTTTTGGGCAAAATCCATCATCTTCTTTATATCTAAAGCTGAGCAAAGGATTCTTGACAGGAATCCTTTACAGTGGAATGCGTGTATTTGCATTCAATAGTTCCAGGTATTCCCTTTGGAAAAATCCATTCCTTTGAATACTTGTTCCTCTCCTTTTCCAATTCTATTGAGTCTAGTGTTCCCTTTTGTTTCCTCTTCAATAGGAACTTCATAGTTAATGTTAATTCTCTCCTATTTGCTTCAATTTAACTTTTTGGGCAAAATCCATCATCTTCTTTATAGCTAAAGCTGAGCAAAGGATTCTTGACAGGAATCCTATACAGTTGAATGAGTGAATGTGCATGCAATAGTTCCAGTTATTTCCTTTGGGAAAATCCATTCCTTTGAATACTTGTTCCTGTCTATTTCCAATTCTATTGAGTCTATTGTTCCTCTTCTTGCCTCTTCAATTGGGAACTTTATAGTTGAAGTTATTTCTCTCCTATTTGCTTCAATATAACTTTTGGGCAAAATCCATCATCTTCTTTATATCTAAAGCTGATCAAAGGATTCTTAACAGGAATCATATACATTTGAATGAGTGAATATGCATGCAATAATTCCAGTTATTTCCTTTGGGAAAATCCATTCCTTTGAATACTTGTTCCTGTCTATTTCCAATCTATTGATTCTAGTGTTCCTCTTGTTTCCTCTTTTATTGGGAACTTTATAGTTGATGTTAATTCTCTGCGATTTGCTTCAATTTAACTTTTTGTGCAAATCCATCATCTTTTTTATATCAAAAGCTGATCAAAGGATTCTTAACAGGTATCATTTACATTTGAATGAGCGAATGTGCAGGCAATTGTTCCAGTTATTCCCTTGGGGAAAATCCATTCCTTTGGATACTTGTTCCTCTCTATTTCCAATTCTATTGAGTCTATTGTTCCTCTTCTTGCCTCTTCAATTGGGAACTTTATAGTTGATGTTAATTCTCTCCTATTTGCTTCAATGGATATTTGTGGGCAAAATCCATCATCTTCTTTATAGCTAAAGCTGATCAAAGGATTCTTAACAGGAATCCTATACAGTTGAATGAGTGAATGTGCATGCAATAGTTCCAGTTATTTCCTTTTTGAAAATCCATTCCTTTGAATACTTGTTCCTGTCTATTTCCAATTCTATTGAGTCTATTGTTCCTCTTCTTTCCTCTAAAATTGTGAACTTTATACTTGATGTTAATTGTCTCCTATTTGCTTCAATGGAACTTTTTGGACAAAATCCCTCATCTTCTTTATATCTAAAGCTGATCAAAAGATTCTTAACAGGAATCATATACAGTTGAAAGAGCGAATGTGCAGGACATAGTTCCAGTTATTCCCTTTGGGAAAATACATTCCTTTGGATACTTTTTCCTCTCTATTTTCAATTCTATTGAGTCTATTGTTCCTCTTGTTTCCTCTTCAATTGGGAACTTTATAGTTGATGTTAATTCTCTCCTATTTTCTTCAATTTAACTTTTTGGGCAAAATCCGTCATCTTCTTAATATCTAAAATTGAGCAAAGGATTCTTGACAGGAATCATTTACAGTGGAATGCGTGAATGTTCAGTCAATAATTCCAGTTATTTCCTTTGGGAAAATACATTCCTTTGAATATTTGTTCCTGTCTATTTCCAATTCTATTGAGTCTATTGTTCCTCTTCTTGCCTCTTCAATTTGGAACTTTATAGTTGATGTTAATTCTCTCCTATTTTCTTCAATGAAACTTTTTGGGCAAGATCCATCATCTTCTTTATATCTAAAGCTGATCAAAGGATTCTTAACAGGAATCATATACATTTGAATGAGCGAATGTGCAGGCAATTGTTCCAGTTATTCCCTTTGGGAAAATCCATTCCTTTGGATACTTGTTCCTGTCTATTTCCAATTCTATTGAGTCTATTGTTCCTCTTCTTGCCTCTTCAATTGGGAACTTTATAGTTGATGTTAATTCTCTCCTATTTGCTTCAATGGAACTTTTTGGGCAAAATCCATCATCTTCTTTATATCTAAAGCTGATCAAAGGATTCTTAACAGGAATCATATACATTTGAATGAGTGAATATGCATGCAATAATTCCAGTTATTTCCTTTGGGAAAATCCATTCCTTTGAATACTTGTTCCTGTCTATTTCCAATCTATTGAGTCTAGTGTTCCTCTTGTTTCCTCTTTTATTGGGAACTTTATAGTTGATGTTAATTCTCTGCGATTTGCTTCAATTTAACTTTTTGTGCAAATCCACCATCTTTTTTATATCAAAAGCTGATCAAAGGATTCTTAACAGGAATTATTTACATTTGAATGAGCGAATGTGCAGGCAATTGTTCCAGTTATTCCCTTGGGGAAAATCCATTCCTTTGGATACTTGTTCCTCTCTATTTCCAATTCTATTGAGTCTATTGTTCCTCTTCTTGCCTCTTCAATTGGGAACTTTATAGTTGATGTTAATTCTCTCCTATTTGCTTCAATGGATATTTGTGGGCAAAATCCATCATCTTCTTTATAGCTAAAGCTGATCAAAGGATTCTTAACAGGAATCCTATACAGTTGAATGAGTGAATGTGCATGCAATAGTTCCAGTTATTTCCTTTTTGAAAATCCATTCCTTTGAATACTTGTTCCTGTCTATTTCCAATTCTATTGAGTCTATTGTTCCTCTTCTTTCCTCTAAAATTGTGAACTTTATACTTGATGTTAATTCTCTCCTATTTGCTTCAATGGAACTTTTTGGACAAAATCCCTCATCTTCTTTATATCTAAAGCTGATCAAAAGATTCTTAACAGGAATCATATACAGTTGAAAGAGCGAATGTGCAGGACATAGTTCCAGTTATTCCCTTTGGGAAAATACATTCCTTTGGTTACTTTTTCCTCTCTATTTTCAATTCTATTGAGTCTATTGTTCCTCTTGTTTCCTCTTCAATTGGGAACTTTATAGTTGATGTTAATTCTCTCCTATTTTCTTCAATTTAACTTTTTGGGCAAAATCCATCATCTTCTTTATATCTAAAGCTGATCAAAGGATTCTTAACAGGAATCATATACATTTGAATGAGTGAATATGCATGCAATAATTCCAGTTATTTCCTTTGGGAAAATCCATTCCTTTGAATACTTGTTCCTGTCTATTTCCAATCTATTGAGTCTAGTGTTCCTCTTGTTTCCTCTTTTATTGGGAACTTTATAGTTGATGTTAATTCTCTGCGATTTGCTTCAATTTAACTTTTTGTGCAAATCCATCATCTTTTTTATATCAAAAGCTGATCAAAGGATTCTTAACAGGAATCATTTACATTTGAATGAGCGAATGTGCAGGCAATTGTTCCAGTTATTCCCTTGGGGAAAATCCATTCCTTTGGATACTTGTTCCTCTCTATTTCCAATTCTATTGAGTCTATTGTTCCTCTTCTTGCCTCTTCAATTGGGAACTTTATAGTTGATGTTAATTCTCTCCTATTTGCTTCAATGGATATTTGTGGGCAAAATCCATCATCTTCTTTATAGCTAAAGCTGATCAAAGGATTCTTAACAGGAATCATATACAGTTGAATGAGCGAATGTGCAGGCAATTGTTCCAGTTATTCCCTTTGGGAAAATCCATTCCTTTGGATACTTGTTCCTGTCTATTTCCAATTCTATTGAGTCTATTGTTCCTCTTCTTGCCTCTTCAATTGGGAACTTTATAGTTGATGTTAATTCTCTCCTATTTGCTTCAATGGAACTTTTTGGGCAAAATCCATCATCTTCTTTATATCTAAAGCTGATCAAAGGATTCTTAACAGGAATCATATACAGTTGAATGAGCGAATGTGCAGGCAATTGTTCCAGTTATTCCCTTTGGGAAAATCCATTCCTTTGGATACTTGTTCCTGTCTATTTCCAATTCTATTGAGTCTATTGTTCCTCTTCTTGCCTCTTCAATTGGGAACTTTATAGTTGATGTTAATTCTCTCCTATTTGCTTCAATGGAACTTTTTGGGCAAAATCCATCATCTTCTTTATATCTAAAGCTGATCAAAGGATTCTTAACAGGAATCATATACAGTTGAATGAGCGAATGTGCAGGCAATAGTTCCAGTTATTCCCTTGGGGAAAATCCATTCCTTTGGATACTTGTTCCTCTCTATTTTCAATTCTATTGAGTGTATTGTTCCTCTTCTTGCCTCTTCAATTGGGAACTTTATAGTTGATGTTAATTCTCTCCTGTTTGCTTCAATTTAACTTTTTGGGCAAAATCCATCATCTTCTTTATATCTAAAGCTGAGCAAAGGATTCTTGACAGGAATCCTTTACAGTGGAATGCGTGTATTTGCATTCAATAGTTCCAGGTATTCCCTTTGGAAAAATCCATTCCTTTGAATACTTGTTCCTCTCCTTTTCCAATTCTATTGAGTCTAGTGTTCCCTTTTGTTTCCTCTTCAATAGGAACTTCATAGTTAATGTTAATTCTCTCCTATTTGCTTCAATTTAACTTTTTGGGCAAAATCCATCATCTTCTTTATAGCTAAAGCTGAGCAAAGGATTCTTGACAGGAATCCTATACAGTTGAATGAGTGAATGTGCATGCAATAGTTCCAGTTATTTCCTTTGGGAAAATCCATTCCTTTGAATACTTGTTCCTGTCTATTTCCAATTCTATTGAGTCTATTGTTCCTCTTCTTGCCTCTTCAATTGGGAACTTTATAGTTGAAGTTATTTCTCTCCTATTTGCTTCAATATAACTTTTGGGCAAAATCCATCATCTTCTTTATATCTAAAGCTGATCAAAGGATTCTTAACAGGAATCATATACATTTGAATGAGTGAATATGCATGCAATAATTCCAGTTATTTCCTTTGGGAAAATCCATTCCTTTGAATACTTGTTCCTGTCTATTTCCAATCTATTGATTCTAGTGTTCCTCTTGTTTCCTCTTTTATTGGGAACTTTATAGTTGATGTTAATTCTCTGCGATTTGCTTCAATTTAACTTTTTGTGCAAATCCATCATCTTTTTTATATCAAAAGCTGATCAAAGGATTCTTAACAGGTATCATTTACATTTGAATGAGCGAATGTGCAGGCAATTGTTCCAGTTATTCCCTTGGGGAAAATCCATTCCTTTGGATACTTGTTCCTCTCTATTTCCAATTCTATTGAGTCTATTGTTCCTCTTCTTGCCTCTTCAATTGGGAACTTTATAGTTGATGTTAATTCTCTCCTATTTGCTTCAATGGATATTTGTGGGCAAAATCCATCATCTTCTTTATAGCTAAAGCTGATCAAAGGATTCTTAACAGGAATCCTATACAGTTGAATGAGTGAATGTGCATGCAATAGTTCCAGTTATTTCCTTTTTGAAAATCCATTCCTTTGAATACTTGTTCCTGTCTATTTCCAATTCTATTGAGTCTATTGTTCCTCTTCTTTCCTCTAAAATTGTGAACTTTATACTTGATGTTAATTGTCTCCTATTTGCTTCAATGGAACTTTTTGGACAAAATCCCTCATCTTCTTTATATCTAAAGCTGATCAAAAGATTCTTAACAGGAATCATATACAGTTGAAAGAGCGAATGTGCAGGATATAGTTCCAGTTATTCCCTTTGGGAAAATACATTCCTTTGGATACTTTTTCCTCTCTATTTTCAATTCTATTGAGTCTATTGTTCCTCTTGTTTCCTCTTCAATTGGGAACTTTATAGTTGATGTTAATTCTCTCCTATTTTCTTCAATTTAACTTTTTGGGCAAAATCCGTCATCTTCTTAATATCTAAAATTGAGCAAAGGATTCTTGACAGGAATCATTTACAGTGGAATGCGTGAATGTTCAGTCAATAATTCCAGTTATTTCCTTTGGGAAAATACATTCCTTTGAATATTTGTTCCTGTCTATTTCCAATTCTATTGAGTCTATTGTTCCTCTTCTTGCCTCTTCAATTTGGAACTTTATAGTTGATGTTAATTCTCTCCTATTTTCTTCAATGAAACTTTTTGGGCAAAATCCATCATCTTCTTTATATCTAAAGCTGATTAAAGGATTCTTAACAGGAATCATATACATTTGAATGAGCGAATGTGCAGGCAATTGTTCCAGTTATTCCCTTTGGGAAAATCCATTCCTTTGGATACTTGTTCCTGTCTATTTCCAATTCTATTGAGTCTATTGTTCCTCTTCTTGCCTCTTCAATTGGGAACTTTATAGTTGATGTTAATTCTCTCCTATTTGCTTCAATGGAACTTTTTGGGCAAAATCCATCATCTTCTTTATATCTAAAGCTGATCAAAGGATTCTTAACAGGAATCATATACATTTGAATGAGTGAATATGCATGCAATAATTCCAGTTATTTCCTTTGGGAAAATCCATTCCTTTGAATACTTGTTCCTGTCTATTTCCAATCTATTGAGTCTAGTGTTCCTCTTGTTTCCTCTTTTATTGGGAACTTTATAGTTGATGTTAATTCTCTGCGATTTGCTTCAATTTAACTTTTTGTGCAAATCCATCATCTTTTTTATATCAAAAGCTGATCAAAGGATTCTTAACAGGAATTATTTACATTTGAATGAGCGAATGTGCAGGCAATTGTTCCAGTTATTCCCTTGGGGAAAATCCATTCCTTTGGATACTTGTTCCTCTCTATTTCCAATTCTATTGAGTCTATTGTTCCTCTTCTTGCCTCTTCAATTGGGAACTTTATAGTTGATGTTAATTCTCTCCTATTTGCTTCAATGGATATTTGTGGGCAAAATCCATCATCTTCTTTATAGCTAAAGCTGATCAAAGGATTCTTAACAGGAATCCTATACAGTTGAATGAGTGAATGTGCATGCAATAGTTCCAGTTATTTCCTTTTTGAAAATCCATTCCTTTGAATACTTGTTCCTGTCTATTTCCAATTCTATTGAGTCTATTGTTCCTCTTCTTTCCTCTAAAATTGTGAACTTTATACTTGATGTTAATTCTCTCCTATTTGCTTCAATGGAACTTTTTGGACAAAATCCCTCATCTTCTTTATATCTAAAGCTGATCAAAAGATTCTTAACAGGAATCATATACAGTTGAAAGAGCGAATGTGCAGGACATAGTTCCAGTTATTCCCTTTGGGAAAATACATTCCTTTGGTTACTTTTTCCTCTCTATTTTCAATTCTATTGAGTCTATTGTTCCTCTTGTTTCCTCTTCAATTGGGAACTTTATAGTTGATGTTAATTCTCTCCTATTTTCTTCAATTTAACTTTTTGGGCAAAATCCATCATCTTCTTTATATCTAAAGCTGATCAAAGGATTCTTAACAGGAATCATATACATTTGAATGAGTGAATATGCATGCAATAATTCCAGTTATTTCCTTTGGGAAAATACATTCCTTTGAATACTTGTTCCTGTCTATTTCCAATCTATTGAGTCTAGTGTTCCTCTTGTTTCCTCTTTTATTGGGAACTTTATAGTTGATGTTAATTCTCTGCGATTTGCTTCAATTTAACTTTTTGTGCAAATCCATCATCTTTTTTATATCAAAAGCTGATCAAAGGATTCTTAACAGGAATCATTTACATTTGAATGAGCGAATGTGCAGGCAATTGTTCCAGTTATTCCCTTGGGGAAAATCCATTCCTTTGGATACTTGTTCCTCTCTATTTCCAATTCTATTGAGTCTATTGTTCCTCTTCTTGCCTCTTCAATTGGGAACTTTATAGTTGATGTTAATTCTCTCCTATTTGCTTCAATGGATATTTGTGGGCAAAATCCATCATCTTCTTTATAGCTAAAGCTGATCAAAGGATTCTTAACAGGAATCATATACAGTTGAATGAGCGAATGTGCAGGCAATTGTTCCAGTTATTCCCTTTGGGAAAATCCATTCCTTTGGATACTTGTTCCTGTCTATTTCCAATTCTATTGAGTCTATTGTTCCTCTTCTTGCCTCTTCAATTGGGAACTTTATAGTTGATGTTAATTCTCTCCTATTTGCTTCAATGGAACTTTTTGGGCAAAATCCATCATCTTCTTTATATCTAAAGCTGATCAAAGGATTCTTAACAGGAATCATATACAGTTGAATGAGCGAATGTGCAGGCAATTGTTCCAGTTATTCCCTTTGGGAAAATCCATTCCTTTGGATACTTGTTCCTGTCTATTTCCAATTCTATTGAGTCTATTGTTCCTCTTCTTGCCTCTTCAATTGGGAACTTTATAGTTGATGTTAATTCTCTCCTATTTGCTTCAATGGAACTTTTTGGGCAAAATCCATCATCTTCTTTATATCTAAAGCTGATCAAAGGATTCTTAACAGGAATCATATACAGTTGAATGAGCGAATGTGCAGGCAATAGTTCCAGTTATTCCCTTGGGGAAAATCCATTCCTTTGGATACTTGTTCCTCTCTATTTTCAATTCTATTGAGTGTATTGTTCCTCTTCTTGCCTCTTCAATTGGGAACTTTATAGTTGATGTTAATTCTCTCCTGTTTGCTTCAATTTAACTTTTTGGGCAAAATCCATCATCTTCTTTATATCTAAAGCTGAGCAAAGGATTCTTGACAGGAATCCTTTACAGTGGAATGCGTGTATTTGCATTCAATAGTTCCAGGTATTCCCTTTGGAAAAATCCATTCCTTTGAATACTTGTTCCTCTCCTTTTCCAATTCTATTGAGTCTAGTGTTCCCTTTTGTTTCCTCTTCAATAGGAACTTCATAGTTAATGTTAATTCTCTCCTATTTGCTTCAATTTAACTTTTTGGGCAAAATCCATCATCTTCTTTATAGCTAAAGCTGAGCAAAGGATTCTTGACAGGAATCCTATACAGTTGAATGAGTGAATGTGCATGCAATAGTTCCAGTTATTTCCTTTGGGAAAATCCATTCCTTTGAATACTTGTTCCTGTCTATTTCCAATTCTATTGAGTCTATTGTTCCTCTTCTTGCCTCTTCAATTGGGAACTTTATAGTTGAAGTTATTTCTCTCCTATTTGCTTCAATATAACTTTTGGGCAAAATCCATCATCTTCTTTATATCTAAAGCTGATCAAAGGATTCTTAACAGGAATCATATACATTTGAATGAGTGAATATGCATGCAATAATTCCAGTTATTTCCTTTGGGAAAATCCATTCCTTTGAATACTTGTTCCTGTCTATTTCCAATCTATTGATTCTAGTGTTCCTCTTGTTTCCTCTTTTATTGGGAACTTTATAGTTGATGTTAATTCTCTGCGATTTGCTTCAATTTAACTTTTTGTGCAAATCCATCATCTTTTTTATATCAAAAGCTGATCAAAGGATTCTTAACAGGTATCATTTACATTTGAATGAGCGAATGTGCAGGCAATTGTTCCAGTTATTCCCTTGGGGAAAATCCATTCCTTTGGATACTTGTTCCTCTCTATTTCCAATTCTATTGAGTCTATTGTTCCTCTTCTTGCCTCTTCAATTGGGAACTTTATAGTTGATGTTAATTCTCTCCTATTTGCTTCAATGGATATTTGTGGGCAAAATCCATCATCTTCTTTATAGCTAAAGCTGATCAAAGGATTCTTAACAGGAATCCTATACAGTTGAATGAGTGAATGTGCATGCAATAGTTCCAGTTATTTCCTTTTTGAAAATCCATTCCTTTGAATACTTGTTCCTGTCTATTTCCAATTCTATTGAGTCTATTGTTCCTCTTCTTTCCTCTAAAATTGTGAACTTTATACTTGATGTTAATTGTCTCCTATTTGCTTCAATGGAACTTTTTGGACAAAATCCCTCATCTTCTTTATATCTAAAGCTGATCAAAAGATTCTTAACAGGAATCATATACAGTTGAAAGAGCGAATGTGCAGGACATAGTTCCAGTTATTCCCTTTGGGAAAATACATTCCTTTGGATACTTTTTCCTCTCTATTTTCAATTCTATTGAGTCTATTGTTCCTCTTGTTTCCTCTTCAATTGGGAACTTTATAGTTGATGTTAATTCTCTCCTATTTTCTTCAATTTAACTTTTTGGGCAAAATCCGTCATCTTCTTAATATCTAAAATTGAGCAAAGGATTCTTGACAGGAATCATTTACAGTGGAATGCGTGAATGTTCAGTCAATAATTCCAGTTATTTCCTTTGGGAAAATACATTCCTTTGAATATTTGTTCCTGTCTATTTCCAATTCTATTGAGTCTATTGTTCCTCTTCTTGCCTCTTCAATTTGGAACTTTATAGTTGATGTTAATTCTCTCCTATTTTCTTCAATGAAACTTTTTGGGCAAAATCCATCATCTTCTTTATATCTAAAGCTGATCAAAGGATTCTTAACAGGAATCATATACATTTGAATGAGCGAATGTGCAGGCAATTGTTCCAGTTATTCCCTTTGGGAAAATCCATTCCTTTGGATACTTGTTCCTGTCTATTTCCAATTCTATTGAGTCTATTGTTCCTCTTCTTGCCTCTTCAATTGGGAACTTTATAGTTGATGTTAATTCTCTCCTATTTGCTTCAATGGAACTTTTTGGGCAAAATCCATCATCTTCTTTATATCTAAAGCTGATCAAAGGATTCTTAACAGGAATCATATACATTTGAATGAGTGAATATGCATGCAATAATTCCAGTTATTTCCTTTGGGAAAATCCATTCCTTTGAATACTTGTTCCTGTCTATTTCCAATCTATTGAGTCTAGTGTTCCTCTTGTTTCCTCTTTTATTGGGAACTTTATAGTTGATGTTAATTCTCTGCGATTTGCTTCAATTTAACTTTTTGTGCAAATCCATCATCTTTTTTATATCAAAAGCTGATCAAAGGATTCTTAACAGGAATTATTTACATTTGAATGAGCGAATGTGCAGGCAATTGTTCCAGTTATTCCCTTGGGGAAAATCCATTCCTTTGGATACTTGTTCCTCTCTATTTCCAATTCTATTGAGTCTATTGTTCCTCTTCTTGCCTCTTCAATTGGGAACTTTATAGTTGATGTTAATTCTCTCCTATTTGCTTCAATGGATATTTGTGGGCAAAATCCATCATCTTCTTTATAGCTAAAGCTGATCAAAGGATTCTTAACAGGAATCCTATACAGTTGAATGAGTGAATGTGCATGCAATAGTTCCAGTTATTTCCTTTTTGAAAATCCATTCCTTTGAATACTTGTTCCTGTCTATTTCCAATTCTATTGAGTCTATTGTTCCTCTTCTTTCCTCTAAAATTGTGAACTTTATACTTGATGTTAATTCTCTCCTATTTGCTTCAATGGAACTTTTTGGACAAAATCCCTCATCTTCTTTATATCTAAAGCTGATCAAAAGATTCTTAACAGGAATCATATACAGTTGAAAGAGCGAATGTGCAGGACATAGTTCCAGTTATTCCCTTTGGGAAAATACATTCCTTTGGTTACTTTTTCCTCTCTATTTTCAATTCTATTGAGTCTATTGTTCCTCTTGTTTCCTCTTCAATTGGGAACTTTATAGTTGATGTTAATTCTCTCCTATTTTCTTCAATTTAACTTTTTGGGCAAAATCCATCATCTTCTTTATATCTAAAGCTGATCAAAGGATTCTTAACAGGAATCATATACATTTGAATGAGTGAATATGCATGCAATAATTCCAGTTATTTCCTTTGGGAAAATCCATTCCTTTGAATACTTGTTCCTGTCTATTTCCAATCTATTGAGTCTAGTGTTCCTCTTGTTTCCTCTTTTATTGGGAACTTTATAGTTGATGTTAATTCTCTGCGATTTGCTTCAATTTAACTTTTTGTGCAAATCCATCATCTTTTTTATATCAAAAGCTGATCAAAGGATTCTTAACAGGAATCATTTACATTTGAATGAGCGAATGTGCAGGCAATTGTTCCAGTTATTCCCTTGGGGAAAATCCATTCCTTTGGATACTTGTTCCTCTCTATTTCCAATTCTATTGAGTCTATTGTTCCTCTTCTTGCCTCTTCAATTGGGAACTTTATAGTTGATGTTAATTCTCTCCTATTTGCTTCAATGGATATTTGTGGGCAAAATCCATCATCTTCTTTATAGCTAAAGCTGATCAAAGGATTCTTAACAGGAATCCTATACAGTTGAATGAGTGAATGTGCATGCAATAGTTCCAGTTATTTCCTTTTTGAAAATCCATTCCTTTGAATACTTGTTCCTGTCTATTTCCAATTCTATTGAGTCTATTGTTCCTCTTCTTTCCTCTAAAATTGTGAACTTTATACTTGATGTTAATTCTCTCCTATTTGCTTCAATGGAACTTTTTGGACAAAATCCCTCATCTTCTTTATATCTAAAGCTGATCAAAAGATTCTTAACAGGAATCATATACAGTTGAAAGAGCGAATGTGCAGGACATAGTTCCAGTTATTCCCTTTGGGAAAATACATTCCTTTGGTTACTTTTTCCTCTCTATTTTCAATTCTATTGAGTCTATTGTTCCTCTTGTTTCCTCTTCAATTGGGAACTTTATAGTTGATGTTAATTCTCTCCTATTTGCTTCAATGAA
This sequence comes from Sminthopsis crassicaudata, assembly GCF_048593235.1. Lineage (NCBI taxonomy): Eukaryota > Metazoa > Chordata > Mammalia > Dasyuromorphia > Dasyuridae > Sminthopsis > Sminthopsis crassicaudata. The sequence goes on along the minus strand of NC_133622.1, from coordinate 130,135,238 downwards.
ACTTTTTGGGCAAAATCCATCATCTTCTTTATATCTAAAGCTGATCAAAGGATTCTTAACAGGAATCATATACATTTGAATGAGCGAATGTGCAGGCAATTGTTCCAGTTATTCCCTTTGGGAAAATCCATTCCTTTGGATACTTGTTCCTGTCTATTTCCAATTCTATTGAGTCTATTGTTCCTCTTCTTGCCTCTTCAATTGGGAACTTTATAGTTGATGTTAATTCTCTCCTATTTTCTTCAATTTAACTTTTTGGGCAAAATCCGTCATCTTCTTAATATCTAAAATTGAGCAAAGGATTCTTGACAGGAATCATTTAGAGTGGAATGCGTGAATGTTCAGTCAATAATTCCAGTTATTTCCTTTGGGAAAATACATTCCTTTGAATATTTGTTCCTGTCTATTTCCAATTCTATTGAGTCTATTGTTCCTCTTCTTGCCTCTTCAATTTGGAACTTTATAGTTCATGTTAATTCTCTCCTATTTGCTTCAATGAAACTTTTTGGGCAAAATCCATCATCTTCTTTATATCCAAAGCTGATCAAAGGATTCTTAACAGGAATCATATACAGTTGAATGAGCGAATGTGCATGCAATAGTTCCAGTTATTTCCTTTGGGAAAATCCATTCCTTTGAATAATTGTTCCTGTCTATTTCCAATTCTATTGAGTCTATTGTTCCTCTTCTTGCCTCTTCAATTGGGAACTTTATAGTTGAAGTTATTTCTCTCCTATTTGCTTCAATATAACTTTTGGGCAAAATCCATCATCTTCTTTATATCTAAAGCTGAGCAAAGGATTCTTGACAGGAATCATATACAGTTGAATGAGCGAATGTGCAGGCAATAGTTCCAGTTATTCCCTTGGGGAAAATCCATTCCTTTGGATACTTGTTCCTCTCTATTTTCAATTCTATTGAGTGTATTGTTCCTCTTCTTGCCTCTTCAATTGGGAACTTTATAGTTGATGTTAATTCTCTCCTGTTTGCTTCAATTTAACTTTTTGGGCAAAATCCATCATCTTCTTTATATCTAAAGCTGAGCAAAGGATTCTTGACAGGAATCCTTTACAGTGGAATGCGTGTATTTGCATTCAATAGTTCCAGGTATTCCCTTTGGAAAAATCCATTCCTTTGAATACTTGTTCCTCTCCATTTCCAATTCTATTGAGTCTAGTGTTCCCTTTTGTTTCCTCTTCAATAGGAACTTCATAGTTAATGTTAATTCTCTCCTATTTGCTTCAATTTAACTTTTTGGGCAAAATCCATCATCTTCTTTATAGCTAAAGCTGAGCAAAGGATTCTTGACAGGAATCCTATACAGTTGAATGAGTGAATGTGCATGCAATAGTTCCAGTTATTTCCTTTGGGAAAATCCATTCCTTTGAATACTTGTTCCTGTCTATTTCCAATTCTATTGAGTCTATTGTTCCTCTTCTTGCCTCTTCAATTGGGAACTTTATAGTTGAAGTTATTTCTCTCCTATTTGCTTCAATATAACTTTTGGGCAAAATCCATCATCTTCTTTATATCTAAAGCTGATCAAAGGATTCTTAACAGGAATCATATACATTTGAATGAGTGAATATGCATGCAATAATTCCAGTTATTTCCTTTGGGAAAATCCATTCCTTTGAATACTTGTTCCTGTCTATTTCCAATCTATTGAGTCTAGTGTTCCTCTTGTTTCCTCTTTTATTGGGAACTTTATAGTTGATGTTAATTCTCTGCGATTTGCTTCAATTTAACTTTTTGTGCAAATCCATCATCTTTTTTATATCAAAAGCTGATCAAAGGATTCTTAACAGGAATCATTTACATTTGAATGAGCGAATGTGCAGGCAATTGTTCCAGTTATTCCCTTGGGGAAAATCCATTCCTTTGGATACTTGTTCCTCTCTATTTCCAATTCTATTGAGTCTATTGTTCCTCTTCTTGCCTCTTCAATTGGGAACTTTATAGTTGATGTTAATTCTCTCCTATTTGCTTCAATGGATATTTGTGGGCAAAATCCATCATCTTCTTTATAGCTAAAGCTGATCAAAGGATTCTTAACAGGAATCCTATACAGTTGAATGAGTGAATGTGCATGCAATAGTTCCAGTTATTTCCTTTTTGAAAATCCATTCCTTTGAATACTTGTTCCTGTCTATTTCCAATTCTATTGAGTCTATTGTTCCTCTTCTTTCCTCTAAAATTGTGAACTTTATACTTGATGTTAATTCTCTCCTATTTGCTTCAATGGAACTTTTTGGACAAAATCCCTCATCTTCTTTATATCTAAAGCTGATCAAAAGATTCTTAACAGGAATCATATACAGTTGAAAGAGCGAATGTGCAGGACATAGTTCCAGTTATTCCCTTTGGGAAAATACATTCCTTTGGATACTTTTTCCTCTCTATTTTCAATTCTATTGAGTCTATTGTTCCTCTTGTTTCCTCTTCAATTGGGAACTTTATAGTTGATGTTAATTCTCTCCTATTTTCTTCAATTTAACTTTTTGGGCAAAATCCGTCATCTTCTTAATATCTAAAATTGAGCAAAGGATTCTTGACAGGAATCATTTACAGTGGAATGCGTGAATGTTCAGTCAATAATTCCAGTTATTTCCTTTGGGAAAATACATTCCTTTGAATATTTGTTCCTGTCTATTTCCAATTCTATTGAGTCTATTGTTCCTCTTCTTGCCTCTTCAATTTGGAACTTTATAGTTGATGTTAATTCTCTCCTATTTTCTTCAATGAAACTTTTTGGGCAAAATCCATCATCTTCTTTATATCTAAAGCTGATCAAAGGATTCTTAACAGGAATCATATACATTTGAATGAGCGAATGTGCAGGCAATTGTTCCAGTTATTCCCTTTGGGAAAATCCATTCCTTTGGATACTTGTTCCTGTCTATTTCCAATTCTATTGAGTCTATTGTTCCTCTTCTTGCCTCTTCAATTGGGAACTTTATAGTTGATGTTAATTCTCTCCTATTTGCTTCAATGGAACTTTTTGGGCAAAATCCATCATCTTCTTTATATCTAAAGCTGATCAAAGGATTCTTAACAGGAATCATATACATTTGAATGAGTGAATATGCATGCAATAATTCCAGTTATTTCCTTTGGGAAAATCCATTCCTTTGAATACTTGTTCCTGTCTATTTCCAATCTATTGAGTCTAGTGTTCCTCTTGTTTCCTCTTTTATTGGGAACTTTATAATTGATGTTAATTCTCTGCGATTTGCTTCAATTTAACTTTTTGTGCAAATCCATCATCTTTTTTATATCAAAAGCTGATCAAAGGATTCTTAACAGGAATTATTTACATTTGAATGAGCGAATGTGCAGGCAATTGTTCCAGTTATTCCCTTGGGGAAAATCCATTCCTTTGGATACTTGTTCCTCTCTATTTCCAATTCTATTGAGTCTATTGTTCCTCTTCTTGCCTCTTCAATTGGGAACTTTATAGTTGATGTTAATTCTCTCCTATTTGCTTCAATGGATATTTGTGGGCAAAATCCATCATCTTCTTTATAGCTAAAGCTGATCAAAGGATTCTTAACAGGAATCCTATACAGTTGAATGAGTGAATGTGCATGCAATAGTTCCAGTTATTTCCTTTTTGAAAATCCATTCCTTTGAATACTTGTTCCTGTCTATTTCCAATTCTATTGAGTCTATTGTTCCTCTTCTTTCCTCTAAAATTGTGAACTTTATACTTGATGTTAATTCTCTCCTATTTGCTTCAATGGAACTTTTTGGACAAAATCCCTCATCTTCTTTATATCTAAAGCTGATCAAAAGATTCTTAACAGGAATCATATACAGTTGAAAGAGCGAATGTGCAGGACATAGTTCCAGTTATTCCCTTTGGGAAAATACATTCCTTTGGTTACTTTTTCCTCTCTATTTTCAATTCTATTGAGTCTATTGTTCCTCTTGTTTCCTCTTCAATTGGGAACTTTATAGTTGATGTTAATTCTCTCCTATTTTCTTCAATTTAACTTTTTGGGCAAAATCCATCATCTTCTTTATATCTAAAGCTGATCAAAGGATTCTTAACAGGAATCATATACATTTGAATGAGTGAATATGCATGCAATAATTCCAGTTATTTCCTTTGGGAAAATCCATTCCTTTGAATACTTGTTCCTGTCTATTTCCAATCTATTGAGTCTAGTGTTCCTCTTGTTTCCTCTTTTATTGGGAACTTTATAGTTGATGTTAATTCTCTGCGATTTGCTTCAATTTAACTTTTTGTGCAAATCCATCATCTTTTTTATATCAAAAGCTGATCAAAGGATTCTTAACAGGAATCATTTACATTTGAATGAGCGAATGTGCAGGCAATTGTTCCAGTTATTCCCTTGGGGAAAATCCATTCCTTTGGATACTTGTTCCTCTCTATTTCCAATTCTATTGAGTCTATTGTTCCTCTTCTTGCCTCTTCAATTGGGAACTTTATAGTTGATGTTAATTCTCTCCTATTTGCTTCAATGGATATTTGTGGGCAAAATCCATCATCTTCTTTATAGCTAAAGCTGATCAAAGGATTCTTAACAGGAATCCTATACAGTTGAATGAGTGAATGTGCATGCAATAGTTCCAGTTATTTCCTTTTTGAAAATCCATTCCTTTGAATACTTGTTCCTGTCTATTTCCAATTCTATTGAGTCTATTGTTCCTCTTCTTTCCTCTAAAATTGTGAACTTTATACTTGATGTTAATTCTCTCCTATTTGCTTCAATGGAACTTTTTGGACAAAATCCCTCATCTTCTTTATATCTAAAGCTGATCAAAAGATTCTTAACAGGAATCATATACAGTTGAAAGAGCGAATGTGCAGGACATAGTTCCAGTTATTCCCTTTGGGAAAATACATTCCTTTGGTTACTTTTTCCTCTCTATTTTCAATTCTATTGAGTCTATTGTTCCTCTTGTTTCCTCTTCAATTGGGAACTTTATAGTTGATGTTAATTCTCTCCTATTTTCTTCAATTTAACTTTTTGGGCAAAATCCGTCATCTTCTTAATATCTAAAATTGAGCAAAGGATTCTTGACAGGAATCATTTAGAGTGGAATGCGTGAATGTTCAGTCAATAATTCCAGTTATTTCCTTTGGGAAAATACATTCCTTTGAATATTTGTTCCTGTCTATTTCCAATTCTATTGAGTCTATTGTTCCTCTTCTTGCCTCTTCAATTTGGAACTTTATAGTTCATGTTAATTCTCTCCTATTTGCTTCAATGAAACTTTTTGGGCAAAATCCATCATCTTCTTTATATCCAAAGCTGATCAAAGGATTCTTAACAGGAATCATATACAGTTGAATGAGCGAATGTGCATGCAATAGTTCCAGTTATTTCCTTTGGGAAAATCCATTCCTTTGAATAATTGTTCCTGTCTATTTCCAATTCTATTGAGTCTATTGTTCCTCTTCTTGCCTCTTCAATTGGGAACTTTATAGTTGAAGTTATTTCTCTCCTATTTGCTTCAATATAACTTTTGGGCAAAATCCATCATCTTCTTTATATCTAAAGCTGAGCAAAGGATTCTTGACAGGAATCATATACAGTTGAATGAGCGAATGTGCAGGCAATAGTTCCAGTTATTCCCTTGGGGAAAATCCATTCCTTTGGATACTTGTTCCTCTCTATTTTCAATTCTATTGAGTGTATTGTTCCTCTTCTTGCCTCTTCAATTGGGAACTTTATAGTTGAAGTTATTTCTCTCCTATTTGCTTCAATATAACTTTTGGGCAAAATCCATCATCTTCTTTATATCTAAAGCTGAGCAAAGGATTCTTGACAGGAATCCTTTACAGTGGAATGCGTGTATTTGCATTCAATAGTTCCAGGTATTCCCTTTGGAAAAATCCATTCCTTTGAATACTTGTTCCTCTCCATTTCCAATTCTATTGAGTCTAGTGTTCCCTTTTGTTTCCTCTTCAATAGGAACTTCATAGTTAATGTTAATTCTCTCCTATTTGCTTCAATTTAACTTTTTGGGCAAAATCCATCATCTTCTTTATAGCTAAAGCTGAGCAAAGGATTCTTGACAGGAATCCTATACAGTTGAATGAGTGAATGTGCATGCAATAGTTCCAGTTATTTCCTTTGGGAAAATCCATTCCTTTGAATACTTGTTCCTGTCTATTTCCAATTCTATTGAGTCTATTGTTCCTCTTCTTGCCTCTTCAATTGGGAACTTTATAGTTGAAGTTATTTCTCTCCTATTTGCTTCAATATAACTTTTGGGCAAAATCCATCATCTTCTTTATATCTAAAGCTGATCAAAGGATTCTTAACAGGAATCATATACATTTGAATGAGTGAATATGCATGCAATAATTCCAGTTATTTCCTTTGGGAAAATCCATTCCTTTGAATACTTGTTCCTGTCTATTTCCAATCTATTGAGTCTAGTGTTCCTCTTGTTTCCTCTTTTATTGGGAACTTTATAGTTGATGTTAATTCTCTGCGATTTGCTTCAATTTAACTTTTTGTGCAAATCCATCATCTTTTTTATATCAAAAGCTGATCAAAGGATTCTTAACAGGAATCATTTACATTTGAATGAGCGAATGTGCAGGCAATTGTTCCAGTTATTCCCTTGGGGAAAATCCATTCCTTTGGATACTTGTTCCTCTCTATTTCCAATTCTATTGAGTCTATTGTTCCTCTTCTTGCCTCTTCAATTGGGAACTTTATAGTTGATGTTAATTCTCTCCTATTTGCTTCAATGGATATTTGTGGGCAAAATCCATCATCTTCTTTATAGCTAAAGCTGATCAAAGGATTCTTAACAGGAATCCTATACAGTTGAATGAGTGAATGTGCATGCAATAGTTCCAGTTATTTCCTTTTTGAAAATCCATTCCTTTGAATACTTGTTCCTGTCTATTTCCAATTCTATTGAGTCTATTGTTCCTCTTCTTTCCTCTAAAATTGTGAACTTTATACTTGATGTTAATTCTCTCCTATTTGCTTCAATGGAACTTTTTGGACAAAATCCCTCATCTTCTTTATATCTAAAGCTGATCAAAAGATTCTTAACAGGAATCATATACAGTTGAAAGAGCGAATGTGCAGGACATAGTTCCAGTTATTCCCTTTGGGAAAATACATTCCTTTGGATACTTTTTCCTCTCTATTTTCAATTCTATTGAGTCTATTGTTCCTCTTGTTTCCTCTTCAATTGGGAACTTTATAGTTGATGTTAATTCTCTCCTATTTTCTTCAATTTAACTTTTTGGGCAAAATCCGTCATCTTCTTAATATCTAAAATTGAGCAAAGGATTCTTGACAGGAATCATTTACAGTGGAATGCGTGAATGTTCAGTCAATAATTCCAGTTATTTCCTTTGGGAAAATACATTCCTTTGAATATTTGTTCCTGTCTATTTCCAATTCTATTGAGTCTATTGTTCCTCTTCTTGCCTCTTCAATTTGGAACTTTATAGTTGATGTTAATTCTCTCCTATTTGCTTCAATGAATCTTTTTGGGCAAAATCCATCATCTTCTTTATATCTAAAGCTGATCAAAAGATTCTTAACAGGAATCATATACATTTGAATGAGCGAATGTGCAGGCAATTGTTCCAGTTATTCCCTTTGGGAAAATCCATTCCTTTGGATACTTGTTCCTGTCTATTTCCAATTCTATTGAGTCTATTGTTCCTCTTCTTGCCTCTTCAATTGGGAACTTTATAGTTGATGTTAATTCTCTCCTATTTGCTTCAATGGAACTTTTTGGGCAAAATCCATCATCTTCTTTATATCTAAAGCTGATCAAAGGATTCTTAACAGGAATCATATACAGTTGAATGAGCGAATGTGCAGGCAATTGTTCCAGTTATTCCCTTTGGGAAAATCCATTCCTTTGGATACTTGTTCCTGTCTATTTCCAATTCTATTGAGTCTATTGTTCCTCTTCTTGCCTCTTCAATTGGGAACTTTATAGTTGATGTTAATTCTCTCCTATTTGCTTCAATGGAACTTTTTGGGCAAAATCCATCATCTTCTTTATATCTAAAGCTGATCAAAGGATTCTTAACAGGAATCATATACAGTTGAATGAGCGAATGTGCAGGCAATAGTTCCAGTTATTCCCTTGGGGAAAATCCATTCCTTTGGATACTTGTTCCTCTCTATTTTCAATTCTATTGAGTGTATTGTTCCTCTTCTTGCCTCTTCAATTGGGAACTTTATAGTTGATGTTAATTCTCTCCTGTTTGCTTCAATTTAACTTTTTGGGCAAAATCCATCATCTTCTTTATATCTAAAGCTGAGCAAAGGATTCTTGACAGGAATCCTTTACAGTGGAATGCGTGTATTTGCATTCAATAGTTCCAGGTATTCCCTTTGGAAAAATCCATTCCTTTGAATACTTGTTCCTCTCCATTTCCAATTCTATTGAGTCTAGTGTTCCCTTTTGTTTCCTCTTCATTAGGAACTTCATAGTTAATGTTAATTCTCTCCTATTTGCTTCAATTTAACTTTTTGGGCAAAATCCATCATCTTCTTTATAGCTAAAGCTGAGCAAAGGATTCTTGACAGGAATCCTATACAGTTGAATGAGTGAATGTGCATGCAATAGTTCCAGTTATTTCCTTTGGGAAAATCCATTCCTTTGAATACTTGTTCCTGTCTATTTCCAATTCTATTGAGTCTATTGTTCCTCTTCTTGCCTCTTCAATTGGGAACTTTATAGTTGAAGTTATTTCTCTCCTATTTGATTCAATATAACTTTTGGGCAAAATCCATCATCTTCTTTATATCTAAAGCTGATCAAAGGATTCTTAACAGGAATCATATACATTTGAATGAGTGAATATGCATGCAATAATTCCAGTTATTTCCTTTGGGAAAATCCATTCCTTTGAATACTGGTTCCTGTCTATTTCCAATCTATTGAGTCTAGTGTTCCTCTTGTTTCCTCTTTTATTGGGAACTTTATAGTTGATGTTAATTCTCTGCGATTTGCTTCAATTTAACTTTTTGTGCAAATCCATCATCTTTTTTATATCAAAAGCTGATCAAAGGATTCTTAACAGGAATCATTTACATTTGAATGAGCGAATGTGCAGGCAATTGTTCCAGTTATTCCCTTGGGGAAAATCCATTCCTTTGGATACTTGTTCCTCTCTATTTCCAATTCTATTGAGTCTATTGTTCCTCTTCTTGCCTCTTCAATTGGGAACTTTATAGTTGATGTTAATTCTCTCCTATTTGCTTCAATGGATATTTGTGGGCAAAATCCCTCATCTTCTTTATATCTAAAGCTGATCAAAAGATTCTTAACAGGAATCATATACAGTTGAAAGAGCGAATGTGCAGGACATAGTTCCAGTTATTCCCTTTGGGAAAATACATTCCTTTGGTTACTTTTTCCTCTCTATTTTCAATTCTATTGAGTCTATTGTTCCTCTTCTTGCCTCTTCAATTGGGAACTTTATAGTTGATGTTAATTCTCTCCTATTTTCTTCAATTTAACTTTTTGGGCAAAATCCGTCATCTTCTTAATATCTAAAATTGAGCAAAGGATTCTTGACAGGAATCATTTACATTGGAATGCGTGAATGTTCAGTCAATAATTCCAGTTATTTCCTTTGGGAAAATACATTCCTTTGAATATTTGTTCCTGTCTATTTCCAATTCCATTGAGTCTATTGTTCCTCTTCTTGCCTCTTCAATTTGGAACTTTATAGTTGATGTTAATTCTCTCCTATTTGCTTCAATGAAACTTTTTGGGCAAAATCCATCATCTTCTTTATATCTAAAGCTGATCAAAGGATTCTTAACAGGAATCATATACATTTGAATGAGCGAATGTGCAGGCAATTGTTCCAGTTATTCCCTTTGGGAAAATCCATTCCTTTGGATACTTGTTCCTGTCTATTTCCAATTCTATTGAGTCTATTGTTCCTCTTCTTGCCTCTTCAATTGGGAACTTTATAGTTGATGTTAATTCTCTCCTATTTGATTCAATGGAACTTTTTGGGCAAAATCCATCATCTTCTTTATATCTAAAGCTGATCAAAGGATTCTTAACAGGAATCATATACATTTGAATGAGTGAATATGCATGCAATAATTCCAGTTATTTCCTTTGGGAAAATCCATTCCTTTGAATACTTGTTCCTGTCTATTTCCAATCTATTGAGTCTAGTGTTCCTCTTGTTTCCTCTTTTATTGGGAACTTTATAGTTGATGTTAATTCTCTGCGATTTGCTTCAATTTAACTTTTTGTGCAAATCCATCATCTTTTTTATATCAAAAGCTGATCAAAGGATTCTTAACAGGAATCATTTACATTTGAATGAGCGAATGTGCAGGCAATTGTTCCAGTTATTCCCTTGGGGAAAATCCATTCCTTTGGATACTTGTTCCTCTCTATTTCCAATTCTATTGAGTCTATTGTTCCTCTTCTTGCCTCTTCAATTGGGAACTTTATAGTTGATGTTAATTCTCTCCTATTTGCTTCAATGGATATTTGTGGGCAAAATCCATCATCTTCTTTATAGCTAAAGCTGATCAAAGGATTCTTAACAGGAATCCTATACAGTTGAATGAGTGAATGTGCATGCAATAGTTCCAGTTATTTCCTTTTTGAAAATCCATTCCTTTGAATACTTGTTCCTGTCTATTTCCAATTCTATTGAGTCTATTGTTCCTCTTCTTTCCTCTAAAATTATGAACTTTATACTTTATGTTAATTCTCTCCTATTTGCTTCAATGGAACTTTTTGGACAAAATCCCTCATCTTCTTTATATCTAAAGCTGATCAAAAGATTCTTAACAGGAATCATATACAGTTGAAAGAGCGAATGTGCAGGACATAGTTCCAGTTATTCCCTTTGGGAAAATACATTCCTTTGGTTACTTTTTCCTCTCTATTTTCAATTCTATTGAGTCTATTGTTCCTCTTGTTTCCTCTTCAATTGGGAACTTTATAGTTGATGTTAATTCTCTCCTATTTTCTTCAATTTAACTTTTTGGGCAAAATCCATCATCTTCTTTATATCTAAAGCTGATCAAAGGATTCTTAACAGGAATCATATACATTTGAATGAGTGAATATGCATGCAATAATTCCAGTTATTTCCTTTGGGAAAATCCATTCCTTTGAATACTTGTTCCTGTCTATTTCCAATCTATTGAGTCTAGTGTTCCTCTTGTTTCCTCTTTTATTGGGAACTTTATAGTTGATGTTAATTCTCTGCGATTTGCTTCAATTTAACTTTTTGTGCAAATCCATCATCTTTTTTATATCAAAAGCTGATCAAAGGATTCTTAACAGGAATCATTTACATTTGAATGAGCGAATGTGCAGGCAATTGTTCCAGTTATTCCCTTGGGGAAAATCCATTCCTTTGGATACTTGTTCCTCTCTATTTCCAATTCTATTGAGTCTATTGTTCCTCTTCTTGCCTCTTCAATTGGGAACTTTATAGTTGATGTTAATTCTCTCCTATTTGCTTCAATGGATATTTGTGGGCAAAATCCATCATCTTCTTTATAGCTAAAGCTGATCAAAGGATTCTTAACAGGAATCCTATACAGTTGAATGAGTGAATGTGCATGCAATAGTTCCAGTTATTTCCTTTTTGAAAATCCATTCCTTTGAATACTTGTTCCTGTCTATTTCCAATTCTATTGAGTCTATTGTTCCTCTTCTTTCCTCTAAAATTGTGAACTTTATACTTGATGTTAATTCTCTCCTATTTGCTTCAATGGAACTTTTTGGACAAAATCCCTCATCTTCTTTATATCTAAAGCTGATCAAAAGATTCTTAACAGGAATCATATACAGTTGAAAGAGCGAATGTGCAGGACATAGTTCCAGTTATTCCCTTTGGGAAAATACATTCCTTTGGTTACTTTTTCCTCTCTATTTTCAATTCTATTGAGTCTATTGTTCCTCTTGTTTCCTCTTCAATTGGGAACTTTATAGTTGATGTTAATTCTCTCCTATTTTCTTCAATTTAACTTTTTGGGCAAAATCCGTCATCTTCTTAATATCTAAAATTGAGCAAAGGATTCTTGACAGGAATCATTTACATTGGAATGCGTGAATGTTCAGTCAATAATTCCAGTTATTTCCTTTGGGAAAATACATTCCTTTGAATATTTGTTCCTGTCTATTTCCAATTCCATTGAGTCTATTGTTCCTCTTCTTGCCTCTTCAATTTGGAACTTTATAGTTGATGTTAATTCTCTCCTATTTGCTTCAATGAAACTTCTTGGGCAAAATCCATCATCTTCTTTATATCTAAAGCTGATCAAAGGATTCTTAACAGGAATCATATACATTTGAATGAGCGAATGTGCAGGCAATTGTTCCAGTTATTCCCTTTGGGAAAATCCATTCCTTTGGATACTTGTTCCTGTCTATTTCCAATTCTATTGAGTCTATTGTTCCTCTTCTTTCCTCTAAAATTGTGAACTTTATACTTTATGTTAATTCTCTCCTATTTGCTTCAATGGAACTTTTTGGACAAAATCCCTCATCTTCTTTATATCTAAAGCTGATCAAAAGATTCTTAACAGGAATCCTATACAGTTGAATGAGTGAATGTGCATGCAATAGTTCCAGTTATTTCCTTTGGGAAAATCCATTCCTTTGGATACTTGTTCCTGTCTATTTCCAATTCTATTGAGTCTATTGTTCCTCTTCTTGCCTCTTCAATTGGGAACTTTATAGTTGAAGTTATTTCTCTCCTATTTGCTTCAATATAACTTTTGGGCAAAATCCATCATCTTCTTTATATCTAAAGCTGATCAAAGGATTCTTAACAGGAATCATATACATTTGAATGAGTGAATATGCATGCAATAATTCCAGTTATTTCCTTTGGGAAAATCCATTCCTTTGAATACTTGTTCCTGTCTATTTCCAATCTATTGAGTCTAGTGTTCCTCTTGTTTCCTCTTTTATTGGGAACTTTATAGTTGATGTTAATTCTCTGCGATTTGCTTCAATTTAACTTTTTGTGCAAATCCATCATCTTTTTTATATCAAAAGCTGATCAAAGGATTCTTAACAGGAATCATTTACATTTGAATGAGCGAATGTGCAGGCAATTGTTCCAGTTATTCCCTTGGGGAAAATCCATTCCTTTGGATACTTGTTCCTCTCTATTTCCAATTCTATTGAGTCTATTGTTCCTCTTCTTGCCTCTTCAATTGGGAACTTTATAGTTGATGTTAATTCTCTCCTATTTGCTTCAATGGATATTTGTGGGCAAAATCCATCATCTTCTTTATAGCTAAAGCTGATCAAAGGATTCTTAACAGGAATCCTATACAGTTGAATGAGTGAATGTGCATGCAATAGTTCCAGTTATTTCCTTTTTGAAAATCCATTCCTTTGAATACTTGTTCCTGTCTATTTCCAATTCTATTGAGTCTATTGTTCCTCTTCTTTCCTCTAAAATTGTGAACTTTATACTTGATGTTAATTCTCTCCTATTTGCTTCAATGGAACTTTTTGGACAAAATCCCTCATCTTCTTTATATCTAAAGCTGATCAAAAGATTCTTAACAGGAATCATATACAGTTGAAAGAGCGAATGTGCAGGACATAGTTCCAGTTATTCCCTTTGGGAAAATACATTCCTTTGGTTACTTTTTCCTCTCTATTTTCAATTCTATTGAGTCTATTGTTCCTCTTGTTTCCTCTTCAATTGGGAACTTTATAGTTGATGTTAATTCTCTCCTATTTTCTTCAATTTAACTTTTTGGGCAAAATCCGTCATCTTCTTAATATCTAAAATTGAGCAAAGGATTCTTGACAGGAATCATTTACATTGGAATGCGTGAATGTTCAGTCAATAATTCCAGTTATTTCCTTTGGGAAAATACATTCCTTTGAATATTTGTTCCTGTCTATTTCCAATTCCATTGAGTCTATTGTTCCTCTTCTTGCCTCTTCAATTTGGAACTTTATAGTTGATGTTAATTCTCTCCTATTTGCTTCAATGAAACTTCTTGGGCAAAATCCATCATCTTCTTTATATCTAAAGCTGATCAAAGGATTCTTAACAGGAATCATATACATTTGAATGAGCGAATGTGCAGGCAATTGTTCCAGTTATTCCCTTTGGGAAAATCCATTCCTTTGGATACTTGTTCCTGTCTATTTCCAATTCTATTGAGTCTATTGTTCCTCTTCTTTCCTCTAAAATTGTGAACTTTATACTTTATGTTAATTCTCTCCTATTTGCTTCAATGGAACTTTTTGGACAAAATCCCTCATCTTCTTTATATCTAAAGCTGATCAAAAGATTCTTAACAGGAATCCTATACAGTTGAATGAGTGAATGTGCATGCAATAGTTCCAGTTATTTCCTTTGGGAAAATCCATTCCTTTGGATACTTGTTCCTGTCTATTTCCAATTCTATTGAGTCTATTGTTCCTCTTCTTGCCTCTTCAATTGGGAACTTTATAGTTGATGTTAATTCTCTCCTATTTGCTTCAATGGAACTTTTTGGGCAAAATCCATCATCTTCTTTATATCTAAAGCTGATCAAAGGATTCTTAACAGGAATCATATACATTTGAATGAGTGAATATGCATGCAATAATTCCAGTTATTTCCTTTGGGAAAATCCATTCCTTTGAATACTTGTTCCTGTCTATTTCCAATCTATTGAGTCTAGTGTTCCTCTTGTTTCCTCTTTTATTGGGAACTTTATAGTTGATGTTAATTCTCTGCGATTTGCTTCAATTTAACTTTTTGTGCAAATCCATCATCTTTTTTATATCAAAAGCTGATCAAAGGATTCTTAACAGGAATCATTTACATTTGAATGAGCGAATGTGCAGGCAATTGTTCCAGTTATTCCCTTGGGGAAAATCCATTCCTTTGGATACTTGTTCCTCTCTATTTCCAATTCTATTGAGTCTATTGTTTTTCTTCTTGCCTCTTCAATTGGGAACTTTATAGTTGATGTTAATTCTCTCCTATTTGCTTCAATGGATATTTGTGGGCAAAATCCATCATCTTCTTTATAGCTAAAGCTGATCAAAGGATTCTTAACAGGAATCCTATACAGTTGAATGAGTGAATGTGCATGCAATAGTTCCAGTTATTTCCTTTTTGAAAATCCATTCCTTTGAATACTTGTTCCTGTCTATTTCCAATTCTATTGAGTCTATTGTTCCTCTTCTTTCCTCTAAAATTGTGAACTTTATACTTGATGTTAATTCTCTCCTATTTGCTTCAATGGAACTTTTTGGACAAAATCCCTCATCTTCTTTATATCTAAAGCTGATCAAAAGATTCTTAACAGGAATCATATACAGTTGAAAGAGCGAATGTGCAGGACATAGTTCCAGTTATTCCCTTTGGGAAAATACATTCCTTTGGTTACTTTTTCCTCTCTATTTTCAATTCTATTGAGTCTATTGTTCCTCTTGTTTCCTCTTCAATTGGGAACTTTATAGTTGATGTTAATTCTCTCCTATTTTCTTCAATTTAACTTTTTGGGCAAAATCCGTCATCTTCTTAATATCTAAAATTGAGCAAAGGATTCTTGACAGGAATCATTTACATTGGAATGCGTGAATGTTCAGTCAATAATTCCAGTTATTTCCTTTGGGAAAATACATTCCTTTGAATATTTGTTCCTGTCTATTTCCAATTCCATTGAGTCTATTGTTCCTCTTCTTGCCTCTTCAATTTGGAACTTTATAGTTGATGTTAATTCTCTCCTATTTGCTTCAATGAAACTTTTTGGGCAAAATCCATCATCTTCTTTATATCTAAAGCTGATCAAAGGATTCTTAACAGGAATCATATACATTTGAATGAGCGAATGTGCAGGCAATTGTTCCAGTTATTCCCTTTGGGAAAATCCATTCCTTTGGATACTTGTTCCTGTCTATTTCCAATTCTATTGAGTCTATTGTTCCTCTTCTTGCCTCTTCAATTGGGAACTTTATAGTTGATGTTAATTCTCTCCTATTTGCTTCAATGGAACTTTTTGGGCAAAATCCATCATCTTCTTTATATCTAAAGCTGATCAAAGGATTCTTAACAGGAATCATATACATTTGAATGAGTGAATATGCATGCAATAATTCCAGTTATTTCCTTTGGGAAAATCCATTCCTTTGAATACTTGTTCCTGTCTATTTCCAATCTATTGAGTCTAGTGTTCCTCTTGTTTCCTCTTTTATTGGGAACTTTATAGTTGATGTTAATTCTCTGCGATTTGCTTCAATTTAACTTTTTGTGCAAATCCATCATCTTTTTTATATCAAAAGCTGATCAAAGGATTCTTAACAGGAATCATTTACATTTGAATGAGCGAATGTGCAGGCAATTGTTCCAGTTATTCCCTTGGGGAAAATCCATTCCTTTGGATACTTGTTCCTCTCTATTTCCAATTCTATTGAGTCTATTGTTCCTCTTCTTGCCTCTTCAATTGGGAACTTTATAGTTGATGTTAATTCTCTCCTATTTGCTTCAATGGATATTTGTGGGCAAAATCCATCATCTTCTTTATAGCTAAAGCTGATCAAAGGATTCTTAACAGGAATCCTATACAGTTGAATGAGTGAATGTGCATGCAATAGTTCCAGTTATTTCCTTTTTGAAAATCCATTCCTTTGAATACTTGTTCCTGTCTATTTCCAATTCTATTGAGTCTATTGTTCCTCTTCTTTCCTCTAAAATTGTGAACTTTATACTTGATGTTAATTCTCTCCTATTTGCTTCAATGGAACTTTTTGGACAAAATCCCTCATCTTCTTTATATCTAAAGCTGATCAAAAGATTCTTAACAGGAATCATATACAGTTGAAAGAGCGAATGTGCAGGACATAGTTCCAGTTATTCCCTTTGGGAAAATACATTCCTTTGGTTACTTTTTCCTCTCTATTTTCAATTCTATTGAGTCTATTGTTCCTCTTGTTTCCTCTTCAATTGGGAACTTTATAGTTGATGTTAATTCTCTCCTATTTGCTTCAATGAAACTTTTTGGGCAAAATCCATCATCTTTATATCTAAAGCTGATCAAAGGATTCTTAACAGGAATCATATACATTTGAATGAGCGAATGTGCAGGCAATTGTTCCAGTTATTCCCTTTGGGAAAATCCATTCCTTTGGATACTTGTTCCTGTCTATTTCCAATTCTATTGAGTCTATTGTTCCTCTTCTTGCCTCTTCAATTGGGAACTTTATAGTTGATGTTAATTCTCTCCTATTTGCTTCAATGGAACTTTTTGGGCAAAATCCATCATCTTCTTTATATCTAAAGCTGATCAAAGGATTCTTAACAGGAATCATATACATTTGAATGAGTGAATATGCATGCAATAATTCCAGTTATTTCCTTTGGGAAAATCCATTCCTTTGAATACTTGTTCCTGTCTATTTCCAATCTATTGAGTCTAGTGTTCCTCTTGTTTCCTCTTTTATTGGGAACTTTATAGTTGATGTTAATTCTCTGCGATTTGCTTCAATTTAACTTTTTGTGCAAATCCATCATCTTTTTTATATCAAAAGCTGATCAAAGGATTCTTAACAGGAATCATTTACATTTGAATGAGCGAATGTGCAGGCAATTGTTCCAGTTATTCCCTTGGGGAAAATCCATTCCTTTGGATACTTGTTCCTCTCTATTTCCAATTCTATTGAGTCTATTGTTCCTCTTCTTGCCTCTTCAATTGGGAACTTTATAGTTGATGTTAATTCTCTCCTATTTGCTTCAATGGATATTTGTGGGCAAAATCCATCATCTTCTTTATAGCTAAAGCTGATCAAAGGATTCTTAACAGGAATCCTATACAGTTGAATGAGTGAATGTGCATGCAATAGTTCCAGTTATTTCCTTTTTGAAAATCCATTCCTTTGAATACTTGTTCCTGTCTATTTCCAATTCTATTGAGTCTATTGTTCCTCTTCTTTCCTCTAAAATTGTGAACTTTATACTTTATGTTAATTCTCTCCTATTTGCTTCAATGGAACTTTTTGGACAAAATCCCTCATCTTCTTTATATCTAAAGCTGATCAAAAGATTCTTAACAGGAATCATATACAGTTGAAAGAGCGAATGTGCAGGACAATAGTTCCAGTTATTCCCTTTGGGAAAATACATTCCTTTGGTTACTTTTTCCTCTCTATTTTCAATTCTATTGAGTCTATTGTTCCTCTTGTTTCCTCTTCAATTGGGAACTTTATAGTTGATGTTAATTCTCTCCTATTTTCTTCAATTTAACTTTTTGGGCAAAATCCGTCATCTTCTTAATATCTAAAATTGAGCAAAGGATTCTTGACAGGAATCATTTACAGTGGAATGCGTGAATGTTCAGTCAATAATTCCAGTTATTTCCTTTGGGAAAATACATTCCTTTGAATATTTGTTCCTCTCTATTTTCAATTCTATTGAGTCTATTGTTCCTCTTGTTTCCTCTTCAATTGGGAACTTTATAGTTGATGTTAATTCTCTCCTATTTGCTTCAATGAAACTTCTTGGGCAAAATCCATCATCTTCTTTATATCTAAAGCTGATCAAAGGATTCTTAACAGGAATCATATACATTTGAATGAGCGAATGTGCAGGCAATTGTTCCAGTTATTCCCTTTGGGAAAATCCATTCCTTTGGATACTTGTTCCTGTCTATTTCCAATTCTATTGAGTCTATTGTTCCTCTTCTTTCCTCTAAAATTGTGAACTTTATACTTTATGTTAATTCTCTCCTATTTGCTTCAATGGAACTTTTTGGACAAAATCCCTCATCTTCTTTATATCTAAAGCTGATCAAAAGATTCTTAACAGGAATCCTATACAGTTGAATGAGTGAATGTGCATGCAATAGTTCCAGTTATTTCCTTTGGGAAAATCCATTCCTTTGGATACTTGTTCCTGTCTATTTCCAATTCTATTGAGTCTATTGTTCCTCTTCTTGCCTCTTCAATTGGGAACTTTATAGTTGAAGTTATTTCTCTCCTATTTGCTTCAATATAACTTTTGGGCAAAATCCATCATCTTCTTTATATCTAAAGCTGATCAAAGGATTCTTAACAGGAATCATATACATTTGAATGAGTGAATATGCATGCAATAATTCCAGTTATTTCCTTTGGGAAAATCCATTCCTTTGAATACTTGTTCCTGTCTATTTCCAATCTATTGAGTCTAGTGTTCCTCTTGTTTCCTCTTTTATTGGGAACTTTATAGTTGATGTTAATTCTCTGCGATTTGCTTCAATTTAACTTTTTGTGCAAATCCATCATCTTTTTTATATCAAAAGCTGATCAAAGGATTCTTAACAGGAATCATTTACATTTGAATGAGCGAATGTGCAGGCAATTGTTCCAGTTATTCCCTTGGGGAAAATCCATTCCTTTGGATACTTGTTCCTCTCTATTTCCAATTCTATTGAGTCTATTGTTCCTCTTCTTGCCTCTTCAATTGGGAACTTTATAGTTGATGTTAATTCTCTCCTATTTGCTTCAATGGATATTTGTGGGCAAAATCCATCATCTTCTTTATAGCTAAAGCTGATCAAAGGATTCTTAACAGGAATCCTATACAGTTGAATGAGTGAATGTGCATGCAATAGTTCCAGTTATTTCCTTTTTGAAAATCCATTCCTTTGAATACTTGTTCCTGTCTATTTCCAATTCTATTGAGTCTATTGTTCCTCTTCTTTCCTCTAAAATTGTGAACTTTATACTTGATGTTAATTCTCTCCTATTTGCTTCAATGGAACTTTTTGGACAAAATCCCTCATCTTCTTTATATCTAAAGCTGATCAAAAGATTCTTAACAGGAATCATATACAGTTGAAAGAGCGAATGTGCAGGACATAGTTCCAGTTATTCCCTTTGGGAAAATACATTCCTTTGGTTACTTTTTCCTCTCTATTTTCAATTCTATTGAGTCTATTGTTCCTCTTGTTTCCTCTTCAATTGGGAACTTTATAGTTGATGTTAATTCTCTCCTATTTGCTTCAATGAAACTTTTTGGGCAAAATCCATCATCTTCTTTATATCTAAAGCTGATCAAAGGATTCTTAACAGGAATCATATACATTTGAATGAGCGAATGTGCAGGCAATTGTTCCAGTTATTCCCTTTGGGAAAATCCATTCCTTTGGATACTTGTTCCTGTCTATTTCCAATTCTATTGAGTCTATTGTTCCTCTTCTTGCCTCTTCAATTGGGAACTTTATAGTTGATGTTAATTCTCTCCTATTTGCTTCAATGGAACTTTTTGGGCAAAATCCATCATCTTCTTTATATCTAAAGCTGATCAAAGGATTCTTAACAGGAATCATATACATTTGAATGAGTGAATATGCATGCAATAATTCCAGTTATTTCCTTTGGGAAAATCCATTCCTTTGAATACTTGTTCCTGTCTATTTCCAATCTATTGAGTCTAGTGTTCCTCTTGTTTCCTCTTTTATTGGGAACTTTATAGTTGATGTTAATTCTCTGCGATTTGCTTCAATTTAACTTTTTGTGCAAATCCATCATCTTTTTTATATCAAAAGCTGATCAAAGGATTCTTAACAGGAATCATTTACATTTGAATGAGCGAATGTGCAGGCAATTGTTCCAGTTATTCCC
Source organism: Sminthopsis crassicaudata (assembly GCF_048593235.1). Lineage (NCBI taxonomy): Eukaryota > Metazoa > Chordata > Mammalia > Dasyuromorphia > Dasyuridae > Sminthopsis > Sminthopsis crassicaudata. The sequence goes on along the minus strand of NC_133622.1, from coordinate 130,114,658 downwards.
TTGGGGAAAATCCATTCCTTTGGATACTTGTTCCTCTCTATTTCCAATTCTATTGAGTCTATTGTTTTTCTTCTTGCCTCTTCAATTGGGAACTTTATAGTTGATGTTAATTCTCTCCTATTTGCTTCAATGGATATTTGTGGGCAAAATCCATCATCTTCTTTATAGCTAAAGCTGATCAAAGGATTCTTAACAGGAATCCTATACAGTTGAATGAGTGAATGTGCATGCAATAGTTCCAGTTATTTCCTTTTTGAAAATCCATTCCTTTGAATACTTGTTCCTGTCTATTTCCAATTCTATTGAGTCTATTGTTCCTCTTCTTTCCTCTAAAATTGTGAACTTTATACTTGATGTTAATTCTCTCCTATTTGCTTCAATGGAACTTTTTGGACAAAATCCCTCATCTTCTTTATATCTAAAGCTGATCAAAAGATTCTTAACAGGAATCATATACAGTTGAAAGAGCGAATGTGCAGGACATAGTTCCAGTTATTCCCTTTGGGAAAATACATTCCTTTGGTTACTTTTTCCTCTCTATTTTCAATTCTATTGAGTCTATTGTTCCTCTTGTTTCCTCTTCAATTGGGAACTTTATAGTTGATGTTAATTCTCTCCTATTTTCTTCAATTTAACTTTTTGGGCAAAATCCGTCATCTTCTTAATATCTAAAATTGAGCAAAGGATTCTTGACAGGAATCATTTACATTGGAATGCGTGAATGTTCAGTCAATAATTCCAGTTATTTCCTTTGGGAAAATACATTCCTTTGAATATTTGTTCCTGTCTATTTCCAATTCCATTGAGTCTATTGTTCCTCTTCTTGCCTCTTCAATTTGGAACTTTATAGTTGATGTTAATTCTCTCCTATTTGCTTCAATGAAACTTTTTGGGCAAAATCCATCATCTTCTTTATATCTAAAGCTGATCAAAGGATTCTTAACAGGAATCATATACATTTGAATGAGCGAATGTGCAGGCAATTGTTCCAGTTATTCCCTTTGGGAAAATCCATTCCTTTGGATACTTGTTCCTGTCTATTTCCAATTCTATTGAGTCTATTGTTCCTCTTCTTGCCTCTTCAATTGGGAACTTTATAGTTGATGTTAATTCTCTCCTATTTGCTTCAATGGAACTTTTTGGGCAAAATCCATCATCTTCTTTATATCTAAAGCTGATCAAAGGATTCTTAACAGGAATCATATACATTTGAATGAGTGAATATGCATGCAATAATTCCAGTTATTTCCTTTGGGAAAATCCATTCCTTTGAATACTTGTTCCTGTCTATTTCCAATCTATTGAGTCTAGTGTTCCTCTTGTTTCCTCTTTTATTGGGAACTTTATAGTTGATGTTAATTCTCTGCGATTTGCTTCAATTTAACTTTTTGTGCAAATCCATCATCTTTTTTATATCAAAAGCTGATCAAAGGATTCTTAACAGGAATCATTTACATTTGAATGAGCGAATGTGCAGGCAATTGTTCCAGTTATTCCCTTGGGGAAAATCCATTCCTTTGGATACTTGTTCCTCTCTATTTCCAATTCTATTGAGTCTATTGTTCCTCTTCTTGCCTCTTCAATTGGGAACTTTATAGTTGATGTTAATTCTCTCCTATTTGCTTCAATGGATATTTGTGGGCAAAATCCATCATCTTCTTTATAGCTAAAGCTGATCAAAGGATTCTTAACAGGAATCCTATACAGTTGAATGAGTGAATGTGCATGCAATAGTTCCAGTTATTTCCTTTTTGAAAATCCATTCCTTTGAATACTTGTTCCTGTCTATTTCCAATTCTATTGAGTCTATTGTTCCTCTTCTTTCCTCTAAAATTGTGAACTTTATACTTGATGTTAATTCTCTCCTATTTGCTTCAATGGAACTTTTTGGACAAAATCCCTCATCTTCTTTATATCTAAAGCTGATCAAAAGATTCTTAACAGGAATCATATACAGTTGAAAGAGCGAATGTGCAGGACATAGTTCCAGTTATTCCCTTTGGGAAAATACATTCCTTTGGTTACTTTTTCCTCTCTATTTTCAATTCTATTGAGTCTATTGTTCCTCTTGTTTCCTCTTCAATTGGGAACTTTATAGTTGATGTTAATTCTCTCCTATTTGCTTCAATGAAACTTTTTGGGCAAAATCCATCATCTTCTTTATATCTAAAGCTGATCAAAGGATTCTTAACAGGAATCATATACATTTGAATGAGCGAATGTGCAGGCAATTGTTCCAGTTATTCCCTTTGGGAAAATCCATTCCTTTGGATACTTGTTCCTGTCTATTTCCAATTCTATTGAGTCTATTGTTCCTCTTCTTGCCTCTTCAATTGGGAACTTTATAGTTGATGTTAATTCTCTCCTATTTGCTTCAATGGAACTTTTTGGGCAAAATCCATCATCTTCTTTATATCTAAAGCTGATCAAAGGATTCTTAACAGGAATCATATACATTTGAATGAGTGAATATGCATGCAATAATTCCAGTTATTTCCTTTGGGAAAATCCATTCCTTTGAATACTTGTTCCTGTCTATTTCCAATCTATTGAGTCTAGTGTTCCTCTTGTTTCCTCTTTTATTGGGAACTTTATAGTTGATGTTAATTCTCTGCGATTTGCTTCAATTTAACTTTTTGTGCAAATCCATCATCTTTTTTATATCAAAAGCTGATCAAAGGATTCTTAACAGGAATCATTTACATTTGAATGAGCGAATGTGCAGGCAATTGTTCCAGTTATTCCCTTGGGGAAAATCCATTCCTTTGGATACTTGTTCCTCTCTATTTCCAATTCTATTGAGTCTATTGTTCCTCTTCTTGCCTCTTCAATTGGGAACTTTATAGTTGATGTTAATTCTCTCCTATTTGCTTCAATGGATATTTGTGGGCAAAATCCATCATCTTCTTTATAGCTAAAGCTGATCAAAGGATTCTTAACAGGAATCCTATACAGTTGAATGAGTGAATGTGCATGCAATAGTTCCAGTTATTTCCTTTTTGAAAATCCATTCCTTTGAATACTTGTTCCTGTCTATTTCCAATTCTATTGAGTCTATTGTTCCTCTTCTTTCCTCTAAAATTGTGAACTTTATACTTTATGTTAATTCTCTCCTATTTGCTTCAATGGAACTTTTTGGACAAAATCCCTCATCTTCTTTATATCTAAAGCTGATCAAAAGATTCTTAACAGGAATCATATACAGTTGAAAGAGCGAATGTGCAGGACATAGTTCCAGTTATTCCCTTTGGGAAAATACATTCCTTTGGTTACTTTTTCCTCTCTATTTTCAATTCTATTGAGTCTATTGTTCCTCTTGTTTCCTCTTCAATTGGGAACTTTATAGTTGATGTTAATTCTCTCCTATTTTCTTCAATTTAACTTTTTGGGCAAAATCCGTCATCTTCTTAATATCTAAAATTGAGCAAAGGATTCTTGACAGGAATCATTTACAGTGGAATGCGTGAATGTTCAGTCAATAATTCCAGTTATTTCCTTTGGGAAAATACATTCCTTTGAATATTTGTTCCTCTCTATTTTCAATTCTATTGAGTCTATTGTTCCTCTTGTTTCCTCTTCAATTGGGAACTTTATAGTTGATGTTAATTCTCTCCTATTTGCTTCAATGAAACTTCTTGGGCAAAATCCATCATCTTCTTTATATCTAAAGCTGATCAAAGGATTCTTAACAGGAATCATATACATTTGAATGAGCGAATGTGCAGGCAATTGTTCCAGTTATTCCCTTTGGGAAAATCCATTCCTTTGGATACTTGTTCCTGTCTATTTCCAATTCTATTGAGTCTATTGTTCCTCTTCTTTCCTCTAAAATTGTGAACTTTATACTTTATGTTAATTCTCTCCTATTTGCTTCAATGGAACTTTTTGGACAAAATCCCTCATCTTCTTTATATCTAAAGCTGATCAAAAGATTCTTAACAGGAATCCTATACAGTTGAATGAGTGAATGTGCATGCAATAGTTCCAGTTATTTCCTTTGGGAAAATCCATTCCTTTGGATACTTGTTCCTGTCTATTTCCAATTCTATTGAGTCTATTGTTCCTCTTCTTGCCTCTTCAATTGGGAACTTTATAGTTGAAGTTATTTCTCTCCTATTTGCTTCAATATAACTTTTGGGCAAAATCCATCATCTTCTTTATATCTAAAGCTGATCAAAGGATTCTTAACAGGAATCATATACATTTGAATGAGTGAATATGCATGCAATAATTCCAGTTATTTCCTTTGGGAAAATCCATTCCTTTGAATACTTGTTCCTGTCTATTTCCAATCTATTGAGTCTAGTGTTCCTCTTGTTTCCTCTTTTATTGGGAACTTTATAGTTGATGTTAATTCTCTGCGATTTGCTTCAATTTAACTTTTTGTGCAAATCCATCATCTTTTTTATATCAAAAGCTGATCAAAGGATTCTTAACAGGAATCATTTACATTTGAATGAGCGAATGTGCAGGCAATTGTTCCAGTTATTCCCTTGGGGAAAATCCATTCCTTTGGATACTTGTTCCTCTCTATTTCCAATTCTATTGAGTCTATTGTTCCTCTTCTTGCCTCTTCAATTGGGAACTTTATAGTTGATGTTAATTCTCTCCTATTTGCTTCAATGGATATTTGTGGGCAAAATCCATCATCTTCTTTATAGCTAAAGCTGATCAAAGGATTCTTAACAGGAATCCTATACAGTTGAATGAGTGAATGTGCATGCAATAGTTCCAGTTATTTCCTTTTTGAAAATCCATTCCTTTGAATACTTGTTCCTGTCTATTTCCAATTCTATTGAGTCTATTGTTCCTCTTCTTTCCTCTAAAATTGTGAACTTTATACTTGATGTTAATTCTCTCCTATTTGCTTCAATGGAACTTTTTGGACAAAATCCCTCATCTTCTTTATATCTAAAGCTGATCAAAAGATTCTTAACAGGAATCATATACAGTTGAAAGAGCGAATGTGCAGGACATAGTTCCAGTTATTCCCTTTGGGAAAATACATTCCTTTGGTTACTTTTTCCTCTCTATTTTCAATTCTATTGAGTCTATTGTTCCTCTTGTTTCCTCTTCAATTGGGAACTTTATAGTTGATGTTAATTCTCTCCTATTTGCTTCAATGAAACTTTTTGGGCAAAATCCATCATCTTCTTTATATCTAAAGCTGATCAAAGGATTCTTAACAGGAATCATATACATTTGAATGAGCGAATGTGCAGGCAATTGTTCCAGTTATTCCCTTTGGGAAAATCCATTCCTTTGGATACTTGTTCCTGTCTATTTCCAATTCTATTGAGTCTATTGTTCCTCTTCTTGCCTCTTCAATTGGGAACTTTATAGTTGATGTTAATTCTCTCCTATTTGCTTCAATGGAACTTTTTGGGCAAAATCCATCATCTTCTTTATATCTAAAGCTGATCAAAGGATTCTTAACAGGAATCATATACATTTGAATGAGTGAATATGCATGCAATAATTCCAGTTATTTCCTTTGGGAAAATCCATTCCTTTGAATACTTGTTCCTGTCTATTTCCAATCTATTGAGTCTAGTGTTCCTCTTGTTTCCTCTTTTATTGGGAACTTTATAGTTGATGTTAATTCTCTGCGATTTGCTTCAATTTAACTTTTTGTGCAAATCCATCATCTTTTTTATATCAAAAGCTGATCAAAGGATTCTTAACAGGAATCATTTACATTTGAATGAGCGAATGTGCAGGCAATTGTTCCAGTTATTCCCTTGGGGAAAATCCATTCCTTTGGATACTTGTTCCTCTCTATTTCCAATTCTATTGAGTCTATTGTTCCTCTTCTTGCCTCTTCAATTGGGAACTTTATAGTTGATGTTAATTCTCTCCTATTTGCTTCAATGGATATTTGTGGGCAAAATCCATCATCTTCTTTATAGCTAAAGCTGATCAAAGGATTCTTAACAGGAATCCTATACAGTTGAATGAGTGAATGTGCATGCAATAGTTCCAGTTATTTCCTTTTTGAAAATCCATTCCTTTGAATACTTGTTCCTGTCTATTTCCAATGCTATTGAGTCTATTGTTCCTCTTCTTTCCTCTAAAATTGTGAACTTTATACTTTATGTTAATTCTCTCCTATTTGCTTCAATGGAACTTTTTGGACAAAATCCCTCATCTTCTTTATATCTAAAGCTGATCAAAAGATTCTTAACAGGAATCATATACAGTTGAAAGAGCGAATGTGCAGGACATAGTTCCAGTTATTCCCTTTGGGAAAATACATTCCTTTGGTTACTTTTTCCTCTCTATTTTCAATTCTATTGAGTCTATTGTTCCTCTTGTTTCCTCTTCAATTGGGAACTTTATAGTTGATGTTAATTCTCTCCTATTTTCTTCAATTTAACTTTTTGGGCAAAATCCGTCATCTTCTTAATATCTAAAATTGAGCAAAGGATTCTTGACAGGAATCATTTACAGTGGAATGCGTGAATGTTCAGTCAATAATTCCAGTTATTTCCTTTGGGAAAATACATTCCTTTGAATATTTGTTCCTGTCTATTTCCAATTCCATTGAGTCTATTGTTCCTCTTCTTGCCTCTTCAATTTGGAACTTTATAGTTGATGTTAATTCTCTCCTATTTGCTTCAATGAAACTTTTTGGGCAAAATCCATCATCTTCTTTATATCTAAAGCTGATCAAAGGATTCTTAACAGGAATCCTATACAGTTGAATGAGTGAATGTGCATGCAATAGTTCCAGTTATTTCCTTTGGGAAAATCCATTCCTTTGGATACTTGTTCCTGTCTATTTCCAATTCTATTGAGTCTATTGTTCCTCTTCTTGCCTCTTCAATTGGGAACTTTATAGTTGAAGTTATTTCTCTCCTATTTGCTTCAATATAACTTTTGGGCAAAATCCATCATCTTCTTTATATCTAAAGCTGATCAAAGGATTCTTAACAGGAATCATATACATTTGAATGAGTGAATATGCATGCAATAATTCCAGTTATTTCCTTTGGGAAAATCCATTCCTTTGAATACTTGTTCCTGTCTATTTCCAATCTATTGAGTCTAGTGTTCCTCTTGTTTCCTCTTTTATTGGGAACTTTATAGTTGATGTTAATTCTCTGCGATTTGCTTCAATTTAACTTTTTGTGCAAATCCATCATCTTTTTTATATCAAAAGCTGATCAAAGGATTCTTAACAGGAATCATTTACATTTGAATGAGCGAATGTGCAGGCAATTGTTCCAGTTATTCCCTTGGGGAAAATCCATTCCTTTGGATACTTGTTCCTCTCTATTTCCAATTCTATTGAGTCTATTGTTCCTCTTCTTGCCTCTTCAATTGGGAACTTTATAGTTGATGTTAATTCTCTCCTATTTGCTTCAATGGATATTTGTGGGCAAAATCCATCATCTTCTTTATAGCTAAAGCTGATCAAAGGATTCTTAACAGGAATCCTATACAGTTGAATGAGTGAATGTGCATGCAATAGTTCCAGTTATTTCCTTTTTGAAAATCCATTCCTTTGAATACTTGTTCCTGTCTATTTCCAATTCTATTGAGTCTATTGTTCCTCTTCTTTCCTCTAAAATTGTGAACTTTATACTTGATGTTAATTCTCTCCTATTTGCTTCAATGGAACTTTTTGGACAAAATCCCTCATCTTCTTTATATCTAAAGCTGATCAAAAGATTCTTAACAGGAATCATATACAGTTGAAAGAGCGAATGTGCAGGACATAGTTCCAGTTATTCCCTTTGGGAAAATACATTCCTTTGGTTACTTTTTCCTCTCTATTTTCAATTCTATTGAGTCTATTGTTCCTCTTGTTTCCTCTTCAATTGGGAACTTTATAGTTGATGTTAATTCTCTCCTATTTGCTTCAATGAAACTTTTTGGGCAAAATCCATCATCTTCTTTATATCTAAAGCTGATCAAAGGATTCTTAACAGGAATCATATACATTTGAATGAGCGAATGTGCAGGCAATTGTTCCAGTTATTCCCTTTGGGAAAATCCATTCCTTTGGATACTTGTTCCTGTCTATTTCCAATTCTATTGAGTCTATTGTTCCTCTTCTTGCCTCTTCAATTGGGAACTTTATAGTTGATGTTAATTCTCTCCTATTTGCTTCAATGGAACTTTTTGGGCAAAATCCATCATCTTCTTTATATCTAAAGCTGATCAAAGGATTCTTAACAGGAATCATATACATTTGAATGAGTGAATATGCATGCAATAATTCCAGTTATTTCCTTTGGGAAAATCCATTCCTTTGAATACTTGTTCCTGTCTATTTCCAATCTATTGAGTCTAGTGTTCCTCTTGTTTCCTCTTTTATTGGGAACTTTATAGTTGATGTTAATTCTCTGCGATTTGCTTCAATTTAACTTTTTGTGCAAATCCATCATCTTTTTTATATCAAAAGCTGATCAAAGGATTCTTAACAGGAATCATTTACATTTGAATGAGCGAATGTGCAGGCAATTGTTCCAGTTATTCCCTTGGGGAAAATCCATTCCTTTGGATACTTGTTCCTCTCTATTTCCAATTCTATTGAGTCTATTGTTCCTCTTCTTGCCTCTTCAATTGGGAACTTTATAGTTGATGTTAATTCTCTCCTATTTGCTTCAATGGATATTTGTGGGCAAAATCCATCATCTTCTTTATAGCTAAAGCTGATCAAAGGATTCTTAACAGGAATCCTATACAGTTGAATGAGTGAATGTGCATGCAATAGTTCCAGTTATTTCCTTTTTGAAAATCCATTCCTTTGAATACTTGTTCCTGTCTATTTCCAATGCTATTGAGTCTATTGTTCCTCTTCTTTCCTCTAAAATTGTGAACTTTATACTTTATGTTAATTCTCTCCTATTTGCTTCAATGGAACTTTTTGGACAAAATCCCTCATCTTCTTTATATCTAAAGCTGATCAAAAGATTCTTAACAGGAATCATATACAGTTGAAAGAGCGAATGTGCAGGACATAGTTCCAGTTATTCCCTTTGGGAAAATACATTCCTTTGGTTACTTTTTCCTCTCTATTTTCAATTCTATTGAGTCTATTGTTCCTCTTGTTTCCTCTTCAATTGGGAACTTTATAGTTGATGTTAATTCTCTCCTATTTGCTTCAATGAAACTTTTTGGGCAAAATCCATCATCTTCTTTATATCTAAAGCTGATCAAAGGATTCTTAACAGGAATCATATACATTTGAATGAGCGAATGTGCAGGCAATTGTTCCAGTTATTCCCTTTGGGAAAATCCATTCCTTTGGATACTTGTTCCTGTCTATTTCCAATTCTATTGAGTCTATTGTTCCTCTTCTTGCCTCTTCAATTGGGAACTTTATAGTTGATGTTAATTCTCTCCTATTTGCTTCAATGGAACTTTTTGGGCAAAATCCATCATCTTCTTTATATCTAAAGCTGATCAAAGGATTCTTAACAGGAATCATATACATTTGAATGAGTGAATATGCATGCAATAATTCCAGTTATTTCCTTTGGGAAAATCCATTCCTTTGAATACTTGTTCCTGTCTATTTCCAATCTATTGAGTCTAGTGTTCCTCTTGTTTCCTCTTTTATTGGGAACTTTATAGTTGATGTTAATTCTCTGCGATTTGCTTCAATTTAACTTTTTGTGCAAATCCATCATCTTTTTTATATCAAAAGCTGATCAAAGGATTCTTAACAGGAATCATTTACATTTGAATGAGCGAATGTGCAGGCAATTGTTCCAGTTATTCCCTTGGGGAAAATCCATTCCTTTGGATACTTGTTCCTCTCTATTTCCAATTCTATTGAGTCTATTGTTCCTCTTCTTGCCTCTTCAATTGGGAACTTTATAGTTGATGTTAATTCTCTCCTATTTGCTTCAATGGATATTTGTGGGCAAAATCCATCATCTTCTTTATAGCTAAAGCTGATCAAAGGATTCTTAACAGGAATCCTATACAGTTGAATGAGTGAATGTGCATGCAATAGTTCCAGTTATTTCCTTTTTGAAAATCCATTCTTTTGAATACTTGTTCCTGTCTATTTCCAATTCTATTGAGTCTATTGTTCCTCTTCTTTCCTCTAAAATTGTGAACTTTATACTTTATGTTAATTCTCTCCTATTTGCTTCAATGGAACTTTTTGGACAAAATCCCTCATCTTCTTTATATCTAAAGCTGATCAAAAGATTCTTAACAGGAATCATATACAGTTGAAAGAGCGAATGTGCAGGACATAGTTCCAGTTATTCCCTTTGGGAAAATACATTCCTTTGGTTACTTTTTCCTCTCTATTTTCAATTCTATTGAGTCTATTGTTCCTCTTGTTTCCTCTTCAATTGGGAACTTTATAGTTGATGTTAATTCTCTCCTATTTTCTTCAATTTAACTTTTTGGGCAAAATCCGTCATCTTCTTAATATCTAAAATTGAGCAAAGGATTCTTGACAGGAATCATTTACAGTGGAATGCGTGAATGTTCAGTCAATAATTCCAGTTATTTCCTTTGGGAAAATACATTCCTTTGAATATTTGTTCCTCTCTATTTTCAATTCTATTGAGTCTATTGTTCCTCTTGTTTCCTCTTCAATTGGGAACTTTATAGTTGATGTTAATTCTCTCCTATTTGCTTCAATGAAACTTCTTGGGCAAAATCCATCATCTTCTTTATATCTAAAGCTGATCAAAGGATTCTTAACAGGAATCATATACATTTGAATGAGCGAATGTGCAGGCAATTGTTCCAGTTATTCCCTTTGGGAAAATCCATTCCTTTGGATACTTGTTCCTGTCTATTTCCAATTCTATTGAGTCTATTTTTCCTCTTCTTTCCTCTAAAATTGTGAACTTTATACTTTATGTTAATTCTCTCCTATTTGCTTCAATGGAACTTTTTGGACAAAATCCCTCATCTTCTTTATATCTAAAGCTGATCAAAAGATTCTTAACAGGAATCCTATACAGTTGAATGAGTGAATGTGCATGCAATAGTTCCAGTTATTTCCTTTGGGAAAATCCATTCCTTTGGATACTTGTTCCTGTCTATTTCCAATTCTATTGAGTCTATTGTTCCTCTTCTTGCCTCTTCAATTGGGAACTTTATAGTTGAAGTTATTTCTCTCCTATTTGCTTCAATATAACTTTTGGGCAAAATCCATCATCTTCTTTATATCTAAAGCTGATCAAAGGATTCTTAACAGGAATCATATACATTTGAATGAGTGAATATGCATGCAATAATTCCAGTTATTTCCTTTGGGAAAATCCATTCCTTTGAATACTTGTTCCTGTCTATTTCCAATCTATTGAGTCTAGTGTTCCTCTTGTTTCCTCTTTTATTGGGAACTTTATAGTTGATGTTAATTCTCTGCGATTTGCTTCAATTTAACTTTTTGTGCAAATCCATCATCTTTTTTATATCAAAAGCTGATCAAAGGATTCTTAACAGGAATCATTTACATTTGAATGAGCGAATGTGCAGGCAATTGTTCCAGTTATTCCCTTGGGGAAAATCCATTCCTTTGGATACTTGTTCCTCTCTATTTCCAATTCTATTGAGTCTATTGTTCCTCTTCTTGCCTCTTCAATTGGGAACTTTATAGTTGATGTTAATTCTCTCCTATTTGCTTCAATGGATATTTGTGGGCAAAATCCATCATCTTCTTTATAGCTAAAGCTGATCAAAGGATTCTTAACAGGAATCCTATACAGTTGAATGAGTGAATGTGCATGCAATAGTTCCAGTTATTTCCTTTTTGAAAATCCATTCCTTTGAATACTTGTTCCTGTCTATTTCCAATTCTATTGAGTCTATTGTTCCTCTTCTTTCCTCTAAAATTGTGAACTTTATACTTGATGTTAATTCTCTCCTATTTGCTTCAATGGAACTTTTTGGACAAAATCCCTCATCTTCTTTATATCTAAAGCTGATCAAAAGATTCTTAACAGGAATCATATACAGTTGAAAGAGCGAATGTGCAGGACATAGTTCCAGTTATTCCCTTTGGGAAAATACATTCCTTTGGTTACTTTTTCCTCTCTATTTTCAATTCTATTGAGTCTATTGTTCCTCTTGTTTCCTCTTCAATTGGGAACTTTATAGTTGATGTTAATTCTCTCCTATTTGCTTCAATGAAACTTTTTGGGCAAAATCCATCATCTTCTTTATATCTAAAGCTGATCAAAGGATTCTTAACAGGAATCATATACATTTGAATGAGCGAATGTGCAGGCAATTGTTCCAGTTATTCCCTTTGGGAAAATCCATTCCTTTGGATACTTGTTCCTGTCTATTTCCAATTCTATTGAGTCTATTGTTCCTCTTCTTGCCTCTTCAATTGGGAACTTTATAGTTGATGTTAATTCTCTCCTATTTGCTTCAATGGAACTTTTTGGGCAAAATCCATCATCTTCTTTATATCTAAAGCTGATCAAAGGATTCTTAACAGGAATCATATACATTTGAATGAGTGAATATGCATGCAATAATTCCAGTTATTTCCTTTGGGAAAATCCATTCCTTTGAATACTTGTTCCTGTCTATTTCCAATCTATTGAGTCTAGTGTTCCTCTTGTTTCCTCTTTTATTGGGAACTTTATAGTTGATGTTAATTCTCTGCGATTTGCTTCAATTTAACTTTTTGTGCAAATCCATCATCTTTTTTATATCAAAAGCTGATCAAAGGATTCTTAACAGGAATCATTTACATTTGAATGAGCGAATGTGCAGGCAATTGTTCCAGTTATTCCCTTGGGGAAAATCCATTCCTTTGGATACTTGTTCCTCTCTATTTCCAATTCTATTGAGTCTATTGTTCCTCTTCTTGCCTCTTCAATTGGGAACTTTATAGTTGATGTTAATTCTCTCCTATTTGCTTCAATGGATATTTGTGGGCAAAATCCATCATCTTCTTTATAGCTAAAGCTGATCAAAGGATTCTTAACAGGAATCCTATACAGTTGAATGAGTGAATGTGCATGCAATAGTTCCAGTTATTTCCTTTTTGAAAATCCATTCCTTTGAATACTTGTTCCTGTCTATTTCCAATGCTATTGAGTCTATTGTTCCTCTTCTTTCCTCTAAAATTGTGAACTTTATACTTTATGTTAATTCTCTCCTATTTGCTTCAATGGAACTTTTTGGACAAAATCCCTCATCTTCTTTATATCTAAAGCTGATCAAAAGATTCTTAACAGGAATCATATACAGTTGAAAGAGCGAATGTGCAGGACATAGTTCCAGTTATTCCCTTTGGGAAAATACATTCCTTTGGTTACTTTTTCCTCTCTATTTTCAATTCTATTGAGTCTATTGTTCCTCTTGTTTCCTCTTCAATTGGGAACTTTATAGTTGATGTTAATTCTCTCCTATTTTCTTCAATTTAACTTTTTGGGCAAAATCCGTCATCTTCTTAATATCTAAAATTGAGCAAAGGATTCTTGACAGGAATCATTTACAGTGGAATGCGTGAATGTTCAGTCAATAATTCCAGTTATTTCCTTTGGGAAAATACATTCCTTTGAATATTTGTTCCTGTCTATTTCCAATTCCATTGAGTCTATTGTTCCTCTTCTTGCCTCTTCAATTTGGAACTTTATAGTTGATGTTAATTCTCTCCTATTTGCTTCAATGAAACTTTTTGGGCAAAATCCATCATCTTCTTTATATCTAAAGCTGATCAAAGGATTCTTAACAGGAATCCTATACAGTTGAATGAGTGAATGTGCATGCAATAGTTCCAGTTATTTCCTTTGGGAAAATCCATTCCTTTGGATACTTGTTCCTGTCTATTTCCAATTCTATTGAGTCTATTGTTCCTCTTCTTGCCTCTTCAATTGGGAACTTTATAGTTGAAGTTATTTCTCTCCTATTTGCTTCAATATAACTTTTGGGCAAAATCCATCATCTTCTTTATATCTAAAGCTGATCAAAGGATTCTTAACAGGAATCATATACATTTGAATGAGTGAATATGCATGCAATAATTCCAGTTATTTCCTTTGGGAAAATCCATTCCTTTGAATACTTGTTCCTGTCTATTTCCAATCTATTGAGTCTAGTGTTCCTCTTGTTTCCTCTTTTATTGGGAACTTTATAGTTGATGTTAATTCTCTGCGATTTGCTTCAATTTAACTTTTTGTGCAAATCCATCATCTTTTTTATATCAAAAGCTGATCAAAGGATTCTTAACAGGAATCATTTACATTTGAATGAGCGAATGTGCAGGCAATTGTTCCAGTTATTCCCTTGGGGAAAATCCATTCCTTTGGATACTTGTTCCTCTCTATTTCCAATTCTATTGAGTCTATTGTTCCTCTTCTTGCCTCTTCAATTGGGAACTTTATAGTTGATGTTAATTCTCTCCTATTTGCTTCAATGGATATTTGTGGGCAAAATCCATCATCTTCTTTATAGCTAAAGCTGATCAAAGGATTCTTAACAGGAATCCTATACAGTTGAATGAGTGAATGTGCATGCAATAGTTCCAGTTATTTCCTTTTTGAAAATCCATTCCTTTGAATACTTGTTCCTGTCTATTTCCAATTCTATTGAGTCTATTGTTCCTCTTCTTTCCTCTAAAATTGTGAACTTTATACTTGATGTTAATTCTCTCCTATTTGCTTCAATGGAACTTTTTGGACAAAATCCCTCATCTTCTTTATATCTAAAGCTGATCAAAAGATTCTTAACAGGAATCATATACAGTTGAAAGAGCGAATGTGCAGGACATAGTTCCAGTTATTCCCTTTGGGAAAATACATTCCTTTGGTTACTTTTTCCTCTCTATTTTCAATTCTATTGAGTCTATTGTTCCTCTTGTTTCCTCTTCAATTGGGAACTTTATAGTTGATGTTAATTCTCTCCTATTTGCTTCAATGAAACTTTTTGGGCAAAATCCATCATCTTCTTTATATCTAAAGCTGATCAAAGGATTCTTAACAGGAATCATATACATTTGAATGAGCGAATGTGCAGGCAATTGTTCCAGTTATTCCCTTTGGGAAAATCCATTCCTTTGGATACTTGTTCCTGTCTATTTCCAATTCTATTGAGTCTATTGTTCCTCTTCTTGCCTCTTCAATTGGGAACTTTATAGTTGATGTTAATTCTCTCCTATTTGCTTCAATGGAACTTTTTGGGCAAAATCCATCATCTTCTTTATATCTAAAGCTGATCAAAGGATTCTTAACAGGAATCATATACATTTGAATGAGTGAATATGCATGCAATAATTCCAGTTATTTCCTTTGGGAAAATCCATTCCTTTGAATACTTGTTCCTGTCTATTTCCAATCTATTGAGTCTAGTGTTCCTCTTGTTTCCTCTTTTATTGGGAACTTTATAGTTGATGTTAATTCTCTGCGATTTGCTTCAATTTAACTTTTTGTGCAAATCCATCATCTTTTTTATATCAAAAGCTGATCAAAGGATTCTTAACAGGAATCATTTACATTTGAATGAGCGAATGTGCAGGCAATTGTTCCAGTTATTCCCTTGGGGAAAATCCATTCCTTTGGATACTTGTTCCTCTCTATTTCCAATTCTATTGAGTCTATTGTTCCTCTTCTTGCCTCTTCAATTGGGAACTTTATAGTTGATGTTAATTCTCTCCTATTTGCTTCAATGGATATTTGTGGGCAAAATCCATCATCTTCTTTATAGCTAAAGCTGATCAAAGGATTCTTAACAGGAATCCTATACAGTTGAATGAGTGAATGTGCATGCAATAGTTCCAGTTATTTCCTTTTTGAAAATCCATTCCTTTGAATACTTGTTCCTGTCTATTTCCAATGCTATTGAGTCTATTGTTCCTCTTCTTTCCTCTAAAATTGTGAACTTTATACTTTATGTTAATTCTCTCCTATTTGCTTCAATGGAACTTTTTGGACAAAATCCCTCATCTTCTTTATATCTAAAGCTGATCAAAAGATTCTTAACAGGAATCATATACAGTTGAAAGAGCGAATGTGCAGGACATAGTTCCAGTTATTCCCTTTGGGAAAATACATTCCTTTGGTTACTTTTTCCTCTCTATTTTCAATTCTATTGAGTCTATTGTTCCTCTTGTTTCCTCTTCAATTGGGAACTTTATAGTTGATGTTAATTCTCTCCTATTTTCTTCAATTTAACTTTTTGGGCAAAATCCGTCATCTTCTTAATATCTAAAATTGAGCAAAGGATTCTTGACAGGAATCATTTACAGTGGAATGCGTGAATGTTCAGTCAATAATTCCAGTTATTTCCTTTGGGAAAATACATTCCTTTGAATATTTGTTCCTGTCTATTTCCAATTCCATTGAGTCTATTGTTCCTCTTCTTGCCTCTTCAATTTGGAACTTTATAGTTGATGTTAATTCTCTCCTATTTGCTTCAATGAAACTTTTTGGGCAAAATCCATCATCTTCTTTATATCTAAAGCTGATCAAAGGATTCTTAACAGGAATCCTATACAGTTGAATGAGTGAATGTGCATGCAATAGTTCCAGTTATTTCCTTTGGGAAAATCCATTCCTTTGGATACTTGTTCCTGTCTATTTCCAATTCTATTGAGTCTATTGTTCCTCTTCTTGCCTCTTCAATTGGGAACTTTATAGTTGAAGTTATTTCTCTCCTATTTGCTTCAATATAACTTTTGGGCAAAATCCATCATCTTCTTTATATCTAAAGCTGATCAAAGGATTCTTAACAGGAATCATATACATTTGAATGAGTGAATATGCATGCAATAATTCCAGTTATTTCCTTTGGGAAAATCCATTCCTTTGAATACTTGTTCCTGTCTATTTCCAATCTATTGAGTCTAGTGTTCCTCTTGTTTCCTCTTTTATTGGGAACTTTATAGTTGATGTTAATTCTCTGCGATTTGCTTCAATTTAACTTTTTGTGCAAATCCATCATCTTTTTTATATCAAAAGCTGATCAAAGGATTCTTAACAGGAATCATTTACATTTGAATGAGCGAATGTGCAGGCAATTGTTCCAGTTATTCCCTTGGGGAAAATCCATTCCTTTGGATACTTGTTCCTCTCTATTTCCAATTCTATTGAGTCTATTGTTCCTCTTCTTGCCTCTTCAATTGGGAACTTTATAGTTGATGTTAATTCTCTCCTATTTGCTTCAATGGATATTTGTGGGCAAAATCCATCATCTTCTTTATAGCTAAAGCTGATCAAAGGATTCTTAACAGGAATCCTATACAGTTGAATGAGTGAATGTGCATGCAATAGTTCCAGTTATTTCCTTTTTGAAAATCCATTCCTTTGAATACTTGTTCCTGTCTATTTCCAATTCTATTGAGTCTATTGTTCCTCTTCTTTCCTCTAAAATTGTGAACTTTATACTTGATGTTAATTCTCTCCTATTTGCTTCAATGGAACTTTTTGGACAAAATCCCTCATCTTCTTTATATCTAAAGCTGATCAAAAGATTCTTAACAGGAATCATATACAGTTGAAAGAGCGAATGTGCAGGACATAGTTCCAGTTATTCCCTTTGGGAAAATACATTCCTTTGGTTACTTTTTCCTCTCTATTTTCAATTCTATTGAGTCTATTGTTCCTCTTGTTTCCTCTTCAATTGGGAACTTTATAGTTGATGTTAATTCTCTCCTATTTTCTTCAATTTAACTTTTTGGGCAAAATCCGTCATCTTCTTAATATCTAAAATTGAGCAAAGGATTCTTGACAGGAATCATTTACATTGGAATGCGTGAATGTTCAGTCAATAATTCCAGTTATTTCCTTTGGGAAAATACATTCCTTTGAATATTTGTTCCTGTCTATTTCCAATTCCATTGAGTCTATTGTTCCTCTTCTTGCCTCTTCAATTTGGAACTTTATAGTTGATGTTAATTCTCTCCTATTTGCTTCAATGAAACTTTTTGGGCAAAATCCATCATCTTCTTTATATCTAAAGCTGATCAAAGGATTCTTAACAGGAATCATATACATTTGAATGAGCGAATGTGCAGGCAATTGTTCCAGTTATTCCCTTTGGGAAAATCCATTCCTTTGGATACTTGTTCCTGTCTATTTCCAATTCTATTGAGTCTATTGTTCCTCTTCTTGCCTCTTCAATTGGGAACTTTATAGTTGATGTTAATTCTCTCCTATTTGCTTCAATGGAACTTTTTGGGCAAAATCCATCATCTTCTTTATATCTAAAGCTGATCAAAGGATTCTTAACAGGAATCATATACATTTGAATGAGTGAATATGCATGCAATAATTCCAGTTATTTCCTTTGGGAAAATCCATTCCTTTGAATACTTGTTCCTGTCTATTTCCAATCTATTGAGTCTAGTGTTCCTCTTGTTTCCTCTTTTATTGGGAACTTTATAGTTGATGTTAATTCTCTGCGATTTGCTTCAATTTAACTTTTTGTGCAAATCCATCATCTTTTTTATATCAAAAGCTGATCAAAGGATTCTTAACAGGAATCATTTACATTTGAATGAGCGAATGTGCAGGCAATTGTTCCAGTTATTCCCTTGGGGAAAATCCATTCCTTTGGATACTTGTTCCTCTCTATTTCCAATTCTATTGAGTCTATTGTTCCTCTTCTTGCCTCTTCAATTGGGAACTTTATAGTTGATGTTAATTCTCTCCTATTTGCTTCAATGGATATTTGTGGGCAAAATCCATCATCTTCTTTATAGCTAAAGCTGATCAAAGGATTCTTAACAGGAATCCTATACAGTTGAATGAGTGAATGTGCATGCAATAGTTCCAGTTATTTCCTTTTTGAAAATCCATTCCTTTGAATACTTGTTCCTGTCTATTTCCAATTCTATTGAGTCTATTGTTCCTCTTCTTTCCTCTAAAATTGTGAACTTTATACTTTATGTTAATTCTCTCCTATTTGCTTCAATGGAACTTTTTGGACAAAATCCCTCATCTTCTTTATATCTAAAGCTGATCAAAAGATTCTTAACAGGAATCATATACAGTTGAAAGAGCGAATGTGCAGGATATAGTTCCAGTTATTCCCTTTGGGAAAATACATTCCTTTGGTTACTTTTTCCTCTCTATTTTCAATTCTATTGAGTCTATTGTTCCTCTTGTTTCCTCTTCAATTGGGAACTTTATAGTTGATGTTAATTCTGTCCTATTTTCTTCAATTTAACTTTTTGGGCAAAATCCATCATCTTCTTTATATCTAAAGCTGATCAAAGGATTCTTAACAGGAATCATATACATTTGAATGAGTGAATATGCATGCAATAATTCCAGTTATTTCCTTTGGGAAAATCCATTCCTTTGAATATTTGTTCCTGTCTATTTCCAATTCTATTGAGTCTATTGTTCCTCTTCTTGCCTCTTCAATTTGGAACTTTATAGTTGATGTTAATTCTCTCCTATTTGCTTCAATGAATCTTTTTGGGCAAAATCCATCATCTTCTTTATATCTAAAGCTGATCAAAAGATTCTTAACAGGAATCATATACATTTGAATGAGCGAATGTGCAGGCAATTGTTCCAGTTATTCCCTTTGGGAAAATCCATTCCTTTGGATACTTGTTCCTGTCTATTTCCAATTCTATTGAGTCTATTGTTCCTCTTCTTGCCTCTTCAATTGGGAACTTTATAGTTGATGTTAATTCTCTCCTATTTGCTTCAATGGAACTTTTTGGGCAAAATCCATCATCTTCTTTATATCTAAAGCTGATCAAAGGATTCTTAACAGGAATCATATACAGTTGAATGAGCGAATGTGCAGGCAATTGTTCCAGTTATTCCCTTTGGGAAAATCCATTCCTTTGGATACTTGTTCCTGTCTATTTCCAATTCTATTGAGTCTATTGTTCCTCTTCTTGCCTCTTCAATTGGGAACTTTATAGTTGATGTTAATTCTCTCCTATTTGCTTCAATGGAACTTTTTGGGCAAAATCCATCATCTTCTTTATATCTAAAGCTGATCAAAGGATTCTTAACAGGAATCATATACAGTTGAATGAGCGAATGTGCAGGCAATAGTTCCAGTTATTCCCTTGGGGAAAATCCATTCCTTTGGATACTTGATCCTCTCTATTTTCAATTCTATTGAGTGTATTGTTCCTCTTCTTGCCTCTTCAATTGGGAACTTTATAGTTGATGTTAATTCTCTCCTGTTTGCTTCAATTTAACTTTTTGGGCAAAATCCATCATCTTCTTTATATCTAAAGCTGAGCAAAGGATTCTTGACAGGAATCCTTTACAGTGGAATGCGTGTATTTGCATTCAATAGTTCCAGGTATTCCCTTTGGAAAAATCCATTCCTTTGAATACTTGTTCCTCTCCATTTCCAATTCTATTGAGTCTAGTGTTCCCTTTTGTTTCCTCTTCAATAGGAACTTCATAGTTAATGTTAATTCTCTCCTATTTGCTTCAATTTAACTTTTTGGGCAAAATCCATCATCTTCTTTATAGCTAAAGCTGAGCAAAGGATTCTTGACAGGAATCCTATACAGTTGAATGAGTGAATGTGCATGCAATAGTTCCAGTTATTTCCTTTGGGAAAATCCATTCCTTTGAATACTTGTTCCTGTCTATTTCCAATTCTATTGAGTCTATTGTTCCTCTTCTTGCCTCTTCAATTGGGAACTTTACAGTTGAAGTTATTTCTCTCCTATTTGATTCAATATAACTTTTGGGCAAAATCCATCATCTTCTTTATATCTAAAGCTGATCAAAGGATTCTTAACAGGAATCATATACATTTGAATGAGTGAATATGCATGCAATAATTCCAGTTATTTCCTTTGGGAAAATCCATTCCTTTGAATACTTGTTCCTGTCTATTTCCAATCTATTGAGTCTAGTGTTCCTCTTGTTTCCTCTTTTATTGGGAACTTTATAGTTGATGTTAATTCTCTGCGATTTGCTTCAATTTAACTTTTTGTGCAAATCCATCATCTTTTTTATATCAAAAGCTGATCAAAGGATTCTTAACAGGAATCATTTACATTTGAATGAGCGAATGTGCAGGCAATTGTTCCAGTTATTCCCTTGGGGAAAATCCATTCCTTTGGATCCTTGTTCCTCTCTATTTCCAATTCTATTGAGTCTATTGTTCCTCTTCTTGCCTCTTCAATTGGGAACTTTATAGTTGATGTTAATTCTCTCCTATTTGCTTCAATGGATATTTGTGGGCAAAATCCATCATCTTCTTTATAGCTAAAGCTGATCAAAGGATTCTTAACAGGAATCCTATACAGTTGAATGAGTGAATGTGCATGCAATAGTTCCAGTTATTTCCTTTTTGAAAATCCATTCCTTTGAATACTTGTTCCTGTCTATTTCCAATTCTATTGAGTCTATTGTTCCTCTTCTTTCCTCTAAAATTGTGAACTTTATACTTGATGTTAATTCTCTCCTATTTGCTTCAATGGAACTTTTTGGACAAAATCCCTCATCTTCTTTATATCTAAAGCTGATCAAAAGATTCTTAACAGGAATCATATACAGTTGAAAGAGCGAATGTGCAGGACATAGTTCCAGTTATTCCCTTTGGGAAAATACATTCCTTTGGTTACTTTTTCCTCTCTATTTTCAATTCTATTGAGTCTATTGTTCCTCTTGTTTCCTCTTCAATTGGGAACTTTATAGTTGATGTTAATTCTCTCCTATTTGCTTCAATGAAACTTTTTGGGCAAAATCCATCATCTTCTTTATATCTAAAGCTGATCAAAGGATTCTTAACAGGAATCATATACATTTGAATGAGCGAATGTGCAGGCAATTGTTCCAGTTATTCCCTTTGGGAAAATCCATTCCTTTGGATACTTGTTCCTGTCTATTTCCAATTCTATTGAGTCTATTGTTCCTCTTCTTGCCTCTTCAATTGGGAACTTTATAGTTGATGTTAATTCTCTCCTATTTGCTTCAATGGAACTTTTTGGGCAAAATCCATCATCTTCTTTATATCTAAAGCTGATCAAAGGATTCTTAACAGGAATCATATACATTTGAATGAGTGAATATGCATGCAATAATTCCAGTTATTTCCTTTGGGAAAATCCATTCCTTTGAATACTTGTTCCTGTCTATTTCCAATCTATTGAGTCTAGTGTTCCTCTTGTTTCCTCTTTTATTGGGAACTTTATAGTTGATGTTAATTCTCTGCGATTTGCTTCAATTTAACTTTTTGTGCAAATCCATCATCTTTTTTATATCAAAAGCTGATCAAAGGATTCTTAACAGGAATCATTTACATTTGAATGAGCGAATGTGCAGGCAATTGTTCCAGTTATTCCCTTGGGGAAAATCCATTCCTTTGGATACTTGTTCCTCTCTATTTCCAATTCTATTGAGTCTATTGTTCCTCTTCTTGCCTCTTCAATTGGGAACTTTATAGTTGATGTTAATTCTCTCCTATTTGCTTCAATGGATATTTGTGGGCAAAATCCATCATCTTCTTTATAGCTAAAGCTGATCAAAGGATTCTTAACAGGAATCCTATACAGTTGAATGAGTGAATGTGCATGCAATAGTTCCAGTTATTTCCTTTTTGAAAATCCATTCCTTTGAATACTTGTTCCTGTCTATTTCCAATTCTATTGAGTCTATTGTTCCTCTTCTTTCCTCTAAAATTGTGAACTTTATACTTTATGTTAATTCTCTCCTATTTGCTTCAATGGAACTTTTTGGACAAAATCCCTCATCTTCTTTATATCTAAAGCTGATCAAAAGATTCTTAACAGGAATCATATACAGTTGAAAGAGCGAATGTGCAGGACATAGTTCCAGTTATTCCCTTTGGGAAAATACATTCCTTTGGTTACTTTTTCCTCTCTATTTTCAATTCTATTGAGTCTATTGTTCCTCTTGTTTCCTCTTCAATTGGGAACTTTATAGTTGATGTTAATTCTCTCCTATTTTCTTCAATTTAACTTTTTGGGCAAAATCCGTCATCTTCTTAATATCTAAAATTGAGCAAAGGATTCTTGACAGGAATCATTTACAGTGGAATGCGTGAATGTTCAGTCAATAATTCCAGTTATTTCCTTTGGGAAAATACATTCCTTTGAATATTTGTTCCTCTCTATTTTCAATTCTATTGAGTCTATTGTTCCTCTTGTTTCCTCTTCAATTGGGAACTTTATAGTTGATGTTAATTCTCTCCTATTTGCTTCAATGAAACTTCTTGGGCAAAATCCATCATCTTCTTTATATCTAAAGCTGATCAAAGGATTCTTAACAGGAATCATATACATTTGAATGAGCGAATGTGCAGGCAATTGTTCCAGTTATTCCCTTTGGGAAAATCCATTCCTTTGGATACTTGTTCCTGTCTATTTCCAATTCTATTGAGTCTATTGTTCCTCTTCTTTCCTCTAAAATTGTGAACTTTATACTTTATGTTAATTCTCTCCTATTTGCTTCAATGGAACTTTTTGGACAAAATCCCTCATCTTCTTTATATCTAAAGCTGATCAAAAGATTCTTAACAGGAATCCTATACAGTTGAATGAGTGAATGTGCATGCAATAGTTCCAGTTATTTCCTTTGGGAAAATCCATTCCTTTGGATACTTGTTCCTGTCTATTTCCAATTCTATTGAGTCTATTGTTCCTCTTCTTGCCTCTTCAATTGGGAACTTTATAGTTGAAGTTATTTCTCTCCTATTTGCTTCAATATAACTTTTGGGCAAAATCCATCATCTTCTTTATATCTAAAGCTGATCAAAGGATTCTTAACAGGAATCATATACATTTGAATGAGTGAATATGCATGCAATAATTCCAGTTATTTCCTTTGGGAAAATCCATTCCTTTGAATACTTGTTCCTGTCTATTTCCAATCTATTGAGTCTAGTGTTCCTCTTGTTTCCTCTTTTATTGGGAACTTTATAGTTGATGTTAATTCTCTGCGATTTGCTTCAATTTAACTTTTTGTGCAAATCCATCATCTTTTTTATATCAAAAGCTGATCAAAGGATTCTTAACAGGAATCATTTACATTTGAATGAGCGAATGTGCAGGCAATTGTTCCAGTTATTCCCTTGGGGAAAATCCATTCCTTTGGATACTTGTTCCTCTCTATTTCCAATTCTATTGAGTCTATTGTTCCTCTTCTTGCCTCTTCAATTGGGAACTTTATAGTTGATGTTAATTCTCTCCTATTTGCTTCAATGGATATTTGTGGGCAAAATCCATCATCTTCTTTATAGCTAAAGCTGATCAAAGGATTCTTAACAGGAATCCTATACAGTTGAATGAGTGAATGTGCATGCAATAGTTCCAGTTATTTCCTTTTTGAAAATCCATTCCTTTGAATACTTGTTCCTGTCTATTTCCAATTCTATTGAGTCTATTGTTCCTCTTCTTTCCTCTAAAATTGTGAACTTTATACTTGATGTTAATTCTCTCCTATTTGCTTCAATGGAACTTTTTGGACAAAATCCCTCATCTTCTTTATATCTAAAGCTGATCAAAAGATTCTTAACAGGAATCATATACAGTTGAAAGAGCGAATGTGCAGGACATAGTTCCAGTTATTCCCTTTGGGAAAATACATTCCTTTGGTTACTTTTTCCTCTCTATTTTCAATTCTATTGAGTCTATTGTTCCTCTTGTTTCCTCTTCAATTGGGAACTTTATAGTTGATGTTAATTCTCTCCTATTTGCTTCAATGAAACTTTTTGGGCAAAATCCATCATCTTCTTTATATCTAAAGCTGATCAAAGGATTCTTAACAGGAATCATATACATTTGAATGAGCGAATGTGCAGGCAATTGTTCCAGTTATTCCCTTTGGGAAAATCCATTCCTTTGGATACTTGTTCCTGTCTATTTCCAATTCTATTGAGTCTATTGTTCCTCTTCTTGCCTCTTCAATTGGGAACTTTATAGTTGATGTTAATTCTCTCCTATTTGCTTCAATGGAACTTTTTGGGCAAAATCCATCATCTTCTTTATATCTAAAGCTGATCAAAGGATTCTTAACAGGAATCATATACATTTGAATGAGTGAATATGCATGCAATAATTCCAGTTATTTCCTTTGGGAAAATCCATTCCTTTGAATACTTGTTCCTGTCTATTTCCAATCTATTGAGTCTAGTGTTCCTCTTGTTTCCTCTTTTATTGGGAACTTTATAGTTGATGTTAATTCTCTGCGATTTGCTTCAATTTAACTTTTTGTGCAAATCCATCATCTTTTTTATATCAAAAGCTGATCAAAGGATTCTTAACAGGAATCATTTACATTTGAATGAGCGAATGTGCAGGCAATTGTTCCAGTTATTCCCTTGGGGAAAATCCATTCCTTTGGATACTTGTTCCTCTCTATTTCCAATTCTATTGAGTCTATTGTTCCTCTTCTTGCCTCTTCAATTGGGAACTTTATAGTTGATGTTAATTCTCTCCTATTTGCTTCAATGGATATTTGTGGGCAAAATCCATCATCTTCTTTATAGCTAAAGCTGATCAAAGGATTCTTAACAGGAATCCTATACAGTTGAATGAGTGAATGTGCATGCAATAGTTCCAGTTATTTCCTTTTTGAAAATCCATTCCTTTGAATACTTGTTCCTGTCTATTTCCAATTCTATTGAGTCTATTGTTCCTCTTCTTTCCTCTAAAATTGTGAACTTTATACTTTATGTTAATTCTCTCCTATTTGCTTCAATGGAACTTTTTGGACAAAATCCCTCATCTTCTTTATATCTAAAGCTGATCAAAAGATTCTTAACAGGAATTATATACAGTTGAAAGAGCGAATGTGCAGGACATAGTTCCAGTTATTCCCTTTGGGAAAATACATTCCTTTGGTTACTTTTTCCTCTCTATTTTCAATTCTATTGAGTCTATTGTTCCTCTTGTTTCCTCTTCAATTGGGAACTTTATAGTTGATGTTAATTCTCTCCTATTTTCTTCAATTTAACTTTTTGGGCAAAATCCGTCATCTTCTTAATATCTAAAATTGAGCAAAGGATTCTTGACAGGAATCATTTACAGTGGAATGCGTGAATGTTCAGTCAATAATTCCAGTTATTTCCTTTGGGAAAATACATTCCTTTGAATATTTGTTCCTGTCTATTTCCAATTCCATTGAGTCTATTGTTCCTCTTCTTGCCTCTTCAATTTGGAACTTTATAGTTGATGTTAATTCTCTCCTATTTGCTTCAATGAAACTTTTTGGGCAAAATCCATCATCTTCTTTATATCTAAAGCTGATCAAAGGATTCTTAACAGGAATCCTATACAGTTGAATGAGTGAATGTGCATGCAATAGTTCCAGTTATTTCCTTTGGGAAAATCCATTCCTTTGGATACTTGTTCCTGTCTATTTCCAATTCTATTGAGTCTATTGTTCCTCTTCTTGCCTCTTCAATTGGGAACTTTATAGTTGAAGTTATTTCTCTCCTATTTGCTTCAATATAACTTTTGGGCAAAATCCATCATCTTCTTTATATCTAAAGCTGA
The DNA here is from genome assembly GCF_048593235.1 of Sminthopsis crassicaudata. Taxonomy (NCBI): domain Eukaryota; kingdom Metazoa; phylum Chordata; class Mammalia; order Dasyuromorphia; family Dasyuridae; genus Sminthopsis; species Sminthopsis crassicaudata. The sequence goes on along the minus strand of NC_133622.1, from coordinate 130,088,272 downwards.
TCAAAGGATTCTTAACAGGAATCATATACATTTGAATGAGTGAATATGCATGCAATAATTCCAGTTATTTCCTTTGGGAAAATCCATTCCTTTGAATACTTGTTCCTGTCTATTTCCAATCTATTGAGTCTAGTGTTCCTCTTGTTTCCTCTTTTATTGGGAACTTTATAGTTGATGTTAATTCTCTGCGATTTGCTTCAATTTAACTTTTTGTGCAAATCCATCATCTTTTTTATATCAAAAGCTGATCAAAGGATTCTTAACAGGAATCATTTACATTTGAATGAGCGAATGTGCAGGCAATTGTTCCAGTTATTCCCTTGGGGAAAATCCATTCCTTTGGATACTTGTTCCTCTCTATTTCCAATTCTATTGAGTCTATTGTTCCTCTTCTTGCCTCTTCAATTGGGAACTTTATAGTTGATGTTAATTCTCTCCTATTTGCTTCAATGGATATTTGTGGGCAAAATCCATCATCTTCTTTATAGCTAAAGCTGATCAAAGGATTCTTAACAGGAATCCTATACAGTTGAATGAGTGAATGTGCATGCAATAGTTCCAGTTATTTCCTTTTTGAAAATCCATTCCTTTGAATACTTGTTCCTGTCTATTTCCAATTCTATTGAGTCTATTGTTCCTCTTCTTTCCTCTAAAATTGTGAACTTTATACTTGATGTTAATTCTCTCCTATTTGCTTCAATGGAACTTTTTGGACAAAATCCCTCATCTTCTTTATATCTAAAGCTGATCAAAAGATTCTTAACAGGAATCATATACAGTTGAAAGAGCGAATGTGCAGGACATAGTTCCAGTTATTCCCTTTGGGAAAATACATTCCTTTGGTTACTTTTTCCTCTCTATTTTCAATTCTATTGAGTCTATTGTTCCTCTTGTTTCCTCTTCAATTGGGAACTTTATAGTTGATGTTAATTCTCTCCTATTTTCTTCAATTTAACTTTTTGGGCAAAATCCGTCATCTTCTTAATATCTAAAATTGAGCAAAGGATTCTTGACAGGAATCATTTACATTGGAATGCGTGAATGTTCAGTCAATAATTCCAGTTATTTCCTTTGGGAAAATACATTCCTTTGAATATTTGTTCCTGTCTATTTCCAATTCCATTGAGTCTATTGTTCCTCTTCTTGCCTCTTCAATTTGGAACTTTATAGTTGATGTTAATTCTCTCCTATTTGCTTCAATGAAACTTTTTGGGCAAAATCCATCATCTTCTTTATATCTAAAGCTGATCAAAGGATTCTTAACAGGAATCATATACATTTGAATGAGCGAATGTGCAGGCAATTGTTCCAGTTATTCCCTTTGGGAAAATCCATTCCTTTGGATACTTGTTCCTGTCTATTTCCAATTCTATTGAGTCTATTGTTCCTCTTCTTGCCTCTTCAATTGGGAACTTTATAGTTGATGTTAATTCTCTCCTATTTGCTTCAATGGAACTTTTTGGGCAAAATCCATCATCTTCTTTATATCTAAAGCTGATCAAAGGATTCTTAACAGGAATCATATACATTTGAATGAGTGAATATGCATGCAATAATTCCAGTTATTTCCTTTGGGAAAATCCATTCCTTTGAATACTTGTTCCTGTCTATTTCCAATCTATTGAGTCTAGTGTTCCTCTTGTTTCCTCTTTTATTGGGAACTTTATAGTTGATGTTAATTCTCTGCGATTTGCTTCAATTTAACTTTTTGTGCAAATCCATCATCTTTTTTATATCAAAAGCTGATCAAAGGATTCTTAACAGGAATCATTTACATTTGAATGAGCGAATGTGCAGGCAATTGTTCCAGTTATTCCCTTGGGGAAAATCCATTCCTTTGGATACTTGTTCCTCTCTATTTCCAATTCTATTGAGTCTATTGTTCCTCTTCTTGCCTCTTCAATTGGGAACTTTATAGTTGATGTTAATTCTCTCCTATTTGCTTCAATGGATATTTGTGGGCAAAATCCATCATCTTCTTTATAGCTAAAGCTGATCAAAGGATTCTTAACAGGAATCCTATACAGTTGAATGAGTGAATGTGCATGCAATAGTTCCAGTTATTTCCTTTTTGAAAATCCATTCCTTTGAATACTTGTTCCTGTCTATTTCCAATTCTATTGAGTCTATTGTTCCTCTTCTTTCCTCTAAAATTGTGAACTTTATACTTTATGTTAATTCTCTCCTATTTGCTTCAATGGAACTTTTTGGACAAAATCCCTCATCTTCTTTATATCTAAAGCTGATCAAAAGATTCTTAACAGGAATCATATACAGTTGAAAGAGCGAATGTGCAGGATATAGTTCCAGTTATTCCCTTTGGGAAAATACATTCCTTTGGTTACTTTTTCCTCTCTATTTTCAATTCTATTGAGTCTATTGTTCCTCTTGTTTCCTCTTCAATTGGGAACTTTATAGTTGATGTTAATTCTGTCCTATTTTCTTCAATTTAACTTTTTGGGCAAAATCCATCATCTTCTTTATATCTAAAGCTGATCAAAGGATTCTTAACAGGAATCATATACATTTGAATGAGTGAATATGCATGCAATAATTCCAGTTATTTCCTTTGGGAAAATCCATTCCTTTGAATATTTGTTCCTGTCTATTTCCAATTCTATTGAGTCTATTGTTCCTCTTCTTGCCTCTTCAATTTGGAACTTTATAGTTGATGTTAATTCTCTCCTATTTGCTTCAATGAATCTTTTTGGGCAAAATCCATCATCTTCTTTATATCTAAAGCTGATCAAAAGATTCTTAACAGGAATCATATACATTTGAATGAGCGAATGTGCAGGCAATTGTTCCAGTTATTCCCTTTGGGAAAATCCATTCCTTTGGATACTTGTTCCTGTCTATTTCCAATTCTATTGAGTCTATTGTTCCTCTTCTTGCCTCTTCAATTGGGAACTTTATAGTTGATGTTAATTCTCTCCTATTTGCTTCAATGGAACTTTTTGGGCAAAATCCATCATCTTCTTTATATCTAAAGCTGATCAAAGGATTCTTAACAGGAATCATATACAGTTGAATGAGCGAATGTGCAGGCAATTGTTCCAGTTATTCCCTTTGGGAAAATCCATTCCTTTGGATACTTGTTCCTGTCTATTTCCAATTCTATTGAGTCTATTGTTCCTCTTCTTGCCTCTTCAATTGGGAACTTTATAGTTGATGTTAATTCTCTCCTATTTGCTTCAATGGAACTTTTTGGGCAAAATCCATCATCTTCTTTATATCTAAAGCTGAGCAAAGGATTCTTGACAGGAATCCTATACAGTTGAATGAGTGAATGTGCATGCAATAGTTCCAGTTATTTCCTTTGGGAAAATCCATTCCTTTGAATACTTGTTCCTGTCTATTTCCAATTCTATTGAGTCTATTGTTCCTCTTCTTGCCTCTTCAATTGGGAACTTTACAGTTGAAGTTATTTCTCTCCTATTTGATTCAATATAACTTTTGGGCAAAATCCATCATCTTCTTTATATCTAAAGCTGATCAAAGGATTCTTAACAGGAATCATATACATTTGAATGAGTGAATATGCATGCAATAATTCCAGTTATTTCCTTTGGGAAAATCCATTCCTTTGAATACTTGTTCCTGTCTATTTCCAATCTATTGAGTCTAGTGTTCCTCTTGTTTCCTCTTTTATTGGGAACTTTATAGTTGATGTTAATTCTCTGCGATTTGCTTCAATTTAACTTTTTGTGCAAATCCATCATCTTTTTTATATCAAAAGCTGATCAAAGGATTCTTAACAGGAATCATTTACATTTGAATGAGCGAATGTGCAGGCAATTGTTCCAGTTATTCCCTTGGGGAAAATCCATTCCTTTGGATACTTGTTCCTCTCTATTTCCAATTCTATTGAGTCTATTGTTCCTCTTCTTGCCTCTTCAATTGGGAACTTTATAGTTGATGTTAATTCTCTCCTATTTGCTTCAATGGATATTTGTGGGCAAAATCCATCATCTTCTTTATAGCTAAAGCTGATCAAAGGATTCTTAACAGGAATCCTATACAGTTGAATGAGTGAATGTGCATGCAATAGTTCCAGTTATTTCCTTTTTGAAAATCCATTCCTTTGAATACTTGTTCCTGTCTATTTCCAATTCTATTGAGTCTATTGTTCCTCTTCTTTCCTCTAAAATTGTGAACTTTATACTTGATGTTAATTCTCTCCTATTTGCTTCAATGGAACTTTTTGGACAAAATCCCTCATCTTCTTTATATCTAAAGCTGATCAAAAGATTCTTAACAGGAATCATATACAGTTGAAAGAGCGAATGTGCAGGACATAGTTCCAGTTATTCCCTTTGGGAAAATACATTCCTTTGGTTACTTTTTCCTCTCTATTTTCAATTCTATTGAGTCTATTGTTCCTCTTGTTTCCTCTTCAATTGGGAACTTTATAGTTGATGTTAATTCTCTCCTATTTTCTTCAATTTAACTTTTTGGGCAAAATCCGTCATCTTCTTAATATCTAAAATTGAGCAAAGGATTCTTGACAGGAATCATTTACATTGGAATGCGTGAATGTTCAGTCAATAATTCCAGTTATTTCCTTTGGGAAAATACATTCCTTTGAATATTTGTTCCTGTCTATTTCCAATTCCATTGAGTCTATTGTTCCTCTTCTTGCCTCTTCAATTTGGAACTTTATAGTTGATGTTAATTCTCTCCTATTTGCTTCAATGAAACTTTTTGGGCAAAATCCATCATCTTCTTTATATCTAAAGCTGATCAAAGGATTCTTAACAGGAATCATATACATTTGAATGAGCGAATGTGCAGGCAATTCTTCCAGTTATTCCCTTTAGGAAAATCCATTCCTTTGGATACTTGTTCCTGTCTATTTCCAATTCTATTGAGTCTATTGTTCCTCTTCTTGCCTCTTCAATTGGGAACTTTATAGTTGATGTTAATTCTCTCCTATTTGCTTCAATGGAACTTTTTGGGCAAAATCCATCATCTTCTTTATATCTAAAGCTGATCAAAGGATTCTTAACAGGAATCATATACATTTGAATGAGTGAATATGCATGCAATAATTCCAGTTATTTCCTTTGGGAAAATCCATTCCTTTGAATACTTGTTCCTGTCTATTTCCAATCTATTGAGTCTAGTGTTCCTCTTGTTTCCTCTTTTATTGGGAACTTTATAGTTGACGTTAATTCTCTGCGATTTGCTTCAATTTAACTTTTTGTGCAAATCCATCATCTTTTTTATATCAAAAGCTGATCAAAGGATTCTTAACAGGAATCATTTACATTTGAATGAGCGAATGTGCAGGCAATTGTTCCAGTTATTCCCTTGGGGAAAATCCATTCCTTTGGATACTTGTTCCTCTCTATTTCCAATTCTATTGAGTCTATTGTTCCTCTTGTTTCCTCTTCAATTGGGAACTTTATAGTTGATGTTAATTCTCTCCTATTTGCTTGAATGGATATTTGTGGGCAAAATCCATCATCTTCTTTATAGCTAAAGCTGATCAAAGGATTCTTAACAGGAATCCTATACAGTTGAATGAGTGAATGTGCATGCAATAGTTCCAGTTATTTCCTTTTTGAAAATCCATTCCTTTGAATACTTGTTCCTGTCTATTTCCAATTCTATTGAGTCTATTGTTCCTCTTCTTTCCTCTAAAATTGTGAACTTTATACTTGATGTTAATTCTCTCCTATTTGCTTCAATGGAACTTTTTGGACAAAATCCCTCATCTTCTTTATATCTAAAGCTGATCAAAAGATTCTTAACAGGAATCATATACATTTGAATGAGTGAATATGCATGCAATAATTCCAGTTATTTCCTTTGGGAAAATCCATTCCTTTGAATACTTGTTCCTGTCTATTTCCAATCTATTGAGTCTAGTGTTCCTCTTGTTTCCTCTTTTATTGGGAACTTTATAGTTGATGTTAATTCTCTGCGATTTGCTTCAATTTAACTTTTTGTGCAAATCCATCATCTTTTTTATATCAAAAGCTGATCAAAGGATTCTTAACAGGAATCATTTACATTTGAATGAGCGAATGTGCAGGCAATTGTTCCAGTTATTCCCTTGGGGAAAATCCATTCCTTTGGATACTTGTTCCTCTCTATTTCCAATTCTATTGAGTCTATTGTTCCTCTTCTTGCCTCTTCAATTGGGAACTTTATAGTTGATGTTAATTCTCTCCTATTTGCTTCAATGAAACTTTTTGGGCAAAATCCATCATCTTCTTTATATCTAAAGCTGATCAAAGGATTCTTAACAGGAATCATATACATTTGAATGAGCGAATGTGCAGGCAATAGTTCCAGTTATTTCCTTTTTGAAAATCCATTCCTTTGGATACTTATTCCTGTCTATTTCCAATTCTATTGAGTCTATTGTTCCTCTTCTTGCCTCTTCAATTGGGAACTTTATAGTTGATGTTAATTCTCTCCTATTTGCTTCAATGGAACTTTTTGGGCAAAATCCATCATCTTCTTTATATCTAAAGCTGATCAAAGGATTCTTAACAGGAATCATATACATTTGAATGAGTGAATATGCATGCAATAATTCCAGTTATTTCCTTTGGGAAAATCCATTCCTTTGAATACTTGTTCCTGTCTATTTCCAATCTATTGAGTCTAGTGTTCCTCTTGTTTCCTCTTTTATTGGGAACTTTATAGTTGATGTTAATTCTCTGCGATTTGCTTCAATTTAACTTTTTGTGCAAATCCATCATCTTTTTTATATCAAAAGCTGATCAAAGGATTCTTAACAGGAATCATTTACATTTGAATGAGCGAATGTGCAGGCAATTGTTCCAGTTATTCCCTTGGGGAAAATCCATTCCTTTGGATACTTGTTCCTCTCTATTTCCAATTCTATTGAGTCTATTGTTCCTCTTCTTGCCTCTTCAATTGGGAACTTTATAGTTGATGTTAATTCTCTCCTATTTGCTTGAATGGATATTTGTGGGCAAAATCCATCATCTTCTTTATAGCTAAAGCTGATCAAAGGATTCTTAACAGGAATCCTATACAGTTGAATGAGTGAATGTGCATGCAATAGTTCCAGTTATTTCCTTTTTGAAAATCCATTCCTTTGAATACTTGTTCCTGTCTATTTCCAATTCTATTGAGTCTATTGTTCCTCTTCTTTCCTCTAAAATTGTGAACTTTATACTTGATGTTAATTCTCTCCTATTTGCTTCAATGGAACTTTTTGGACAAAATCCCTCATCTTCTTTATATCTAAAGCTGATCAAAAGATTCTTAACAGGAATCATATACAGTTGAAAGAGCGAATGTGCAGGACATAGTTCCAGTTATTCCCTTTGGGAAAATACATTCCTTTGGTTACTTTTTCCTCTCTATTTTCAATTCTATTGAGTCTATTGTTCCTCTTGTTTCCTCTTCAATTGGGAACTTTATAGTTGATGTTAATTCTCTCCTATTTTCTTCAATTTAACTTTTTGGGCAAAATCCGTCATCTTCTTAATATCTAAAATTGAGCAAAGGATTCTTGACAGGAATCATTTACAGTGGAATGCGTGAATGTTCAGTCAATAATTCCAGTTATTTCCTTTGGGAAAATACATTCCTTTGAATATTTGTTCCTGTCTATTTCCAATTCTATTGAGTCTATTGTTCCTCTTCTTGCCTCTTCAATTTGGAACTTTATAGTTCATGTTAATTCTCTCCTATTTGCTTCAATGAAACTTTTTGGGCAAAATCCATCATCTTCTTTATATCCAAAGCTTATCAAAGGATTCTTAACAGGAATCATATACAGTTGAATGAGCGAATGTGCATGCAATAGTTCCAGTTATTTCCTTTGGGAAAATCCATTCCTTTGAATACTTGTTCCTGTCTATTTCCAATTCTATTGAGTCTATTGTTCCTCTTCTTGCCTCTTCAATTGGGAACTTTATACTTGAAGTTATTTTTCTCCTATTTGCTTCAATATAACTTTTGGGCAAAATCCATCATCTTCTTTATATCTAAAGCTGAGCAAAGGATTCTTGACAGGAATCATATACAGTTGAATGAGCGAATGTGCAGGCAATAGTTCCAGTTATTCCCTTGGGGAAAATCCATTCCTTTGGATACTTGTTCCTCTCTATTTTCAATTCTATTGAGTGTATTGTTCCTCTTCTTGCCTCTTCAATTGGGAACTTTATAATTGATGTTAATTCTCTCCTGTTTGCTTCAATTTAACTTTTTGGGCAAAATCCATCATCTTCTTTATATCTAAAGCTGAGCAAAGGATTCTTGACAGGAATCCTTTACAGTGGAATGCGTGTATTTGCATTCAATAGTTCCAGGTATTCCCTTTGGAAAAATCCATTCCTTTGAATACTTGTTCCTCTCCATTTCCAATTCTATTGAGTCTAGTGTTCCCTTTTGTTTCCTCTTCAATAGGAACTTCATAGTTAATGTTAATTCTCTCCTATTTGCTTCAATTTAACTTTTTGGGCAAAATCCATCATCTTCTTTATAGCTAAAGCTGAGCAAAGGATTCTTGACAGGAATCCTATACAATTGAATGAGTGAATGTGCATGCAATAGTTCCAGTTATTTCCTTTGGGAAAATCCATTCCTTTGAATACTTGTTCCTGTCTATTTCCAATTCTATTGAGTCTATTGTTCCTCTTCTTGCCTCTTCAATTGGGAACTTTATAGTTGAAGTTATTTCTCTCCTATTTGCTTCAATATAACTTTTGGGCAAAATCCATCATCTTCTTTATATCTAAAGCTGATCAAAGGATTCTTAACAGGAATCATATACATTTGAATGAGTGAATATGCATGCAATAATTCCAGTTATTTCCTTTGGGAAAATCCATTCCTTTGAATACTTGTTCCTGTCTATTTCCAATCTATTGAGTCTAGTGTTCCTCTTGTTTCCTCTTTTATTGGGAACTTTATAGTTGATGTTAATTCTCTGCGATTTGCTTCAATTTAACTTTTTGTGCAAATCCATCATCTTTTTTATATCAAAAGCTGATCAAAGGATTCTTAACAGGAATCATTTACATTTGAATGAGCGAATGTGCAGGCAATTGTTCCAGTTATTCCCTTGGGGAAAATCCATTCCTTTGGATACTTGTTCCTCTCTATTTCCAATTCTATTGAGTCTATTGTTCCTCTTCTTGCCTCTTCAATTGGGAACTTTATAGTTGATGTTAATTCTCTCCTATTTGCTTGAATGGATATTTGTGGGCAAAATCCATCATCTTCTTTATAGCTAAAGCTGATCAAAGGATTCTTAACAGGAATCCTATACAGTTGAATGAGTGAATGTGCATGCAATAGTTCCAGTTATTTCCTTTTTGAAAATCCATTCCTTTGAATACTTGTTCCTGTCTATTTCCAATTCTATTGAGTCTATTGTTCCTCTTCTTTCCTCTAAAATTGTGAACTTTATACTTGATGTTAATTCTCTCCTATTTGCTTCAATGGAACTTTTTGGACAAAATCCCTCATCTTCTTTATATCTAAAGCTGATCAAAAGATTCTTAACAGGAATCATATACAGTTGAAAGAGCGAATGTGCAGGACATAGTTCCAGTTATTCCCTTTGGGAAAATACATTCCTTTGGTTACTTTTTCCTCTCTATTTTCAATTCTATTGAGTCTATTGTTCCTCTTGTTTCCTCTTCAATTGGGAACTTTATAGTTGATGTTAATTCTCTCCTATTTTCTTCAATTTAACTTTTTGGGCAAAATCCATCATCTTCTTTATATCTAAAGCTGATCAAAGGATTCTTAACAGGAATCATATACATTTGAATGAGTGAATATGCATGCAATAATTCCAGTTATTTCCTTTGGGAAAATCCATTCCTTTGAATACTTGTTCCTGTCTATTTCCAATCTATTGAGTCTAGTGTTCCTCTTGTTTCCTCTTTTATTGGGAACTTTATAGTTGATGTTAATTCTCTGCGATTTGCTTCAATTTAACTTTTTGTGCAAATCCATCATCTTTTTTATATCAAAAGCTGATCAAAGGATTCTTAACAGGAATCATTTACATTTGAATGAGCGAATGTGCAGGCAATTGTTCCAGTTATTCCCTTGGGGAAAATCCATTCCTTTGGATACTTGTTCCTCTCTATTTCCAATTCTATTGAGTCTATTGTTCCTCTTCTTGCCTCTTCAATTGGGAACTTTATAGTTGATGTTAATTCTCTCCTATTTGCTTCAATGGATATTTGTGGGCAAAATCCATCATCTTCTTTATAGCTAAAGCTGATCAAAGGATTCTTAACAGGAATCCTATACAGTTGAATGAGTGAATGTGCATGCAATAGTTCCAGTTATTTCCTTTTTGAAAATCCATTCCTTTGAATACTTGTTCCTGTCTATTTCCAATTCTATTGAGTCTATTGTTCCTCTTCTTTCCTCTAAAATTGTGAACTTTATACTTGATGTTAATTCTCTCCTATTTGCTTCAATGGAACTTTTTGGACAAAATCCCTCATCTTCTTTATATCTAAAGCTGATCAAAAGATTCTTAACAGGAATCATATACAGTTGAAAGAGCGAATGTGCAGGACATAGTTCCAGTTATTCCCTTTGGGAAAATACATTCCTTTGGTTACTTTTTCCTCTCTATTTTCAATTCTATTGAGTCTATTGTTCCTCTTGTTTCCTCTTCAATTGGGAACTTTATAGTTGATGTTAATTCTCTCCTATTTTCTTCAATTTAACTTTTTGGGCAAAATCCGTCATCTTCTTAATATCTAAAATTGAGCAAAGGATTCTTGACAGGAATCATTTACAGTGGAATGCGTGAATGTTCAGTCAATAATTCTAGTTATTTCCTTTGGGAAAATACATTCCTTTGAATATTTGTTCCTGTCTATTTCCAATTCTATTGAGTCTATTGTTCCTCTTCTTGCCTCTTCAATTTGGAACTTTATAGTTCATGTTAATTCTCTCCTATTTGCTTCAATGAAACTTTTTGGGCAAAATCCATCATCTTCTTTATATCCAAAGCTGATCAAAGGATTCTTAACAGGAATCATATACAGTTGAATGAGCGAATGTGCATGCAATAGTTCCAGTTATTTCCTTTGGGAAAATCCATTCCTTTGAATACTTGTTCCTGTCTATTTCCAATTCTATTGAGTCTATTGTTCCTCTTCTTGCCTCTTCAATTGGGAACTTTATAGTTGAAGTTATTTCTCTCCTATTTGCTTCAATATAACTTTTGGGCAAAATCCATCATCTTCTTTATATCTAAAGCTGAGCAAAGGATTCTTGACAGGAATCATATACAGTTGAATGAGCGAATGTGCAGGCAATAGTTCCAGTTATTCCCTTGGGGAAAATCCATTCCTTTGGATACTTGTTCCTCTCTATTTTCAATTCTATTGAGTGTATTGTTCCTCTTCTTGCCTCTTCAATTGGGAACTTTATAGTTGATGTTAATTCTCTCCTGTTTGCTTCAATTTAACTTTTTGGGCAAAATCCATCATCTTCTTTATATCTAAAGCTGAGCAAAGGATTCTTGACAGGAATCCTTTACAGTGGAATGCGTGTATTTGCATTCAATAGTTCCAGGTATTCCCTTTGGAAAAATCCATTCCTTTGAATACTTGTTCCTCTCCATTTCCAATTCTATTGAGTCTAGTGTTCCCTTTTGTTTCCTCTTCAATAGGAACTTCATAGTTAATGTTAATTCTCTCCTATTTGCTTCAATTTAACTTTTTGGGCAAAATCCATCATCTTCTTTATAGCTAAAGCTGAGCAAAGGATTCTTGACAGGAATCCTATACAGTTGAATGAGTGAATGTGCATGCAATAGTTCCAGTTATTTCCTTTGGGAAAATCCATTCCTTTGAATACTTGTTCCTGTCTATTTCCAATTCTATTGAGTCTATTGTTCCTCTTCTTGCCTCTTCAATTGGGAACTTTATAGTTGAAGTTATTTCTCTCCTATTTGCTTCAATATAACTTTTGGGCAAAATCCATCATCTTCTTTATATCTAAAGCTGATCAAAGGATTCTTAACAGGAATCATATACATTTGAATGAGTGAATATGCATGCAATAATTCCAGTTATTTCCTTTGGGAAAATCCATTCCTTTGAATACTGGTTCCTGTCTATTTCCAATCTATTGAGTCTAGTGTTCCTCTTGTTTCCTCTTTTATTGGGAACTTTATAGTTGATGTTAATTCTCTGCGATTTGCTTCAATTTAACTTTTTGTGCAAATCCATCATCTTTTTTATATCAAAAGCTGATCAAAGGATTCTTAACAGGAATCATTTACATTTGAATGAGCGAATGTGCAGGCAATTGTTCCAGTTATTCCCTTGGGGAAAATCCATTCCTTTGGATACTTGTTCCTCTCTATTTCCAATTCTATTGAGTCTATTGTTCCTCTTCTTGCCTCTTCAATTGGGAACTTTATAGTTGATGTTAATTCTCTCCTATTTGCTTCAATGGATATTTGTGGGCAAAATCCATCATCTTCTTTATAGCTAAAGCTGATCAAAGGATTCTTAACAGGAATCCTATACAGTTGAATGAGTGAATGTGCATGCAATAGTTCCAGTTATTTCCTTTTTGAAAATCCATTCCTTTGAATACTTGTTCCTGTCTATTTCCAATTCTATTGAGTCTATTGTTCCTCTTCTTTCCTCTAAAATTGTGAACTTTATACTTGATGTTAATTCTCTCCTATTTGCTTCAATGGAACTTTTTGGACAAAATCCCTCATCTTCTTTATATCTAAAGCTGATCAAAAGATTCTTAACAGGAATCATATACAGTTGAAAGAGCGAATGTGCAGGACATAGTTCCAGTTATTCCCTTTGGGAAAATACATTCCTTTGGTTACTTTTTCCTCTCTATTTTCAATTCTATTGAGTCTATTGTTCCTCTTGTTTCCTCTTCAATTGGGAACTTTATAGTTGATGTTAATTCTCTCCTATTTTCTTCAATTTAACTTTTTGGGCAAAATCCATCATCTTCTTTATATCTAAAGCTGAGCAAAGGATTCTTGACAGGAATCCTTTACAGTGGAATGCGTGTATTTGCATTCAATAGTTCCAGGTATTCCCTTTGGAAAAATCCATTCCTTTGAATAATTGTTCCTCTCCATTTCCAATTCTATTGAGTCTAGTGTTCCCTTTTGTTTCCTCTTCAATAGGAACTTCATAGTTAATGTTAATTCTCTCCTATTTGCTTCAATTTAACTTTTTTCGGCAAAATCCATCATCTTCTTTATAGCTAAAGCTGAGCAAAGGATTCTTGACAGGAATCCTATACAGTTGAATGAGTGAATGTGCATGCAATAGTTCCAGTTATTTCCTTTGGGAAAATCCATTCCTTTGAATACTTGTTCCTGTCTATTTCCAATTCTATTGAGTCTATTGTTCCTCTTCATGCCTCTTCAATTGGGAACTTTATAGTTGAAGTTATTTCTCTCCAATTTGCTTCAATATAACTTTTGGGCAAAATCCATCATCTTCTTTATATCTAAAGCTGATCAAAGGATTCTTAACAGGAATCATATACATTTGAATGAGTGAATATGCATGCAATAATTCCAGTTATTTCCTTTGGGAAAATCCATTCCTTTGAATACTTGTTCCTGTCTATTTCCCATCTATTGAGTCTAGTGTTCCTCTTGTTTCCTCTTTTATTGGGAACTTTATAGTTGATGTTAATTCTCTGTGATTTGCTTCAATTTAACTTTTTGTGCAAATCCTTCATCTTTTTTATATCAAAAGCTGATCAAAGGATTCTTAACAGGAATCATTTACATTTGAATGAGCGAATGTGCAGGCAATTGTTCCAGTTATTCCCTTGGGGAAAATCCATTCCTTTGGATACTTGTTCCTCTCTATTTCCAATTCTATTGAGTCTATTGTTCCTCTTCTTGCCTCTTCAATTGGGAACTTTATAGTTGATGTTAATTCTCTCCTATTTGCTTCAATGGATATTTGTGGGCAAAATCCATCATCTTCTTTATAGCTAAAGCTGATCAAAGGATTCTTAACAGGAATCCTATACAGTTGAATGAGTGAATGTGCATGCAATAGTTCCAGTTATTTCCTTTTTGAAAATCCATTCCTTTGAATACTTGTTCCTGTCTATTTCCAATTCTATTGAGTCTATTGTTCCTCTTCTTTCCTCTAAAATTGTGAACTTTATACTTGATGTTAATTCTCTCCTATTTGCTTCAATGGAACTTTTTGGACAAAATCCCTCATCTTCTTTATATCTAAAGCTGATCAAAAGATTCTTAACAGGAATCATATACAGTTGAAAGAGCGAATGTGCAGGACATAGTTCCAGTTATTCCCTTTGGGAAAATACATTCCTTTGGTTACTTTTTCCTCTCTATTTCCAATTCTATTGAGTCTGTTGTTCTTCTGTTTCCTCTTCAATTGGGAACTTTATAGTTGATGTTAATTCTCTCCTATTTGCTTCAATGGAACTTTTTGGGCAAAATCCATCATCTTCTTTATATTTAATGCTGATCAAAGGATTCTTAACAGGAATCATATACATTTGAAAGAGTGAATGTGCAGGCAATTGTTCCAGTTATTCCCTTTGGGAAAATCCATTCCTTTGGATACTTGTTCCTGTCTATTTCCAATTCTATTGAGTCTATTGTTCCTCTTCTTGCCTCTTCAATTGGGAACTTTATAGTTGAAGTTATTTCTCTCCTATTTGCTTCAATACAACTTTTTGGGCAAAATCCATCATCTTCTTTATATCTAAAGCTGAGCAAAGGATTCTTGACAGGAATCCTTTACAGTGGAATGCGTGAATGTTCAGTCAATAGTTCCAGGTATTCCCTTTGGAAAAATAAATTCCTTTGAATACTTGTTCCTCTCTATTTCCAATTCTATTGAGTCTAGTGTTCCCCTTGTTTCCTCTTTTATTGGGAACTTTATAGTTGATGTTAATTCTCTCCTATTTGCTTAAATGGATATTTGTGGGCAAAATCCATCATCTTCTTTATATCTAAAGCTGATCAAAAGATTCTTAACAGGAATCCTGTACAGTGGAATGCGTGAATGTGCAGGGAATAGTTCCATTTATTTCCTTTGGGAAAATCCATTCCTTTGGATACTTGTTCCTCTCTATTTCCCATTCTATTGAGTCTAGTGTTCCTGATGTTTCCTTTTCAATTGGCGATCTTATAGTTGATGTTAATAATCGCCTATTTGCTTCAATCGAACTTTTTGGGCAAAATCTATCATCTTCTTAATATCTAAATCTGATCAAAGGATTCTTAACAGGAATCGATACAGTGGAATGAGTGAATGTGCAGGCTATAGTTCCAGTTATTGCCTTTGGGAAAATCCATTCCTTTGGATATATGTTCCTCTCTATTTCCCATTCTATTGAGTCTAGTGTTCCTGATGTTTCCTTTTCAATTGGGAACTTTATACTTGATGTTAATTCTCTCCTATTGTCTTCAAAGGAACTTTTTGGGAAAAATCCATCATCTTCTTAATATCTAAAGCTGATCATACGATTTTTAACAGGAATCGATACAGTGGAATGAGTGAATGTGCTTGTAATAGTTCCAGTTATTTCCTTTTGAAAAATCTATTTTCTTTGGATACTTGTTCCTCTTTATTTCCCATTCTATTGAGTCCAGTGTTCCTGATGTTTCCTTTTCAATTGGCGACCTTATAGTTGATGTTAATAATCGCCTATTTGCTTCAATGGAACTTTTTGGGCAAAATCCATCACCTTCTTAATATCTAAAGCTGATCAAAGAATTCTTAACAGAAATCGATACAGTGGAATGAGTGAATGTGCAGGCAATAGTTCCAGTTATTCCCTTTGGAAAAATCCATTTCTTTGGATACTTCTTCCTCTCTATTTCCCATTCTATTTAGTCTAGTGTTCCTGATGTTTCCCTTTCAATTGCGAACTTTATAGTTGATGTTAATTCTCTCTTATTTGCTTCAATGGAATTTTTGGGCAAAATATATCATCATCTTAATATCTAAAGCTGATCAAATGATTCTTAACAGGAATCGATAGAGTGGAATGAGTGAATGTGCAGGGCCTAGTTCCAGTTATTGCCTTTGGGAAAATCCATTCCTTTGGATCTATGTTCCTCTCTATTTCCCATTCTATTGAGTCGAGTGTTCCTGATGTTTCCTTTTCAATTGGGAACTTTATACTTGATGTTAATTCTCTCGTATTGTCTTCAATGGAACTTTTTGGGCAAAATCCATCATCTTCTTAATATCTAAAGCTGGTCAAAGGATTCTTAACAGGAATCGATAGAGTGGAATGAGTGAATGTGCAGCGAATAGTTCCAGTTCTTGCCTTTAGGAAAATCTATTCCTTTGGATACATGTTCCTGTCTATTTCCAATTCTATTGAGTCCATTGTTCGTCTTGTTTCCTCTTCAATTGGAAAAGTTATAGTTGATGTTAATTCTCTCCTATTTGCTTCAATGGAACTTTTTGGGTAAAATCCATCATCTTCTTTAAAGCTAAAGCTGATCAAAGGATTCTGAACAGGAATCCTATTCTGTGGAATGCGTGAATGTGCAGGCAATAGTTCCAGTTCTTGCCTTTGGGAAAATCCATTCCTTTGGATACTTGTTCCTCTCTATTTCCAATTCTATTGAGTCTAGAACACTAGACTCTTGTTTCCTTTTCAATTGGGAACTTTTTAGTTGATGTTAAATCTCTCCTATTTGCTTCAATGGAACTATTTGGGCCAAATTCATCATCTTTATATCTAAAGCTGATCAAAGGATTCTTAACAGGAATAATATACAGTGGAATGAGTGAATGTGCAGCTAATAGTTCCAGTTCTTGCCTTTAGGAAAATCTATTCCTTTGGATACATGTTCCTGTCTATTTCCAATTCTATTGAGTCCATTGTTCGTCTTGTTTGCTCTTCAATTGGGAACTTTATAGTTGATGTTAAATCTCTCCTATTTGCTTCAATTTAACTTTTTGGGCAAAATCCATCATCTTCTTTATATCTAAAGCTGATCAAAAGATTCTTAACAGGAATCCTGTACAGTGGAATGCGTGAATGTGCCTGCAATAGTTCCAGGTATTCCGTTTGGGAAAATCCATTCCTTTGGATACTTGTTCCTCTCTATTTCCAATTCTATTGAGTCTAGTGTTCCTCCTGTTTCCTCTTCAATTGGGAATTTATACTTGATGTTAATTCTCTCCTATTTGCTTCAATGGAACTTTTTGGGCAAAATCCATCATCTTTTTTATAGCTAAAGATGATCAAAGGATTCTGAACAGGAATCCTACACAGTAGAATGCGTGAATGTGCAGGCAATAGTTCCAGTTATTCCCTTTGGGAAAATCCATTCCTTTGGATACTTGTTCCTCTCTATTTCCAATTCTATTGAGTCTAGTGTTCCTCTTGTTTCCTCTTCAATTGGGAATTTTATAGTTGATTTTAATTCTCTCCTATTTGCTTCAATTGGACTTTCTGTACAAGATGCTTTATCTTCTGTATATCTAAAGCTGATCAAAAAATTCTTAAAAGAAATCCTATACAGTGGAATGAGTGAATGTGCAGCGCATAGTTCCAGTTCTTGCCTTTAGGAAAATCTATTCCTTTGGATACTTCTTGTTCCTGTCTATTTCCAATTCTATTGAGTCTAGTGTTCCTCTTGTTTCCTCTTCAATTGGAAAAGTTATAGTGGATGATAATTCTCTCCTATTTGCTTCAATGGAACTTTTTGGGCAAAATCCATCATCTTCTTTAAAGCGAAAGCTGATCAAAGGATTCTGAACAGGAATCCTATTCAGTGGAAGGCGTGAATGTGCAGGCAATAGTTCCAGTTCTTCCCTTTGGGAAAATCCATTCCTTTGGATACTTGTTCCTCTCTATTTCCAATTCTATTGAGTCTAGTGTTCCTCTTGTTTCCTTTTCAATTGGGAACTTTTTTAGTTGATCTTAAATCTCTCCTATTTGCTTCAATGGAACTTTTTGGGCAAAATCCATCATCTTTATATCTAATGCTGATCAAAGGATTCTTAACAGGAATCCTATACAGTGGAATGAGTGAATGTGCAGCTAATAGTTCCAGTTCTTGCCTTTAGGAAAATCTATTCCTTTGGATACTTTTTCCTGTGTATTTCCAATTCTATTGAGTCCGTTGTTCCCCTTGTTTCCTCTTCAATTGGGAACTTTATAGTTGATGTTAAATCTCTCCTATTTGCTTCAATTTAACTTTTTGGGCAAAATCCATCATCTTCTTTATATCTAAAGCTGATCAAAAGATTCTTAACAGGAATCCTGTACAGTGGAATGCGTGAATGTGCAGGGAATAGTTCCATTTATTTACTTAGGGAAAATCCATTCCTTTGTTTACTTGTTCCTCTCTATTTCCAAATCTACTGAGTCTAGTGTTCCTCTTGTTTCCTCTACAATTGGAAAAGTTATAGTTCATGTTAATTCTCTCCTATTTGGTTCAATGGAACTTTTTGGGCAAAATCCATCATCTTCTTTATAGCTAAAGCTGATCAAAGGATTCTTAACAGGAATCCTAACAGTGGAATACGTGAATGTGCATGCAATAGTTCCAGGTATTCCGTTTGGGAAAATCCATTCCTTTGGATACTTGTTCCTCTCTATTTCCAATTCTATTGAGTCTAGTGTTCCTCCTGTTTCCTCTTCAATTGGGAACTTTTTTAGTTGATCTTAAATCTCTCCTATTTGCTTCAATGGAACTTTTTGGGCAAAATCCATCATCTTTATATCTAAAGCTAATCAAAGGATTCTTAACAGGAATCCTATACAGTGGAATGAGTGAATGTGCAGGGAATAGTTCCAGTTCTTGCCTTTGGGAAAATCCCTTCTTTTGGATACTTGTTCCTCTCTATTTCCAATTCTATTGAGTCTAGTGTTCCTCTTGTTTCCTTTTCAATTGGGAACTTTATACTTGATGTTAATTCTCTCCTATTTGCTTCAATGGAACTTTTTGGGCAAAATCCATCATCTTTATATCTAAAGCTAATCAAAGGATTCTTAACAGGAATCCTATACAGTGGAATGAGTGAATGTGCAGGGAATAGTTCCAGTTCTTGCCTTTGGGAAAATCCCTTCTTTTGGATACTTGTTCCTCTCTATTTCCAATTCTATTGAGTCTAGTGTTCCTCTTGTTTCCTTTTCAATTGGGAACTTTTTATTTCCCAATTTGATCAATATCCATTGATCAGCTTTAGCTATAAAGAAGATGATGGATTATGCCCAAAAAATTAAATTGAAACAAATAGGAGAGAATTAACATCAACTATAAAGTTCCCAATTGAAGAGGAAACAAGAGGAACACTAGATTCAATAGAATTGGAAATAGAGAGGAACAAGGATCCAAAGGAATGGATTTTCCCAAAGGGAATAACTGGAACCATTGCCTGCACATTCACTCATTCCACTATATAGGATTCCTGTTAAGAATCCTTTGATCATCTTTAGCCATAAAGAAGATGATGGATTTTGCCCAAAAATTTCCATTGAAGCAATTAGGAGAGAATTAACATCAATATAAAGTTCCCAATTGAAGAGCAAACAAGAGGAACAATACACTCAATAGAATTGGAAATAGATAGGAACAAGTATCCAATGGAATGGATTTTCCCAAAGAGAATGCCTGGAACCATTGCCTGCACATTCACGCATTCCACTGTATAGGATTCCTGTTAAGAATCCATTGATCAGCTTTAGCTATAAAGAAGATAATGGATTTTGCCTAAAAAGTTAAATTGAAGCAAATAGGAGAATTAACATCAACTATAAAGTTCCCAATTGAAGAGGAAACAAGAGGAACACTAGACTCAATAGAATTGGAAATAGAGAGGAACGAGGATCCAAAGGAATGGATTTTCCCAAAGGGAATACCTGGTACCATTGCCTGCACATTCACACATTCCACTGTATAAGATTCCTGTTAAGAATCCTTTGATCATCTTTAGCGATAAAGAAGATGATGGATTTTGCCCAAAAATTTCCATTGAAGCAAATAGGAGAGAATTTACATCAACTATAAAGTTCCCAATTGAAGAGGAAGCAAGAGGAACACTAGACTCAATAGAATTGGAAATAGAGAGGAAGAAGGATCCAAAGAAATGGATTTTCCCAAAGGGAATAATTGTTACTATTGCCTGCACATTCACGCATTCCACTATGTAGGATTCCTGTTAAGAATCCTTTGATCAGCTTTAGCTATAAAGAAGATAATGGATTTTGCCCAAAAAGTTAAATTGAAGCAAATAGGAGAGAATTAACATCAACTATAAAGTTCCCAATTGAAGAGGAAACAAGAGGAACAATAGACTCAATAGAATTGAAAATAGAGAGGAACAAGTATCCAAAAGAAATGGATTTTCCCAAAGGGAATAACTGGAACTATTGGCTGCACATTCGCTCATTCAACTGTATATGATTCCTGTTAAGAATTCTTTTCTCAGCTTTAGCGATAAAGAAGATGATGGATTTTGCCCAAAAATTTCCATTGAAGCAAATAGGAGAGAATTAACATCAATATAAAGTTCCCAATTGAAGAGCAAACAAGAGGAACAATACACTCAATAGAATTGGAAATAGAGAGGAACAAGTATCCAAAGGAATGGATTTTCCCAAAGAGAATACCTGGAACCATTGCCTGCACATTCACGCATTCCACTGTATAGGATTCCTGTTAAGAATCCATTGATCAAAAGGCTAGAAAAAGACCAAATTATAAACCCCCAACCAAAAATTAAACTCGAAATACAAAAATTAAAAGGAGAAATCAATAAAATTGAAAGTAAAAAAAACTATTGAATTAATAAATAAAACCAAGAGTTGGTTTTATGAAAAAGCCAATAAAATAGATAAACCTTTGGTAAATTTGATCAAAAAAAAGAAAGAGGAAAATCAAATTGATAGTCTTACAAATGAAAAGGGGGATCTTTCCACCAAATGAAGAGGAAATTAGAGAAATAATAAGGAGTTACTTTGCCCAACTTTATGCCAATAAATTTGATAACTTAAGTGAAATGGATGACTTTCTCCAAAAATATAGGCTCCCTAGATTAACAGAGGAGGAGATAAATTGCTTAAATAGTCCCATTTCAGAAAAAGAAATAGAACAAGCTATTAATCAACTCCCCAGGAAAAAATCCCCAGGGCCAGATGGATTCACATGTGAATTCTACCAAACATTTAAAGAACAATTAGCCCCAATGTTATATAAATTATTTGAAAAAATAGGGGATGAAGGAGTCCTACCAAACTCCTTTTATGACACAGACATAGTACTGATACCTAAACCTGGTAGATCGAAAACTGAGAAAGAAAATTATAGACCAATCTCCTTAATGAATATTGATGCTAAAATCTTAAATAAGATATTAGCAAAAAGACTTCAGAAAATCATCTCCAAGATAATACACTATGATCAAGTAGGATTTATTCCAGGAATGCAGGGCTGGTTTAATATTAGGAAAACTATTAATATAATTGACCATATTAATAATCAAATTAATAAGAACCATATGATCATCTCAATAGATGCAGAAAAAGCATTTGACAAAATCCAACATCCATTCCTACTAAAAACTCTTGAGAGTATAGGAATAAATGGATTATTCCTTAGAATAATCAGGAGTATATATTTAAGACCGTCAGTAAGCATAATATGCAATAGAAATAAACTGCAACCTTTCCCAGTAAGATCAGGAGTGAAACAAGGTTGCCCACTATCACCATTACTATTCAATATAGTACTAGAAACGCTAGCCTCGGCAATAAGAGCCGAGAAAGAGATTCAAGGAATTAGAGTAGGAAATGAGGAAATTAAACTATCACTTTTTGCAGATGACATGATGCTATACTTAGAGAACCCCAAAGACTCTGCTAAAAAGCTACTAGAAATAATTCAAAATTTCAGCAAAGTGGCTGGATACAAAATAAATCCACATAAATCCTCGGCATTTTTATATATCACTAACAAAATGCAACAGCAAGAGATACAAAGAGAAATTCCATTCCAAACAAATGTTGAGAGTATAAAATATTTGGGAATCCATCTACCAAAGAAAAGTCAGGAATTATATGAGAAAAATTACAAAACACTTGCCACAAAAATAAAATCAGATTTAAATAATTGGAAAGACATTCAGTGCTCTTGGATAGGCCGAGCGAATATAATAAAGATGACAATACTCCCCGGACTAATCTATTTATTTAGTGCTATACCAATCAGACTCCCAAGAAACTATTTTAATGACCTAGAGAAAATAACAACAAAATTCATATGGAAGAATAAAAGGTCAAGAATTGCAAGGGAACTAATGAAAAAAAACTCAGAGGAAGGTGGTCTAAGTGTACCTGATCTAAAGCTATATTATATAGCAGCAGTCACCAAAACCATTTGGTATTGGCTAAGAAATAGACCGGTAGATCAGTGGAACAGATTAGATACAAAGGACAAAAAAGGGTACATCTATAGCAATCTAATCTTTGACAAACCCAAAGATTCCAACATTAGGGATAAAAATTCATTATTCGGAAAAAACTGTTGGGAAAACTGGAAATTAGTATGGCAGAAATTAGATATGGATCCACACTTAACACCATATACCAAGATAAGATCAAAATGGGTCCATGATTTAGGCATAAAGAGGGAGATAATAAATAGATTAGAGGAACAGAGGATAATCTACCTCTCAGACTTGTGGAGGAGGAAGGAATTTATGACCAGAGGAGAACTAGAGATCATTATTGATCACAAAATAGAAGATTTTGATTACATCAAACTAAAAAGTTTCTGTACAAATAATACTAATGCAAACAAGATTAGAAGGGAAGTAACAAATTGGGAAAATATTTTTAAAAACAAAGGTTCTGACAAAGGTCTCATTTCCAAAATATATAGAGAACTGACCCTAATTTATAAGAAACCGAACCATTCTCCAATTGATAAATGGTCAAAGGATATGAACAGACAATTCTCAGAGGAAGAAATTGAAACTATATCCACTCACATGAAAGAGTGTTCCAAATCACTACTGATCAGAGAAATGCAAATTAAGACCACTCTGAGATACCACTACACAGCTGTCAGATGGCTAAGATGACAGGAACAAATAATGACAAATGTTGGAGGGGATGTGGGGAAACTGGGACACTAATACATTGCTGGTGGAGTTGTGAAAGAATCCAGCCATTCTGGAGAGCAATCTGGAATTATGCCCAAAAAGTTATCAAACTGTGCATACCCTTTGACCCAGCAGCGCTACTACTGGGATTATATCTCAAAGAAATACTAAAGAGCAGAAAGAGACATATATGTGCCAAAATGTTTGTGGCAGCTCTTTTTGTTGTAGCTAGAAACTGGAGGATGAATGGATGTCCATCAGTTGGAGAATGGTTGGGTAAATTGTGGTATATGAAGGTTATGGAATATTATTGCTCGGTAAGAAATGACCAGCAGGAGGAATATAGAGAGGCCTGGAGAGACTTAAATCAACTGATGCTGAGTGAAATGAGCAGAACCAGAAGATCACTGTACACTTCAACAACAATACTGTATGAGGATGTATTCTGATGGAAGTGGAAATATTCAACATAAAGAAGATCCAACTCACTTCCAGTTGATCAATGATGGACAGGGGTAGCTGCACCCAGAGAAGAAACACTGGGAGGGGAATGAAAATTGTTAGCACTAATATCTGTCTGCCCAGGTTGCATGAACCTTCAGATTCTAATGTTTATTGTGCAACAAGAAAATGATATTCGCACACATGTATTGTACCTAGACTATATTGTAACACATGTAAAATGTATGGTATTGCCTGTCGTCAGGAAGAGGGAATAGAGGGAGGGGGGGTAAATTGGAAAAATGAATACAAGGGATAATATTATAAAATATATATATATATATATATGTATAATAAAAAAATTTTTTACATGAAACTGAAGAATATATATTTTAAGAATAAAAAATTGTCAATATTAAACAGATATGCATAAAATTCCAAAAAAAAAAAAAAAAAAAAAAAGAATCCTTTGATCATCTTTAGCGATAAAGAAGATGATGGATTTTGCCCAAAAATTTCCATTGAAGCAAATAGGAGAGAATTTACATCAACTATAAAGTTCCCAATTGAAGAGGAAGCAAGAGGAACACTAGACTCAATAGAATTGGAAATAGAGAGGAAGAAGGATCCAAAGGAATGGATTTTCCCAAAAGGAATAACTGGAACTATTGCCTGCACATTCGCTCATTCAACTGTATATGATTCCTGTCAAGAATCCTTTGCTCAGCTTTAGATATAAAGAAGATGATGGATTTTGTCCAAAAAGTTATATTGAAGCAAATAGGAGAGAATTTACATCAACTATAAAGTTCCCAATTGAAGAGGAAACAAGAGGAACACTAGACTCAATAGAATTGGAAATAGAGAGGAAGAAGGATCCAAAGAAATGGATTTTCCCAAAGGGAACAATTGGAACTATTGCCTGCACATTCACGCATTCCACTATGTAGGATTCCTGTTAAGAATCCTTTGATCAGCTATAGCTATAAAGAAGATAATGGTTTTTGCCCAAAAAGTTAAATTGAAGCAAATAGGAGAGAATTAACATCAACTATAAAGTTCCCAATTGAAGAGGAAACAAGAGGAACAATAGACTCAATAGAATTGAAAATAGAGAGGAACAAGTATCCAAAAGAAATGGATTTTCCCAAAGGGAGTAACTGGAACTAATGGCTGCACATTCGCTCATTCAACTGTATATGATTCCTGTTAAGAATCCTTTTCTCATCTTTAGCGATAAAGAACATCATGGATTTTGCCCAAAAAGTTAAATTGAAGCAAATAGGAGAGAATTAACATCAACTATAAAGTTCCCAATTGAAGAGGAAACAAGAGGAACACTAGACTCAATAGAATTGGAAATAGAGAGGAAGAAGGATCCAAAGAAATGGATTTTCCCAAAATGAATAACTGGAACTATTGCCTGCACATTCGCTCATTCAACTGTATATGATTCCTGTCAAGAATCCTTTGCTCAGCTTTAGATATAAAGAAGATGATGGATTTTGTCCAAAAAGTTATATTGAAACAAATAGGAGAGAATTTACATCAACTATAAAGTTCCCAATTGAAGAGGAAACAAGAGGAACACTAGACTCAATAGAATTGGAAATAGAGAGGAAGAAGGATCCAAAGAAATGGATTTTCCCAAAGGGAACAATTGGAACTATTGCCTGCACATTCACGCATTCCACTATGTAGGATTCCTGTTAAGAATCCTTTGATCAGCTATAGCTATAAAGAAGATAATGGTTTTTGCCCAAAAAGTTAAATTGAAGCAAATAGGAGAGAATTAACATCAACTATAAAGTTCCCAATTGAAGAGGAAACAAGAGGAACAATAGACTCAATAGAATTGGAAATAGAGAGGAAGAAGGATCCAAAGGAATGGATTTTCCCAAAGGGAATACCTGGAACTATTGACTGCACATTCACGCATTCCACTGTAAAGGATTCCTGTCAAGAATCCTTTGCTCAGCTTTAGATATAAAGAAGATGATGGATTTTGCCCAAAAAGTTAAATTGAAGCAAATAGGAGAGAATTAACATCAACTATAAAGTTCCCAATTGAAGAGGAAACAAGAGGAACACTAGACTCAATAGAATTGGAAATAGAGAGGAAGAAGGATCCAAAGAAATGGATTTTCCCAAAATGAATAACTGGAACTATTGCCTGCACATTCGCTCATTCAACTGTATATGATTCCTGTCAAGAATCCTTTGCTCAGCTTTAGATATAAAGAAGATGATGGATTTTGTCCAAAAAGTTATATTGAAACAAATAGGAGAGAATTTACATCAACTATAAAGTTCCCAATTGAAGAGGAAACAAGAGGAACACTAGACTCAATAGAATTGGAAATAGAGAGGAACGAGGATCCAAAGGAATGGATTTTCCGAAAGGGAATACCTGGAACCATTGCCTGCACATTCACACATTCCACTGTATAAGATTCCTGTTAAGAATCCTTTGAGCATCTTTAGCGATAAAGAAGATGATGGATTTTGCCCAAAAATTTCCATTGAAGCAAATAGGAGAGAATTTACATCAACTATAAAGTTCCCAATAGAAGAGGAAGCAAGAGGAACACTAGACTCAATAGAATTGGAAATAGAGAGGAAGAGGGATCCAAAGAAATGGATTTTCCCAAAAGGAATAACGGGAACTATTGCCTGCACATTCGCTCATTCAACTCTATATGATTCCTGTCAAGAATCCTTTGCTCAGCTTTAGATATAAAGAAGATGATGGATTTTGCCCAAAAATTTCCATTGCAGCAAATAGGAGAGAATTAACATCAACTATAAAGTTCTCAATTGAAGAGCAAACAAGAGGAACAATACCCTCAATAGAATTGGAAATAGATAGGAACAAGTATCCAAAGGAATGGATTTTCCCAAAGAGAATGCCTGGAACCATTGCCTGCACATTCACGCATTCCACTGTATAGGATTCCTGTTAAGAATCCATTGATCAGCTTTAGCTATAAAGAAGATAATGGATTTTGCCCAAAAAGTTAAATTGAAGCAAATAGGAGAGAATTAACATCAACTATAAAGTTCCCAATTGAAGAGGAAACAAGAGGAACACTAGACTCAATAGAATTGGAAATAGAGAGGAACGAGGATCCAAAGGAATGGATTTTCCCAAAGGGAATACCTGGAACCATTGCCTGCACATTCACACATTCCACTGTATAAGATTCCTGTTAAGAATCCTTTGATCATCTTTAGCGATAAAGAAGATGATGGATTTTGCCCAAAAATTTCCATTGAAGCAAATAGGAGAGAATTTACATCAACTATAAAGTTCCCAATTGAAGAGGAAGCAAGAGGAACACTAGACTCAATAGAATTGGAAATAGAGAGGAAGAAGGATCCAAAGAAATGGATTTTCCCAAAAGGAATAATTGGAACTATTGCCTGCACATTCACGCATTCCACTATGTAGGATTCCTGTTAAGAATCCTTTGATCAGCTTTAGCTATAAAGAAGATAATGGATTTTGCCCAAAAAGTTAAATTGAAGAAATAGGAGAGAATTACCATCAACTATAAAGTTCCCAATTGAAGAGGAAACAAGAGGAACCATAGACTCAATAGAATTGAAAATAGAGAGGAACAAGTATCCAAAAGAAATGGATTTTCCCAAAGGGAATAACTGGAACTATTGGCTGCACATTCGCTCATTCAACTGTATATGATTCCTGTTAAGAATCCTTTTCTCAGCTTTAGCGATAAAGAACAACATGTATTTTGCCCAAAAAGTTAAATTGAAGCAAATAGGAGAATTAACATCAACTATAAAGTTCCCAATTAAAAGAGGAAACAAGAGGAACAATACACTCAATAGAATTGGAAATAGAGAGGAACAAGTATCCAAAGGAATGGATTTTCCCAAAGGGAATACCTGGAACTATTGACTGAACATTCACGCATTCCACTGTAAAGGATTCCTGTCAAGAATCCTTTGCTCAGCTTTAGATATAAAGAAGATGACGGATTTTGCCCAAAAAGTTAAATTGAAGCAAATAGGAGAGAATTAACATCAACTATAAAGTTCCCAATTGAAGAGGAAACAAGAGGAACACTAGACTCAATAGAATTGGAAATAGAGAGGAACAGGATCCAAAGGAATGGATTTTCCCAAAGGGAATACCTGGAACAATTGCCTGCACATTCAAACATTCCACTGTATAAGATTCCTGTTAAGAATCCTTTGATCATCTTTAGCGATAAAGAAGATGATGGATTTTGCCCAAAAATTTCCATTGAAGCAAATAGGAGAGAATTTACATCAACTATAAAGTTCCCAATTGAAGAGGAAGCAAGAGGAACACTAGACTCAATAGAATTGGAAATAGAGAGGAAGAAGGATCCAAAGAAATGGATTTTCCCAAAAGGAATAATTGGAACTATTGCCTGCACATTCACGCATTCCACTATGTAGGATTCCTGTTAAGAATCCTTTGATCAGCTTTAGCTATAAAGAAGATAATGGATTTTGCCCAAAAAGTTAAATTGAAGCAAATAGGAGAGAATTACCATCAACTATAAAGTTCCCAATTGAAGAGGAAACAAGAGGAACCATAGACTCAATAGAATTGAAAATAGAGAGGAACAAGTATCCAAAAGAAATGGATTTTCCCAAAGGGAATAACTGGAACTATTGGCTGCACATTCGCTCATTCAACTGTATATGATTCCTGTTAAGAATCCTTTTCTCAGCTTTAGCGATAAAGAACAACATGTATTTTGCCCAAAAAGTTAAATTGAAGCAAATAGGAGAATTAACATCAACTATAAAGTTCCCAATAAAAGAGGAAACAAGAGGAACAATACACTCAATAGAATTGGAAATAGAGAGGAACAAGTATCCAAAGGAATGGATTTTCCCAAAGGGAATACCTGGAACTATTGACTGAACATTCACGCATTCCACTGTAAAGGATTCCTGTCAAGAATCCTTTGCTCAGCTTTAGATATAAAGAAGATGACGGATTTTGCCCAAAAAGTTAAATTGAAGCAAATAGGAGAGAATTAACATCAACTATAAAGTTCCCAATTGAAGAGGAAACAAGAGGAACACTAGACTCAATAGAATTGGAAATAGAGAGGAACGAGGATCCAAAGGAATGGATTTTCCCAAAGGGAATACCTGGAACAATTGCCTGCACATTCAAACATTCCACTGTATAAGATTCCTGTTAAGAATCCTTTGATCAGCTTTAGCGATAAAGAAGATGATGGATTTTGCCCAAAAATTTCCATTGAAGCAAATAGGAGAGAATTAACATCAATATAAAGTTCCCAATTGAAGAGCAAACAAGAGGAAAAATACACTCAATAGAATTGGAAACATAGAGGAACAAGTATCCAAAGGAATGGATTTTCCCAAAGAGAATACCTGGAACCATTGCCTGCACATTCACGCATTCCACTGTATAGGATTCCTGTTAAGAATCCATTGATCAGCTTTAGATATAAAGAAGATGATGGATTTTGCCCAAAAAGTTACATTGAATCAAAGAGGAGAGAATTAACATCAACTATAAAGTTCCCAATTGAAGAGGAAACAAGAGGAACACTAGACTCAATAGAATTGGAAATAGAGAGGAACAAGTATCCAAAGGAATGGATTTTCCCAAAGGCAAGAACTGGAACTATTGCCTGCACATTCACGCATTCCACTGAATAGGATTCCTGTTCAGAATCCTTTGATCAGCTTTAGCTTTAAAGAAGATGATGGATTTTACCCAAAAAGTTCCATTGAAGCAAATAGGAGAGAATTAACATCAACTATAACTTTTCTAATTGAAGAGGAAACAAGAGGAACACTAGACTCAATAGAATGGGAAATAGAGAGGAACATGTATCCAAAGGAATGGATTTTCCCAAAGGCAATAACTGGAACTATGGCCTGCACATTCACTCATTCCACTCTATCGATTCCTGTTAAGAATCCTTTGACCAGCTTTAGATATTAAGAAGATGATGGATTTTGCCCAAAAAGTTCCATTGAAGACAATACGAGAGAATTAACATCAAGTATAAAGTTCCCAATTGAAAAGGAAACATCAGGAACACTCGACTCAATAGAATGGGAAATAGAGAGGAACATAGATCCAAAGGAATGGATTTTCCCAAAGGCAATAACTGGAACTAGGCCCTGCACATTCACTCATTCCACTCTATCGATTCCTGTTAAGAATCATTTGATCAGCTTTAGATATTAAGATGATGATATATTTTGCCCAAAAATTCCATTGAAGCAAATAAGAGAGAATTAACATCAACTATAAAGTTCGCAATTGAAAAGGAAACATCAGGAACACTAGACTAAATAGAATGGGAAATAGAGAGGAAGAAGTATCCAAAGAAATGGATTTTTCCAAAGGGAATAACTGGAACTATTGCCTGCACATTCACTCATTCCACTGTATCGATTTCTGTTAAGAATTCTTTGATCAGCTTTAGATATTAAGAAGGTGATGGATTTTGCCCAAAAAGTTCCATTGAAGCAAATAGGCGATTATTAACATCAACTATAAGGTCGCCAATTGAAAAGGAAACATCAGGAACACTGGACTCAATAGAATGGGAAATAAAGAGGAACAAGTATCCAAAGAAAATAGATTTTTCCAAAGGAAATAACTGGAACTATTACAAGCACATTCACTCATTCCACTGTATCGATTCCTGTTAAAAATCGTATGATCAGCTTTAGATATTAAGAAGATGATGGATTTTTCCCAAAAAGTTCCTTTGAAGACAATAGGAGAGAATTAACATCAAGTATAAAGTTCCCAATTGAAAAGGAAACATCAGGAACACTAGACTCAATAGAATGGGAAATAGAGAGGAACATATATCCAAAGGAATGGATTTTCCCAAAGGCAATAACTGGAACTATAGCCTGCACATTCACTCATTCCACTGTATCGATTCCTGTTAAGAATCCTTTGATCAGATTTAGATATTAAGAAGATGATAGATTTTGCCCAAAAAGTTCGATTGAAGCAAATAGGCGATTATTAACATCAACTATAAGATCGCCAATTGAAAAGGAAACATCAGGAACACTAGACTCAATAGAATGGGAAATAGAGAGGAACAAGTATCCAAAGGAATGGATTTTCCCTAAGTAAATAAATGGAACTATTCCCTGCACATTCACGCATTCCACTGTACAGGATTCCTGTTAAGAATCTTTTGATCAGCTTTAGATATAAAGAAGATGATGGATTTTGGCCAAAAAGTTAAATTGAATCAAATAGGAGAATTAACATCAACTATAAAGTTCCCAATAAAAGAGGAAACAAGGGGAACACTAGACTCAATAGAATTGGAAATAGAGAGGAACAAGTAACCAAAGGAATTTATTTTTCCAAAGGGAATACCTGGAACTATTGAATGCAAATTCACGCATTCCACTGTAAAGGATTCCTGTCAAGAATCCTTTGCTCAGCTTTAGATATAAAGAAGATGATGGATTTTGCCCAAAAAGTTGTATTGAAGCAAATAGGAGAGAATTAACTTCAACTATAAAGTTCCCAATTGAAGAGGCAAGAAGAGGAACAATAGACTCAATAGAATTGGAAATAGACAGGAACAAGTATCCAAAGGATTGTTTTTTCACAAAGGAAATAACTGGAACAAATGCCTGCACATTCACTCTTTCAAATGTATATGATTCCTGTTAAGAATCCTTTGATCAGCATTAAATATAAAGAAGATGATGGATTTTGCACAAAAAGTTCCATTGAAGCAAATAGGAGAGAATTAACATCAACTATAAAGTTCCCAATTTTAGAGGTAACAGAAGAACAACAGACTCAATAGAATTGGAAATAGACAGGAACAAGTATTCAAAGGAATGGATTTTCCCAAAGGAAATAACTGGAACTATTGCATGCACATTCACTCATTCAACTGTATAGGATTCCTGTTAAGAATCCTTTGATCAGCTTTAGCTATAAAGAAGATGATGGATTTTGCCCACAAATATCCATTGAAGCAAATAGGAGAGAATTAACATCAACTATAAAGTTCCCAATTGAAGAGGCAAGAAGAGGAACAATACACTCAATAGAATTGGAAATAGAGAGGAACAAGTATCCAAAGGAATGGATTTTCCCAAAGGGAATACCTGGAACTATTGACTGAACATTCACGCATTCCACTGTAAAGGATTCCTGTCAAGAATCCTTTGCTCAGCTTTAGATATAAAGAAGATGACGGATTTTGCCCAAAAAGTTAAATTGAAGCAAATAGGAGAGAATTAACATCAACTATAAAGTTCCCAATTGAAGAGGAAACAAGAGGAACACTAGACTCAATAGAATTGGAAATAGAGAGGAACGAGGATCCAAAGGAATGGATTTTCCCAAAGGGAATACCTGGAACAATTGCCTGCACATTCAAACATTCCACTGTATAAGATTCCTGTTAAGAATCCTTTGATCAGCTTTAGCGATAAAGAAGATGATGGATTTTGCCCAAAAATTTCCATTGAAGCAAATAGGAGAGAATTAACATCAATATAAAGTTCCCAATTGAAGAGCAAACAAGAGGAAAAATACACTCAATAGAATTGGAAACATAGAGGAACAAGTATCCAAAGGAATGGATTTTCCCAAAGAGAATACCTGGAACCATTGCCTGCACATTCACGCATTCCACTGTATAGGATTCCTGTTAAGAATCCATTGATCAGCTTTAGATATAAAGAAGATGATGGATTTTGCCCAAAAAGTTACATTGAATCAAAGAGGAGAGAATTAACATCAACTATAAAGTTCCCAATTGAAGAGGAAACAAGAGGAACACTAGACTCAATAGAATTGGAAATAGAGAGGAACAAGTATCCAAAGGAATGGATTTTCCCAAAGGCAAGAACTGGAACTATTGCCTGCACATTCACGCATTCCACTGAATAGGATTCCTGTTCAGAATCCTTTGATCAGCTTTAGCTTTAAAGAAGATGATGGATTTTACCCAAAAAGTTCCATTGAAGCAAATAGGAGAGAATTAACATCAACTATAACTTTTCTAATTGAAGAGGAAACAAGAGGGACACTAGACTCAATAGAATGGGAAATAGAGAGGAACATGTATCCAAAGGAATGGATTTTCCCAAAGGCAATAACTGGAACTATGGCCTGCACATTCACTCATTCCACTCTATCGATTCCTGTTAAGAATCCTTTGACCAGCTTTAGATATTAAGAAGATGATGGATTTTGCCCAAAAAGTTCCATTGAAGACAATACGAGAGAATTAACATCAAGTATAAAGTTCCCAATTGAAAAGGAAACATCAGGAACACTCGACTCAATAGAATGGGAAATAGAGAGGAACATAGATCCAAAGGAATGGATTTTCCCAAAGGCAATAACTGGAACTAGGCCCTGCACATTCACTCATTCCACTCTATCGATTCCTGTTAAGAATCATTTGATCAGCTTTAGATATTAAGATGATGATATATTTTGCCCAAAAATTCCATTGAAGCAAATAAGAGAGAATTAACATCAACTATAAAGTTCGCAATTGAAAAGGAAACATCAGGAACACTAGACTAAATAGAATGGGAAATAGAGAGGAAGAAGTATCCAAAGAAATGGATTTTTCCAAAGGGAATAACTGGAACTATTGCCTGCACATTCACTCATTCCACTGTATCGATTTCTGTTAAGAATTCTTTGATCAGCTTTAGATATTAAGAAGGTGATGGATTTTGCCCAAAAAGTTCCATTGAAGCAAATAGGCGATTATTAACATCAACTATAAGGTCGCCAATTGAAAAGGAAACATCAGGAACACTGGACTCAATAGAATGGGAAATAAAGAGGAACAAGTATCCAAAGAAAATAGATTTTTCCAAAGGAAATAACTGGAACTATTACAAGCACATTCACTCATTCCACTGTATCGATTCCTGTTAAAAATCGTATGATCAGCTTTAGATATTAAGAAGATGATGGATTTTTCCCAAAAAGTTCCTTTGAAGACAATAGGAGAGAATTAACATCAAGTATAAAGTTCCCAATTGAAAAGGAAACATCAGGAACACTAGACTCAATAGAATGGGAAATAGAGAGGAACATATATCCAAAGGAATGGATTTTCCCAAAGGCAATAACTGGAACTATAGCCTGCACATTCACTCATTCCACTGTATCGATTCCTGTTAAGAATCCTTTGATCAGATTTAGATATTAAGAAGATGATAGATTTTGCCCAAAAAGTTCGATTGAAGCAAATAGGCGATTATTAACATCAACTATAAGATCGCCAATTGAAAAGGAAACATCAGGAACACTAGACTCAATAGAATGGGAAATAGAGAGGAACAAGTATCCAAAGGAATGGATTTTCCCTAAGTAAATAAATGGAACTATTCCCTGCACATTCACGCATTCCACTGTACAGGATTCCTGTTAAGAATCTTTTGATCAGCTTTAGATATAAAGAAGATGATGGATTTTGGCCAAAAAGTTAAATTGAATCAAATAGGAGAATTAACATCAACTATAAAGTTCCCAATAAAAGAGGAAACAAGGGGAACACTAGACTCAATAGAATTGGAAATAGAGAGGAACAAGTAACCAAAGGAATTTATTTTTCCAAAGGGAATACCTGGAACTATTGAATGCAAATTCACGCATTCCACTGTAAAGGATTCCTGTCAAGAATCCTTTGCTCAGCTTTAGATATAAAGAAGATGATGGATTTTGCCCAAAAAGTTGTATTGAAGCAAATAGGAGAGAATTAACTTCAACTATAAAGTTCCCAATTGAAGAGGCAAGAAGAGGAACAATAGACTCAATAGAATTGAAAATAGAGAGGAAAAAGTATCCAAAGGATTGTTTTTTCACAAAGGGAATAACTGGAACAAATGCCTGCACATTCACTCTTTCAAATGTATATGATTCCTGTTAAGAATCCTTTGATCAGCATTAAATATAAAGAAGATGATGGATTTTGCACAAAAAGTTCCATTGAAGCAAATAGGAGAGAATTAACATCAACTATAAAGTTCCCAATTTTAGAGGTAACAGAAGAACAACAGACTCAATAGAATTGGAAATAGACAGGAACAAGTATTCAAAGGAATGGATTTTCCCAAAGGAAATAACTGGAACTATTGCATGCACATTCACTCATTCAACTGTATAGGATTCCTGTTAAGAATCCTTTGATCAGCTTTAGCTATAAAGAAGATGATGGATTTTGCCCACAAATATCCATTGAAGCAAATAGGAGAGAATTAACATCAACTATAAAGTTCCCAATTGAAGAGGCAAGAAGAGGAACAATAGACTCAATAGAATTGGAAATAGAGAGGAACAAGTATCCAAAGGAATGGATTTTCCCCAAGGGAATAACTGGAACAATTGCCTGCACATTCGCTCATTCAAATGTAAATGATTCCTGTTAAGAATCCTTTGATCAGCTTTTGATATAAAAAAGATGATGGATTTGCACAAAAAGTTAAATTGAAGCAAATCGCAGAGAATTAACATCAACTATAAAGTTCCCAATAAAAGAGGAAACAAGAGGAACACTAGACTCAATAGATTGGAAATAGACAGGAACAAGTATTCAAAGGAATGGATTTTCCCAAAGGAAATAACTGGAATTATTGCATGCATATTCACTCATTCAAATGTATATGATTCCTGTTAAGAATCCTTTGATCAGCTTTAGATATAAAGAAGATGATGGATTTTGCCCAAAAGTTATATTGAAGCAAATTGGAGAGAAATAACTTCAACTATAAAGTTCCCAATTGAAGAGGCAAGAAGAGGAACAATAGACTCAATAGAATTGGAAATAGACAGGAACAAGTATTCAAAGGAATGGATTTTCCCAAAGGAAATAACTGGAACTATTGCATGCACATTCACTCATTCAACTGTATAGGATTCCTGTCAAGAATCCTTTGCTCAGCTTTAGCTATAAAGAAGATGATGGATTTTGCCCAAAAAGTTAAATTGAAGCAAATAGGAGAGAATTAACATTAACTATGAAGTTCCTATTGAAGAGGAAACAAAAGGGAACACTAGACTCAATAGAATTGGAAATGGAGAGGAACAAGTATTCAAAGGAATGGATTTTTCCAAAGGGAATACCTGGAACTATTGAATGCAAATACACGCATTCCACTGTAAAGGATTCCTGTCAAGAATCCTTTGCTCAGCTTTAGATATAAAGAAGATGATGGATTTTGCCCAAAAAGTTAAATTGAAGCAAACAGGAGAGAATTAACATCAACTATAAAGTTCCCAATTGAAGAGGCAAGAAGAGGAACAATAGACTCAATAGAATTGAAAATAGAGAGGAACAAGTATCCAAAGGAATGGATTTTCCCCAAGGGAATAACTGGAACTATTGCCTGCACATTCGCTCATTCAACTGTATATGATTCCTGTTAAGTATCCTTTGATCAGCTTTAGATATAAAGAAGATGAGGGATTTTGTCCAAAAAGTTCCATTGAAGCAAATAGGAGAGAATTAACATCAAGTATAAAGTTCCCAATTGAAGGGGCAAGAAGAGGAACAATAGACTCAATAGAATTGGAAATAGACAGGAACAAGTATCCAAAGGAATGGATTTTCCCCAAGGGAATAACTGGAACAATTGCCTGCACATTCGCTCATTCAAATGTAAATGATTCCTGTTAAGAATCCTTTGATCAGCTTTTGATATAAAAAAGATGATGGATTTGCAAAAAAATTAAATTGAAGCAAATCGCAGAGAATTAACATCAACTATAAAGTTCCCAATAAAAGAGGAAACAAGAGGAACACTAGACTCAATAGATTGGAAATAGACAGGAACAAGTATTCAAAGGAATGGATTTTCCCAAAGGAAATAACTGGAATTATTGCATGCATATTCACTCATTCAAATGTATATGATTCCTGTTAAGAATCCTTTGATCAGCTTTAGATATAAGGAAGATGATGGATTTTGCCCAAAAAGTTCCATTGAAGCAAATAGGAGAGAATTAACATCAACTATAAAGTTCCCAATTGAAGAGGCAAGAAGAGGAACAATAGACTCAATAGAATTGGAAATAGACAGGAACAAGTATCCAAAGGAATGGATTTTCCCAAAGGGAATAACTGGAACAATTGCCTGCACATTCGCTCATTCAAATGTATATGATTCCTGTTAAGAATCCTTTGATCAGCTTTAGATATAAAGAAGATGATGGATTTTGCCCCAAAAGATTCATTGAAGCAAATAGGAGAGAATTAACATCAACTATAAAGTTCCAAATTGAAGAGGCAAGAAGAGGAACAATTGACTCAATAGAATTGGAAATAGACAGGAACAAATATTCAAAGGAATGTATTTTCCCAAAGGAAATAACTGGAATTATTGACTGAACATTCACGCATTCCACTGTAAATGATTCCTGTCAAGAATCCTTTGCTCAATTTTAGATATTAAGAAGATGACGGATTTTGCCCAAAAAGTTAAATTGAAGAAAATAGGAGAGAATTAACATCAACTATAAAGTTCCCAATTGAAGAGGAAACAAGAGGAACAATAGACTCAATAGAATTGAAAATAGAGAGGAAAAAGTATCCAAAGGAATGTATTTTCCCAAAGGGAATAACTGGAACTATGTCCTGCACATTCGCTCTTTCAACTGTATATGATTCCTGTTAAGAATCTTTTGATCAGCTTTAGATATAAAGAAGATGAGGGATTTTGTCCAAAAAGTTCCATTGAAGCAAATAGGAGAGAATTAACATCAAGTATAAAGTTCACAATTTTAGAGGAAAGAAGAGGAACAATAGACTCAATAGAATTGGAAATAGACAGGAACAAGTATTCAAAGGAATGGATTTTCAAAAAGGAAATAACTGGAACTATTGCATGCACATTCGCTCATTCAAATGTATATGATTCCTGTTAAGAATCCTTTGAGTAGCTTTAGATATAAAGAAGATGATGGATTTTGCCCAAAAAGTTTCATTGAAGCAAATAGGAGAGAATTAACATCAACTATAAAGTTCCAAATTGAAGAGGCAAGAAGAGGAACAATAGACTCAATAGAATTGGAAATAGACAGGAACAAATATTCAAAGGAATGTATTTTCCCAAAGGAAATAACTGGAATTATTGACTGAACATTCACGCATTCCACTGTAAATGATTCCTGTCAAGAATCCTTTGCTCAATTTTAGATATTAAGAAGATGACGGATTTTGCCCAAAAAGTTAAATTGAAGAAAATAGGAGAGAATTAACATCAACTATAAAGTTCCCAATTGAAGAGGAAACAAGAGGAACAATAGACTCAATAGAATTGAAAATAGAGAGGAAAAAGTAACCAAAGGAATGTATTTTCCCAAAGGGAATAACTGGAACTATGTCCTGCACATTCGCTCTTTCGACTGTATATGATTCCTGTTAAGAATCTTTTGATCAGCTTTAGATATAAAGAAGATGAGGGATTTTGTCCAAAAAGTTCCATTGAAGCAAATAGGAGAGAATTAACATCAAGTATAAAGTTCACAATTTTAGAGGAAAGAAGAGGAACAATAGACTCAATAGAATTGGAAATAGACAGGAACAAGTATTCAAAGGAATGGATTTTCAAAAAGGAAATAACTGGAACTATTGCATGCACATTCACTCATTCAACTCTATAGGATTCCTGTTAAGAATCCTTTGATCAGCTTTAGCTATAAAGAAGATGATGGATTTTGCCCACAAATATCCATTGAAGCAAATAGGAGAGAATTAACATCAACTATAATGTTCCCAATTGAAGAGGCAAGAAGAGGAACAATAGACTCAATAGAATTGGAAATAGAGAGGAACAAGTATCCAAAGGAATGGATTTTCCCCAAGGGAATAACTGGAACAATTGCCTGCACATTAGCTCATTCAAATGTAAATGATTCCTGTTAAGAATCCTTTGATCAGCCTTTGATATAAAAAAGATGATTGATTTGCACAAAAAGCTAAATTGAAGCAAATCGCAGAGAATTAACATCAACTATAAAGTTCCCAATAAAAGAGGAAACAAGAGGAACACTAGACTCAATAGATTGGAAATAGACAGGAACAAGTATTCAAAGGAATGGATTTTCCCAAAGGAAATAACTGGAACAATTGCCTGCACATTCGCTCATTCAAATGTATATGATTCCTGTTAAGAATCCTTTGATCAGCTCTAGATATAAAGAAGATGATGGATTTTGCCCAAAAAGTTAAATTGAAGAAAATAGGAGAGAATTAACATCAACTATAAAGTTCCCAAGTGAAGAGGAAACAAGAGGAACAATAGACTCAATAGAATTGAAAATAGAGAGGAAAAAGTATTCAAAGGAATGGATTTTCAAAAAGGAAATAACTGGAACTATTGCATGCACATTCACTCATTCAACTGTATAGGATTCCTGTTAAGAATCCTTTGATCAGCTTTAGCTATAAAGAAGATGATGGATTTTGCACACAAATATCCATTGAAGCAAATAGGAGAGAATTAACATCAACTATAAAGTTCCCAATTGAAGAGGCAAGAAGAGGAACAATAGACTCAATAGAATTGGAAATAGAGAGGAACAAGTATCCAAAGGAATGGATTTTCCCCAAGGGAATAACTGGAACAATTGCCTGCACATTCGCTCATTCAAATGTAAATGAT
Source organism: Sminthopsis crassicaudata (assembly GCF_048593235.1). Lineage (NCBI taxonomy): Eukaryota > Metazoa > Chordata > Mammalia > Dasyuromorphia > Dasyuridae > Sminthopsis > Sminthopsis crassicaudata. The sequence goes on along the minus strand of NC_133622.1, from coordinate 130,049,069 downwards.
TCCTGTTAAGAATCCTTTGATCAGCTTTTGATATAAAAAAGATGATGGATTTGCACAAAAAGTTAAATTGAAGCAAATCGCAGAGAATTAACATCAACTATAAAGTTCCCAATAAAAGAGGAAACAAGAGGAACACTAGACTCAATAGATTGGAAATAGACAGGAACAAGTATTCAAAGGAATGGATTTTCCTAAAGGAAATAACTGGAATTATTGCATGCATATTCACTCATTCAAATGTATATGATTCCTGTTAAGAATCCTTTGATCAGCTTTAGATATAAAGAAGGTGATGGATTTTGCCCAAAAGTTATATTGAAGCAAATTGGAGAGAAATAACTTCAACTATAAAGTTCCCAATTGAAGAGGCAAGAAGAGGAACAATAGACTCAATAGAATTGGAAATAGACAGGAACAAGTATTCAAAGGAATGGATTTTCCCAAAGGAAATAACTGGAACTATTGCATGCACATTCACTCATTCAACTGTATAGGATTCCTGTCAAGAATCCTTTGCTCAGCTTTAGCTATAAAGAAGATGATGGATTTTGCCCAAAAAGTTAAATTGAAGCAAATAGGAGAGAATTAACATTAACTATGAAGTTCCTATTGAAGAGGAAACAAAAGGGAACACTAGACTCAATAGAATTGGAAATGGAGAGGAACAAGTATTCAAAGGAATGGATTTTTCCAAAGGGAATACCTGGAACTATTGAATGCAAATACACGCATTCCACTGTAAAGGATTCCTGTCAAGAATCCTTTGCTCAGCTTTAGATATAAAGAAGATGATGGATTTTGCCCAAAAAGTTAAATTGAAGCAAACAGGAGAGAATTAACATCAACTATAAAGTTCCCAATTGAAGAGGCAAGAAGAGGAACAATAGACTCAATAGAATTGAAAATAGAGAGGAACAAGTATCCAAAGGAATGGATTTTCCCCAAGGGAATAACTGGAACTATTGCCTGCACATTCGCTCATTCAACTGTATATGATTCCTGTTAAGTATCCTTTGATCAGCTTTAGATATAAAGAAGATGAGGGATTTTGTCCAAAAAGTTCCATTGAAGCAAATAGGAGAGAATTAACATCAAGTATAAAGTTCCCAATTGAAGGGGCAAGAAGAGGAACAATAGACTCAATAGAATTGGAAATAGACAGGAACAAGTATCCAAAGGAATGGATTTTCCCCAAGGGAATAACTGGAACAATTGCCTGCACATTCGCTCATTCAAATGTAAATGATTCCTGTTAAGAATCCTTTGATCAGCTTTTGATATAAAAAAGATGATGGATTTGCAAAAAAATTAAATTGAAGCAAATCGCAGAGAATTAACATCAACTATAAAGTTCCCAATAAAAGAGGAAACAAGAGGAACACTAGACTCAATAGATTGGAAATAGACAGGAACAAGTATTCAAAGGAATGGATTTTCCCAAAGGAAATAACTGGAATTATTGCATGCATATTCACTCATTCAAATGTATATGATTCCTGTTAAGAATCCTTTGATCAGCTTTAGATATAAGGAAGATGATGGATTTTGCCCAAAAAGTTCCATTGAAGCAAATAGGAGAGAATTAACATCAACTATAAAGTTCCCAATTGAAGAGGCAAGAAGAGGAACAATAGACTCAATAGAATTGGAAATAGACAGGAACAAGTATCCAAAGGAATGGATTTTCCCAAAGGGAATAACTGGAACAATTGCCTGCACATTCGCTCATTCAAATGTATATGATTCCTGTTAAGAATCCTTTGATCAGCTTTAGATATAAAGAAGATGATGGATTTTGCCCCAAAAGATTCATTGAAGCAAATAGGAGAGAATTAACATCAACTATAAAGTTCCAAATTGAAGAGGCAAGAAGAGGAACAATTGACTCAATAGAATTGGAAATAGACAGGAACAAATATTCAAAGGAATGTATTTTCCCAAAGGAAATAACTGGAATTATTGACTGAACATTCACGCATTCCACTGTAAATGATTCCTGTCAAGAATCCTTTGCTCAATTTTAGATATTAAGAAGATGACGGATTTTGCCCAAAAAGTTAAATTGAAGAAAATAGGAGAGAATTAACATCAACTATAAAGTTCCCAATTGAAGAGGAAACAAGAGGAACAATAGACTCAATAGAATTGAAAATAGAGAGGAAAAAGTATCCAAAGGAATGTATTTTCCCAAAGGGAATAACTGGAACTATGTCCTGCACATTCGCTCTTTCAACTGTATATGATTCCTGTTAAGAATCTTTTGATCAGCTTTAGATATAAAGAAGATGAGGGATTTTGTCCAAAAAGTTCCATTGAAGCAAATAGGAGAGAATTAACATCAAGTATAAAGTTCACAATTTTAGAGGAAAGAAGAGGAACAATAGACTCAATAGAATTGGAAATAGACAGGAACAAGTATTCAAAGGAATGGATTTTCAAAAAGGAAATAACTGGAACTATTGCATGCACATTCGCTCATTCAAATGTATATGATTCCTGTTAAGAATCCTTTGAGTAGCTTTAGATATAAAGAAGATGATGGATTTTGCCCAAAAAGTTTCATTGAAGCAAATAGGAGAGAATTAACATCAACTATAAAGTTCCAAATTGAAGAGGCAAGAAGAGGAACAATAGACTCAATAGAATTGGAAATAGACAGGAACAAATATTCAAAGGAATGTATTTTCCCAAAGGAAATAACTGGAATTATTGACTGAACATTCACGCATTCCACTGTAAATGATTCCTGTCAAGAATCCTTTGCTCAATTTTAGATATTAAGAAGATGACGGATTTTGCCCAAAAAGTTAAATTGAAGAAAATAGGAGAGAATTAACATCAACTATAAAGTTCCCAATTGAAGAGGAAACAAGAGGAACAATAGACTCAATAGAATTGAAAATAGAGAGGAAAAAGTAACCAAAGGAATGTATTTTCCCAAAGGGAATAACTGGAACTATGTCCTGCACATTCGCTCTTTCGACTGTATATGATTCCTGTTAAGAATCTTTTGATCAGCTTTAGATATAAAGAAGATGAGGGATTTTGTCCAAAAAGTTCCATTGAAGCAAATAGGAGAGAATTAACATCAAGTATAAAGTTCACAATTTTAGAGGAAAGAAGAGGAACAATAGACTCAATAGAATTGGAAATAGACAGGAACAAGTATTCAAAGGAATGGATTTTCAAAAAGGAAATAACTGGAACTATTGCATGCACATTCACTCATTCAACTCTATAGGATTCCTGTTAAGAATCCTTTGATCAGCTTTAGCTATAAAGAAGATGATGGATTTTGCCCACAAATATCCATTGAAGCAAATAGGAGAGAATTAACATCAACTATAATGTTCCCAATTGAAGAGGCAAGAAGAGGAACAATAGACTCAATAGAATTGGAAATAGAGAGGAACAAGTATCCAAAGGAATGGATTTTCCCCAAGGGAATAACTGGAACAATTGCCTGCACATTAGCTCATTCAAATGTAAATGATTCCTGTTAAGAATCCTTTGATCGAAGATGGCGGAGAGGAAACACACGACTCAGTGAACGTCCTCACTCCCTCACAACCAATTAGATAAATTAAGTCTCAAAATTAGCTCAGGATTGATAGATACCACAAGGACTGGAAGCACGACTTACCAGCTGAAGAGAATCTGGAATTTCAACAGGAAAGATCAGTTCTCAGGGGAGGAATAAGAGACCAGCACAGACGGTGGAGTAGGGGCACACTGCGCCCATTGCGCTGGGAGGGGCTCTGGGATCAGAGAAGCCACTGAGGTAAAGGAATCTGGCACAGGCTGTTAGCTCTTCTCTGCTAATTATTTAGCAGTTCAGAAGAGAAAGCCAAAATATTTTAAAACTCAGATTTTCCCCGGACCCTGGGGGTGACTCAGGCACAGATCTTGGCACCAGGGGGTGTGGCCTCAGCTACCTCCTGAGAATAGTTAAGAGACTGACAAGTGGGTGGATACGGCCCAAGGCAACACACACTGCCTAACTTAGCTGGAGGGAGTGGAACTCAGCTCCAGGAAGTCCCAGAGAAGCGGAACCTTTGAACTAGGGACCGCGGTTTCTGGCAGACACTTCCAGTTTGAGCGCAGGGGCTTCTTACGTCACCTGCTGCAGACACCCACTCCCCACCCGGACACATAGCCTGGGCTTCCTGCAGTCTTCACTATTCTACGCCCTCGAAGCACAGCAGTGCTAATCACCTCTGAGGCGCTTCCAGGGAGGGGGTGGGGAACTCTCTCCCAGAGCTCTCTCTTAGCTCAGGCTCAGGAGCCGCTGCATCCATCCCGTCTGGGAGGAAGCTGGTAAAGAAGTAAATAATTTCCTACCCCAGAGACAGACCCCAAAAGATTTTTTTTAAGTATGAACAAAAAAGCTAGAAAAACCATAGATTCCTTCTATACAGAGAAAGAGCGGGTATCCAACCCCGAGGAAGTTGACAGCAGAGAATCAGATAACAACCTAAAGGGGAACGATTCCTGCCCCCCATCACATAACTCTCTCCTAGAAGAAGCTCTTAAGAAATTGAGGGAGATCGAAGAAAAATGGGGCAAGGAAAGGGAAGTTATGATAGAAAATAACAATGTCCTGAAATTGGAGTTGGAAAAAATAAAGAATTCACAGGAGATGCAGGGAAACAAAATTAGTGAATTAGAAAAGGTTAAAAAAACACAGGAAAGTAGGATATCTGAATTGGAAAAGATAAAAAAGTCTCAAGAAAATAGAATTTCTGAATTGGAAAAAGAAAATAATTCTCAAAAAAAAAAAATTAGGGAAATGGAAAAAAACTCAATAGAGCAAAATAATTCATTTAAAAACGAAATTGGGCATTTACAAAAAGAACTAAAAACTGTGAAAGAAGAAAATAACTCCTTAAAAGTCAGGATAGAACAAATAGAAATGAATGATTCACAGAGAACCCAAGAATCAGTCAAACAAAACAAAAAAAATGAGAAGCTGGAGAACAACGTCAAATATTTACTGGGAAAATCTATAGACCTGGAAAATAGATCTAGGAGAGATAATCTGCGGATTATTGGACTTCCAGAAAACTATGACCAAAAAAAGAGCCTAGATTCTATTTTACAGGAAATTATCAAAGAGAACTGTCCAGAGATAATAGAAACAGAAGGGAAAGTAGATGTTGAAAGAATTCATCGAACTCCTTCTGAAATAGACCCTAAAAAAAGAACACCACGGAATATTGTGGCTAAGCTGCAGAATTACCACACAAAGGAGAAAATCCTGCAAGCAGCTAGAAAAAAACAATTTAAATACCAAGGTGCCACAATAAGGGTCACCCAAGATCTGGCTGCCTCCACATTAAAAGATAGAAGGGCCTGGAACCTGATATTCCGAAAGGCAAAAGATCAAGGACTGCAACCAAGAATGAACTACCCAGCTAAGTTTAGCATCTTTTTCCATGGAAGAAGATGGTCATTCAATGAAACAGAGGAATTCTATATGTTTCTAAGAAAAAAACCAGACTTAAACAAAAAATTTGATCTACATCCACAAGACTGAAGAGAAACAGAAAAAGGTACACAGAACCCTTGAGAACTGTAACTTTGTTGTGAGTATATAAAAAATACTCAAGGATAATTTGATTTTACTGATATAAAAGAAAAAAAGGGGGGTGTGGTAAAGGGAAGGAGGTCGGTTCAGAAAAAGGGGAAGGAGTGATAAAAAGAGGGAAACTACATCCCAGGAAGAGACATAGAAAATACACCATATCTGAGGGAACTTAGTGAGGGGGAGAATCATTGTGTGAATCTTACTCTCATCAGAAGAGGCTCAAAGAGTAAATAATTAACATATTTGTTTTTCAGAGAATTTTCTCTCACCTCATTAAAAGGGGGGAGAGGAAAAGAGGAAAGGAAAAGGAGAATAAGTGAAGGGACTTGGAGGGAGGGGGGAGGGATCCTAAAAAAAAAAAAAAAAAGAGGGAGGGTTGCGCGTCACAAGGGGGGGCTGTAAATTAAATATCGGGGAGGGGGATCAGGGGGGTCAAGGGAAAAAAGTATAATCTGGGGATAATACGATGGCAGGAAATACAGAATTAGTAATTTTAACTGTAAATGTAAATGGGATGAACGATCCCATCAAACGGAGACGGATAGCAGATTGGATCAAAAAGCAGAACCCTACAATATGTTGTCTACAGGAAACACACTTAAAGCAGGGAGATACATACAGAGTAAAGGTAAAAGGTTGGAACAGAGCTTATTATGCTTCAGGTAAAGCCAAAAAAGCAGGGGTAGCTATCCTTATCTCAGATCAAGCAAAAGCAGAAGTAGATCTCGTTAAAAAAGATAAGGAAGGAAACTATATCCTGCTGAAAGGTAGCATAAATAATGAAGCCATATCAATACTAAACATATATGCACCAAGTGGTATAGCATCTAACTTTCTAAAGGAAAAGTTAAGAGAACTGCAAGAAGAAATAGACAGTAAAACTATAATAGTGGGAGATCTCAACCTTGCACTCTCAGATTTAGACAAATCAAACCACAAAACAAACAAGAAAGAAATTAAAAAAGTAAATAGAACATTAGAAAAACTAGGTATGATAGACCTTTGGAGAAAACTGAATGGCAATAGGAAGGAATATACTTTCTTCTCAGCAGTTCATGGATCCTATACAAAAATTGACCATATATTAGGACATAAAGATCTCAAAATTAAATGTAGGAAGGCAGAAATAATAAATGCCTTCTTCTCAGATCACAATGCAATAAAAGCTACATTCAGTAAAAAGTTAGGGGTAAATAGACCAAAAAGTAATTGGAAACTGAATAATCTCATCTTAAAGAATGACTGGGTGAAAGAGCAAATTATAGAAACAATTAACAATTTCACCCAAGATAATGATAATGATGAGACATCATATCAAAATCTTTGGGATGCAGCTAAAGCAGTAATAAGGGGAAATTTTATATCTTTAGAGGCTTATTTGAAGAAAATTGAGAAAGAGAAGATTAACGAATTGGGCTTACAACTTAAAAGGCTAGAAAAAGACCAAATTATAAACCCCCAACCAAAAATTAAACTCGAAATACAAAAATTAAAAGGAGAAATCAATAAAATTGAAAGTAAAAAAACTATTGAATTAATAAATAAAACCAAGAGTTGGTTTTATGAAAAAGCCAATAAAATAGATAAACCTTTGGTAAATTTGATCAAAAAAAAGAAAGAGGAAAATCAAATTGATAGTCTTACAAATGAAAAGGGAGATCTTTCCACCAATGAAGAGGAAATTAGAGAAATAATAAGGAGTTACTTTGCCCAACTTTATGCCAATAAATTTGATAACTTAAGTGAAATGGATGACTTTCTCCAAAAATATAGGCTCCCTAGATTAACAGAGGAGGAGATAAATTGCTTAAATAGTCCCATTTCAGAAAAAGAAATAGAACAAGCTATTAATCAACTCCCCAGGAAAAAATCCCCAGGGCCAGATGGATTCACATGTGAATTCTACCAAACATTTAAAGAACAATTAGCCCCAATGTTATATAAATTATTTGAAAAAATAGGGGATGAAGGAGTCCTACCAAACTCCTTTTATGACACAGACATGGTACTGATACCTAAACCTGGTAGATCGAAAACTGAGAAAGAAAATTATAGACCAATCTCCTTAATGAATATTGATGCTAAAATCTTAAATAAGATATTAGCAAAAAGACTTCAGAAAATCATCTCCAAGATAATACACTATGATCAAGTAGGATTTATTCCAGGAATGCAGGGCTGGTTTAATATTAGGAAAACTATTAATATAATTGACCATATTAATAATCAAATTAATAAGAACCATATGATCATCTCAATAGATGCAGAAAAAGCATTTGACAAAATCCAACATCCATTCCTACTAAAAACTCTTGAGAGCATAGGAATAAATGGATTATTCCTTAGAATAATCAGGAGTATATATTTAAGACCGTCAGTAAGCATAATATGCAATAGAAATAAACTGCAACCTTTCCCAGTAAGATCAGGAGTGAAACAAGGTTGCCCACTATCACCATTACTATTCAATATAGTACTAGAAACGCTAGCCTCGGCAATAAGAGCCGAGAAAGAGATTCAAGGAATTAGAGTAGGAAATGAGGAAATCAAACTATCACTTTTTGCAGATGACATGATGGTATACTTAGAGAACCCCAAAGACTCTGCTAAAAAACTACTAGAAATAATTCAAAATTTCAGCAAAGTGGCAGGATACAAAATAAATCCACATAAATCCTCGGCATTTTTATATATCACTAACAAAATGCAACAGCAAGAGATACAAAGAGGAATTCCATTCCAAACAAATGTTGAGAGTATAAAATATTTGGGAATCCATCTACCAAAGAAAAGTCAGGAATTATATGAGAAAAATTACAAAACACTTGCCACAAAAATAAAGTCAGATTTAAATAATTGGAAAGACATTCAGTGCTCTTGGATAGGCCGAGCGAATATAATAAAGATGACAATACTCCCCAAACTAATCTATTTATTTAGTGCTATACCAATCAGACTCCCAAGAAACTATTTTAATGACCTAGAAAAAATAACAACAAAATTTATATGGAAGAATAAAAGGTCAAGAATTGCAAGGGAACTAATGAAAAAAAACTCAGAGGAAGGTGGTCTAAGTGTACCTGATCTAAAGCTATATTATATAGCAGCAGTCACCAAAACCATTTGGTATTGGCTACGAAATAGACCGGTAGATCAGTGGAACAGATTAGATACAAAGGACAAAAAAGGATACATCTATAGCAATCTAATCTTTGACAAACCCAAAGATTCCAACATTAGGGATAAAAATTCATTATTCGGAAAAAACTGTTGGGAAAACTGGAAATTAGTATGGCAGAAATTAGATATGGATCCACACTTAACACCATATACCAAGATAAGATCAAAATGGGTCCATGATTTAGGCATAAAGAGGGAGATAATAAATAGATTAGAGGAACAGAGGATAATCTACCTCTCAGACTTGTGGAGGAGGAAGGAATTTATGACCAGAGGAGAACTAGAGATCATTATTGATCACAAAATAGAAGATTTTGATTACATCAAACTAAAAAGTTTCTGTACAAATAATACTAATGCAAACAAGATTAGAAGGGAAGTAACAAATTGGGAAAATATTTTTAAAAACAAAGGTTCTGACAAAGGTCTCATTTCCAAAATATATAGAGAACTGACCCAAATTTATAAGAAACCGAACCATTCTCCAATTGATAAATGGTCAAAGGATATGAACAGACAATTCTCAGAGGAAGAAATTGAAACTATATCCACTCACATGAAAGAGTGTTCCAAATCACTACTGATCAGAGAAATGCAAATTAAGACCACTCTGAGATACCACTACACACCTGTCAGATTGGCTAAGATGACAGGAACAAATAATGACAAATGTTGGAGGGGATGTGGGAAAACTGGGACACTAATACATTGCTGGTGGAGTTGTGAAAGAATCCAGCCATTCTGGAGAGCAATCTGGAATTATGCCCAAAAAGTTATCAAACTGTGCATACCCTTTGACCCAGCAGCGCTACTACTGGGATTATATCCCAAAGAAATACTAAAGAGCGGAAAGAGACATATATGTGCCAAAATGTTTGTGGCAGCTCTTTTTGTTGTAGCTAGAAACTGGAGGATGAATGGATGTCCATCAGTTGGAGAATGGTTGGGTAAATTGTGGTATATGAAGGTTATGGAATATTATTGCTCGGTAAGAAATGACCAACAGGAGGAATATAGAGAGGCCTGGAGAGACTTAAATCAACTGATGCTGAGTGAAATGAGCAGAACCAGAAGATCACTGTACACTTCAACAACAATGCTGTATGAGGATGTATTCTGATGGAAGTGGAAATCTTCAACATAAAGAAGATCCAACTCACTTCCAGTTGATCAATGATGGACAGAGGTAGCTGCACCCAGAGAAGAAACACTGGGAGGGGAATGAAAATTGTTAGCACTAATATCTGTCTGCCCAGGTTGCATGTACCTTCGGATTCTAATGTTTATTGTGCAACAAGAAAGTGATATTCGCACACATGTATTGTACCTAGACTATATTGTAACACATGTAAAATGTATGGTATTGCCTGTCGTCGGGGGGAGGGAATAGAGGGAGGGGGGGTAAATTGGAAAAATGAATACAAGGGATAATATTATAAAATATATATATATATATAATAAAAAAAAAAAAAAAAAAAAAAAAAAAAAAAAAAAAAAAAAAAAAAAAAAAGAATCCTTTGATCAGCCTTTGATATAAAAAAGATGATTGATTTGCACAAAAAGCTAAATTGAAGCAAATCGCAGAGAATTAACATCAACTATAAAGTTCCCAATAAAAGAGGAAACAAGAGGAACACTAGACTCAATAGATTGGAAATAGACAGGAACAAGTATTCAAAGGAATGGATTTTCCCAAAGGAAATAACTGGAACAATTGCCTGCACATTCGCTCATTCAAATGTATATGATTCCTGTTAAGAATCCTTTGATCAGCTCTAGATATAAAGAAGATGATGGATTTTGCCCAAAAAGTTAAATTGAAGAAAATAGGAGAGAATTAACATCAACTATAAAGTTCCCAAGTGAAGAGGAAACAAGAGGAACAATAGACTCAATAGAATTGAAAATAGAGAGGAAAAAGTAACCAAAGGAATGTATTTTCCCAAAGGGAATAACTGGAACTATGTCCTGCACATTCGCTCTTTCAACTGTATATGATTCCTGTTAAGAATCTTTTGATCAGCTTTAGATATAAAGAAGATGAGGGATTTTGTCCAAAAAGTTCCATTGAAGCAAATAGGAGAGAATTAACATCAAGTATAAAGTTCACAATTTTAGAGGAAAGAAGAGGAACAATAGACTCAATAGAATTGGAAATAGACAGGAACAAGTATTCAAAGGAATGGATTTTCAAAAAGGAAATAACTGGAACTATTGCATGCACATTCACTCATTCAACTGTATAGGATTCCTGTTAAGAATCCTTTGATCAGCTTTAGCTATAAAGAAGATGATGGATTTTGCACACAAATATCCATTGAAGCAAATAGGAGAGAATTAACATCAACTATAAAGTTCCCAATTGAAGAGGCAAGAAGAGGAACAATAGACTCAATAGAATTGGAAATAGAGAGGAACAAGTATCCAAAGGAATGGATTTTCCCCAAGGGAATAACTGGAACAATTGCCTGCACATTCGCTCATTCAAATGTAAATGATTCCTGTTAAGAATCCTTTGATCAGCTTTTGATATAAAAAAGATGATGGATTTGCACAAAAAGTTAAATTGAAGCAAATCGCAGAGAATTAACATCAACTATAAAGTTCCCAATAAAAGAGGAAACAAGAGGAACACTAGACTCAATAGATTGGAAATAGACAGGAACAAGTATTCAAAGGAATGGATTTTCCTAAAGGAAATAACTGGAATTATTGCATGCATATTCACTCATTCAAATGTATATGATTCCTGTTAAGAATCCTTTGATCAGCTTTAGATATAAAGAAGGTGATGGATTTTGCCCAAAAGTTATATTGAAGCAAATTGGAGAGAAATAACTTCAACTATAAAGTTCCCAATTGAAGAGGCAAGAAGAGGAACAATAGACTCAATAGAATTGGAAATAGACAGGAACAAGTATTCAAAGGAATGGATTTTCCCAAAGGAAATAACTGGAACTATTGCATGCACATTCACTCATTCAACTGTATAGGATTCCTGTCAAGAATCCTTTGCTCAGCTTTAGCTATAAAGAAGATGATGGATTTTGCCCAAAAAGTTAAATTGAAGCAAATAGGAGAGAATTAACATTAACTATGAAGTTCCTATTGAAGAGGAAACAAAAGGGAACACTAGACTCAATAGAATTGGAAATGGAGAGGAACAAGTATTCAAAGGAATGGATTTTTCCAAAGGGAATACCTGGAACTATTGAATGCAAATACACGCATTCCACTGTAAAGGATTCCTGTCAAGAATCCTTTGCTCAGCTTTAGATATAAAGAAGATGATGGATTTTGCCCAAAAAGTTAAATTGAAGCAAACAGGAGAGAATTAACATCAACTATAAAGTTCCCAATTGAAGAGGCAAGAAGAGGAACAATAGACTCAATAGAATTGAAAATAGAGAGGAACAAGTATCCAAAGGAATGGATTTTCCCCAAGGGAATAACTGGAACTATTGCCTGCACATTCGCTCATTCAACTGTATATGATTCCTGTTAAGAATCCTTTGATCAGCTTTAGATATAAAGAAGATGATGGATTTTGCCCAAAAAGTTCCATTGAAGCAAATAGGAGAGAATTAACATCAACTATAAAGTTCCCAATTGAAGAGGCAAGAAGAGGAACAATAGACTCAATAGAATTGGAAATAGAGAGGAACAAGTATCCAAAGGAATGGATTTTCCCCAAGGGAATAACTGGAACAATTGCCTGCACATTCGCTCATTCAAATGTAAATGATTCCTGTTAAGAATCCTTTGATCAGCTTTTGATATAAAAAAGATGATGGATTTGCAAAAAAATTAAATTGAAGCAAATCGCAGAGAATTAACATCAACTATAAAGTTCCCAATAAAAGAGGAAACAAGAGGAACACTAGACTCAATAGATTGGAAATAGACAGGAACAAGTATTCAAAGGAATGGATTTTCCTAAAGGAAATAACTGGAATTATTGCATGCATATTCACTCATTCAAATGTATATGATTCCTGTTAAGAATCCTTTGATCAGCTTTAGATATAAAGAAGGTGATGGATTTTGCCCAAAAGTTATATTGAAGCAAATTGGAGAGAAATAACTTCAACTATAAAGTTCCCAATTGAAGAGGCAAGAAGAGGAACAATAGACTCAATAGAATTGGAAATAGACAGGAACAAGTATTCAAAGGAATGGATTTTCCCAAAGGAAATAACTGGAACTATTGCATGCACATTCACTCATTCAACTGTATAGGATTCCTGTCAAGAATCCTTTGCTCAGCTTTAGCTATAAAGAAGATGATGGATTTTGCCCAAAAAGTTAAATTGAAGCAAATAGGAGAGAATTAACATTAACTATGAAGTTCCTATTGAAGAGGAAACAAAAGGGAACACTAGACTCAATAGAATTGGAAATGGAGAGGAACAAGTATTCAAAGGAATGGATTTTTCCAAAGGGAATACCTGGAACTATTGAATGCAAATACACGCATTCCACTGTAAAGGATTCCTGTCAAGAATCCTTTGCTCAGCTTTAGATATAAAGAAGATGATGGATTTTGCCCAAAAAGTTAAATTGAAGCAAACAGGAGAGAATTAACATCAACTATAAAGTTCCCAATTGAAGAGGCAAGAAGAGGAACAATAGACTCAATAGAATTGAAAATAGAGAGGAACAAGTATCCAAAGGAATGGATTTTCCCCAAGGGAATAACTGGAACTATTGCCTGCACATTCGCTCATTCAACTGTATATGATTCCTGTTAAGAATCCTTTGATCAGCTTTAGATATAAAGAAGATGATGGATTTTGCCCAAAAAGTTCCATTGAAGCAAATAGGAGAGAATTAACATCAACTATAAAGTTCCCAATTGAAGAGGCAAGAAGAGGAACAATAGACTCAATAGAATTGGAAATAGAGAGGAACAAGTATCCAAAGGAATGGATTTTCCCCAAGGGAATAACTGGAACAATTGCCTGCACATTCGCTCATTCAAATGTAAATGATTCCTGTTAAGAATCCTTTGATCAGCTTTTGATATAAAAAAGATGATGGATTTGCAAAAAAATTAAATTGAAGCAAATCGCAGAGAATTAACATCAACTATAAAGTTCCCAATAAAAGAGGAAACAAGAGGAACACTAGACTCAATAGATTGGAAATAGACAGGAACAAGTATTCAAAGGAATGGATTTTCCCAAAGGAAATAACTGGAATTATTGCATGCATATTCACTCTTTCAAATGTATATGATTCCTGTTAAGAATCCTTTGATCAGCTTTAGATATAAGGAAGATGATGGATTTTGCCCAAAAAGTTCCATTGAAGCAAATAGGAGAGAATTAACATCAACTATAAAGTTCCCAATTGAAGAGGCAAGAAGAGGAACAATAGACTCAATAGAATTGGAAATAGACAGGAACAAGTATCCAAAGGAATGGATTTTCCCAAAGGGAATAACTGGAACAATTGCCTGCACATTCGCTCATTCAAATGTATATGATTCCTGTTAAGAATCCTTTGATCAGCTTTAGATATAAAGAAGATGATGGATTTTGCCCAAAAAGATTCATTGAAGCAAATAGGAGAGAATTAACATCAACTATAAAGTTCCAAATTGAAGAGGCAAGAAGAGGAACAATTGACTCAATAGAATTGGAAATAGACAGGAACAAATATTCAAAGGAATGTATTTTCCCAAAGGAAATAACTGGAATTATTGACTGAACATTCACGCATTCCACTGTAAATGATTCCTGTCAAGAATCCTTTGCTCAATTTTAGATATTAAGAAGATGACGGATTTTGCCCAAAAAGTTAAATTGAAGAAAATAGGAGAGAATTAACATCAACTATAAAGTTCCCAATTGAAGAGGAAACAAGAGGAACAATAGACTCAATAGAATTGAAAATAGAGAGGAAAAAGTATCCAAAGGAATGTATTTTCCCAAAGGGAATAACTGGAACTATGTCCTGCACATTCGCTCTTTCAACTGTATATGATTCCTGTTAAGAATCTTTTGATCAGCTTTAGATATAAAGAAGATGAGGGATTTTGTCCAAAAAGTTCCATTGAAGCAAATAGGAGAGAATTAACATCAAGTATAAAGTTCACAATTTTAGAGGAAAGAAGAGGAACAATAGACTCAATAGAATTGGAAATAGACAGGAACAAGTATTCAAAGGAATGGATTTTCAAAAAGGAAATAACTGGAACTATTGCATGCACATTCGCTCATTCAAATGTATATGATTCCTGTTAAGAATCCTTTGATCAGCCTTTGATATAAAAAAGATGATGGATTTGCACAAAAAGCTAAATTGAAGCAAATCGCAGAGAATTAACATCAACTATAAAGTTCCCAATAAAAGAGGAAACAAGAGGAACACTAGACTCAATAGATTGGAAATAGACAGGAACAAGTATTCAAAGGAATGGATTTTCCCAAAGGAAATAACTGGAGTTATTGCATGCATATTCACTCATTCAAATGTATATGATTCCTGTTAAGAATCCTTTGATCAGCTTTAGATATAAAGAAGATGATGGATTTTGCCCAAAAGTTATATTGAAGCAAATAGGAGAGAAATAACTTCAACTATAAAGTTCCCAATTGAAGAGGCAAGAAGAGGAACAATAGACTCAATAGAATTGGAAATAGACAGGAACAAGTATTCAAAGGAATTGGTTTTCCCAAAGGAAATAATTGGAACTATTGCCTGTACATTCACTCATTCAACTGTATAGGATTCCTCTTAAGAATACTTTGATCAGCTGTAGCTATAAAGAAGATGATGGATTTTGCCCAAAAAGTCCCATTGAAGCAAATAGGAGAGAATTAACATCAACTATAAAGTTCCCAGTTGAAGAGGAAACAGAAGAACAACAGACTCAATAGAATTGGAAATAGACAGGAACAAGTATTCAAAGGAATGGATTTTCCCAAAGGAAATAACTGGAACTATTGCATGCACATTCACTCATTCAACTGTATAGGATTCCTGTCAAGAATCCTTTGCTCAGCTTTAGCTATAAAGAAGATGATGGATTTTGCCCAAAAAGTTAAATTGAAGCAAATAGGAGAGAATTAACATTAACTATGAAGTTCCTATTGAAGAGGAAACAAAAGGAAACACTAGACTCAATAGAATTGGAAATGGAGAGGAACAAGTATTCAAAGGAATGGATTTTTCCAAAGGGAATACCTGGAACTATTGAATGCAAATACACGCATTCCACTGTAAAGGATTCCTGTCAAGAATCCTTTGCTCAGCTTTAGATATAAAGAAGATGATGGATTTTGCCCAAAAAGTTAAATTGAAGCAAACAGGACAGAATTAACATCAACTATAAAGTTCCCAATTGAAGAGTAGAGAAGAGGAACAATACACTCAATAGAATTGAAAATAGAGAGGAAAAAGTATCCAAAGGAATGTATTTTCCCAAAGGGAATAACTGGAACTATTGCCTGCACATTCGCTCATTCAACTGTATATGATTCCTGTTAAGAATCCTTTGATCAGCTTTAGATATAAAGAAGATGATGGATTTTGCCCAAAAAGTTCCATTGAAGCAAATAGGAGAGAATTAACATCAACTATAAAGTTCCCAATTGAAGAGGCAAGAAGAGGAACAATAGACTCAATAGAATTGGAAATAGACAGGAACAAGTATCCAAAGGAATGGATTTTCCCAAAGGGAATAACTGGAACAATTGCCTGCACATTCGCTCATTCAAATGTATATGATTCCTGTTAAGAATCCTTTGATCAGCTTTAGATATAAAGAAGATGATGGATTTTGCCCAAAAAGATTCATTGAAGCAAATAGGAGAGAATTAACATCAACTATAAAGTTCCAAATTGAAGAGGCAAGAAGAGGAACAATAGACTCAATAGAATTGGAAATAGACAGGAACAAATATTCAAAGGAATGTATTTTCCCAAAGGAAATAACTGGAATTATTGACTGAACATTCACGCATTCCACTGTAAATGATTCCTGTCAAGAATACTTTGCTCAAATTTAGATATTAAGAAGATGACGGATTTTGCCCAAAAAGTTAAATTGAAGAAAATAGGAGAGAATTAACATCAACTATAAAGTGCCCAATTGAGGAGGAAACAAGAGGAACAATAGACTCAATAGAATTGAAAATAGAGAAAAAAGTAACCAAAGGAATGGATTTTCCCAAAGGGAATAACTGGAACTATGTCCTGCACATTCGCTCTTTCAACTGTATATGATTCCTGTTAAGAATCTTTTGATCAGCTTTAGATATAAAGAAGATGAGGGATTTTGTCCAAAAAGTTCCATTGAAGCAAATAGGAGAGAATTAACATCAAGTATAAAGTTCACAATTTTAGAGGAAAGAAGAGGAACAATAGACTCAATAGAATTGGAAATAGACAGGAACAAGTATTCAAAGGAATGGATTTTCAAAAAGGAAATAACTGGAACTATTGCATGCACATTCACTCATTCAACTGTATAGGATTCCTGTTAAGAATCCTTTGATCCGCTTTAGCTATAAGGAAGATGATGGATTTTGCCCACAAATATCCATTGAAGCAAATAGGAGAGAATTAACATCAACTATAAAGTTCCCAATTGAAGAGGCAAGAAGAGGAACAATAGACTCAATAGAATTGGAAATAGAGAGGAACAAGTATCCAAAGGAATGGATTTTCCCCAAGGGAATAACTGGAACAATTGCCTGCATATTCGCTCATTCAAATGTAAATGATTCCTGTTAAGAATCCTTTGATCAGCTTTTGATATAAAAAAGATGATGGATTTGCACAAAAAGTTAAATTGAAGCAAATCGCAGAGAATTAACATCAACTATAAAGTTCCCAATAAAAGAGGAAACAAGAGGAACACTAGACTCAATAGATTGGAAATAGACAGGAACAAGTATTCAAAGGAATGGATTTTCCCAAAGGAAATAACTGGAATTATTGCATGCATGTTCACTCATTCAAATGTATATGATTCCTGTTAAGAATCCTTTGATCAGCTTTAGATATAAAAAAGATGATGGATTTTGCCCAAAAGTTATATTGAAGCAAATTGGAGAGAAATAACTTCAACTATAAAGTTCCCAATTGAAGAGGCAAGAAGAGGAACAATAGACTCAATAGAATTGGAAATTGACAGGAACAAGTATTCAAAGGAATGGATTTTCCCAAAGGAAATAACTGGAACTATTGCATGCACATTCACTCATTCAACTGTATAGGATTCCTGTCAAGAATCCTTTGCTCAGCTTTAGCTATAAAGAAGATGATGGATTTTGCCCAAAAAGTTAAATTGAAGCAAATAGGAGAAAATTAACATTAACTATGAAGTTCCTATTGAAGAGGAAACAAAAGGGAACACTAGACTCAATAGAATTGGAAATGGAGAGGAACAAGTATTCAAAGGAATGGATTTTTCCAAAGGGAATACCTGGAACTATTGAATGCAAATACACGCATTCCACTGTAAAGGATTCCTGTCAAGAATCCTTTGCTCAGCTTTAGATATAAAGAAGATGATGGATTTTGCCCAAAAAGTTAAATTGAAGCAAACAGGAGAGAATTAACATCAACTATAAAGTTCCCAATTGAAAAGGCAAGAAGAGGAACAATAGACTCAATAGAATTGAAAATAGAGAGGAACAAGTATCCAAAGGAATGGATTTTCCCCAAGGGAATAACTGGATCTATTGCCTGCACATTCGCTCATTCAACTGTATATGATTCCTGTTAAGAATCCTTTGATCAGCTTTAGATATAAAGAAGATGATGGATTTTGCCCAAAAAGTTCCATTGAAGCAAATAGGAAAGAATTAACATCAACTATAAAGTTCCCAATTGAAGAGGCAAGAAGAGGAACAATAGACTCAATAGAATTGGAAATAGACAGGAACAAGTATCCAAAGGAATGGATTTTCCCCAAGGGAATAACTGGAACAATTGCCTGCACATTCGCTCATTCAAATGTAAATGATTCCTGTTAAGAATCCTTTGATCAGTTTTTGATATAAAAAAGATGATGGATTTGCACAAAAAGTTAAATTGAAGCAAATCGCAGAGAATTAACATCAACTATAAAGTTCCCAATAAAAGAGGAAACAAGAGGAACACTAGACTCAATAGATTGGAAATAGACAGGAACAAGTATTCAAAGGAATGGATTTTCCCAAAGGAAATAACTGGAATTATTGCATGCATATTCACTCATTCAAATGTATATGATTCCTGTTAAGAATCCTTTGATCAGCTTTAGATATAAAGAAGATGATGGATTTTGCCCAAAAGTTATATTGAAGCAAATAGGAGAGAAATAACTTCAACTATAAAGTTCCCAATTGAAGAGGCAAGAAGAGGAACAATAGACTCAATAGAATTGGAAATAGACAGGAACAAGTATTCAAAGGAATGGATTTTCCCAAAGGGAATAACTGGAACTATTGCATGCACATTCACTCATTCAACTGTATAGGATTCCTGTCAAGAATCCTTTGCTCAGCTTTAGCTATAAAGAAGATGATGGATTTTGCCCAAAAAGTTAAATTGAAGCAAATAGGAGACAATTAACATTAACTATGAAGTTCCTATTGAAGAGGAAACAAAAGGGAACACTAGACTCAATAGAATTGGAAATGGAGAGGAACAAGTATTCAAAGGAATGGATTTTTCCAAAGGGAATACCTGGAACTATTGAATGCAAATACACGCATTCCACTGTAAAGGATTCCTGTCAAGAATCCTTTGCTCAGCTTTAGATATAAAGAAGATGATGGATTTTGCCCAAAAGTTATATTGAAGCAAATAGGAGAGAAATAACTTCAACTATAAAGTTCCCAATTGAAGAGGCAAGAAGAGGAACAATAGACTCAATAGAATTGGAAATAGATAGGAACAAGTATTCAAAGGAATGGATTTTCCCAAAGGAAATAACTGGAACTATTGCATGCACATTCGCTCATTCAACTGTATATGATTCCTGTTAAGAATCCTTTGATCAGCTTTAGATATAAAGAAGATGATGGATTTTGCCCAAAAAGTTCCATTGAAGCAAATAGGAGAGAATTAACATCAACTATAAAGTTCCCAATTGAAGAGGCAAGAAGAGGAACAATAGACTCAATAGAATTGGAAATAGACAGGAACAAGTATCCAAAGGAATGGATTTTCCCAAAGGGAATAACTGGAACAATTGCCTGCACAATCGCTCATTCAAATGTATATGATTCCTGTTAAGAATCCTTTGATCAGCTTTAGATATAAAGAAGATGATGGATTTTGCCCAAAAAGATTCATTGAAGCAAATAGCAGAGAATTAACATCAACTATAAAGTTCCAAATTGAAGAGGCAAGAAGAGGAACAATAGACTCAATAGAATTGGAAATAGACAGGAACAAATATTCAAAGGAATGTATTTTCCCAAAGGAAATAACTGGAATTATTGACTGAACATTCACGCATTCCACTGTAAATGATTCCTGTCAAGAATCCTTTGCTCAATTTTAGATATTAAGAAGATGACGGATTTTGCCCAAAAAGTTAAATTGAAGAAAATAGGAGAGAATTAACATCAACTATAAAGTTCCCAATTGAAGAGGCAAGAAGAGGAACAATAGACTCAATAGAATTGGAAATAGAGAGGAACAAGTATCCAAAGGAATGGATTTTCCCCAAGGGAATAACTGGAACAATTGCCTGCACATTCGCTCATTCAAATGTAAATGATTCCTGTTAAGAATCCTTTGATCAGCTTTTGATATAAAAAAGATGATGGATTTGCACAAAAAGTTAAATTGAAGCAAATCGCAGAGAATTAACATCAACTATAAAGTTCCCAATAAAAGAGGAAACAAGAGGAACACTAGACTCAATAGATTGGAAATAGACAGGAACAAGTATTCAAAGGAATGGATTTTCCCAAAGGAAATAACTGGAATTATTGCATGCATATTCACTCATTCAAATGTATATGATTCCTGTTAAGAATCCTTTGATCAGCTTTAGATATAAAGAAGATGATGGATTTTGCCCAAAAGTTATATTGAAGCAAATAGGAGAGAAATAACTTCAACTATAAAGTTCCCAATTGAAGAGGCAAGAAGAGGAACAATAGACTCAATAGAATTGGAAATAGACAGGAACAAGTATTCAAAGGAATGGATTTTCCCAAAGGAAATAACTGGAACTATTGCATGCACATTCACTCATTCAACTGTATAGGATTCCTGTCAAGAATCCTTTGCTCAGCTTTAGCTATAAAGAAGATGATGGATTTTGCCCAAAAAGTTAAATTGAAGCAAATAGGAGAGAATTAACATTAACTATGAAGTTCCTATTGAAGAGGAAACAAAAGGGAACACTAGACTCAATAGAATTGGAAATGGAGAGGAACAAGTATTCAAAGGAATGGATTTTTCCAAAGGGAATACCTGGAACTATTAAATGCAAATACACGCATTCCACTGTAAAGGATTCCTGTCAAGAATCCTTTGCTCAGCTTTAGATATAAAGAAGATGATGGATTTTGCCCAAAAAGTTAAATTGAAGCAAACAGGAGAGAATTAACATCAACTATAAAGTTCCCAATAGAAGAGGCAAGAAGAGGAACAATAGACTCAATAGAATTGAAAATAGAGAGGAACAAGTATCCAAAGGAATGGATTTTCCCCAAGGGAATAACTGGAACTATTGCCTGCACATTCGCTCATTCAACTGTATATGATTCCTGTTAAGAATCCTTTGATCAGCTTTAGATATAAAGAAGATGATGGATTTTGCCCAAAAAGTTCCATTGAAGCAAATAGGAGAGAATTAACATCAACTATAAAGTTCCCAATTGAAGAGGCAAGAAGAGGAACAATAGACTCAATAGAATTGGAAATAGACAGGAACAAATATTCAAAGGAATGTATTTTCCCAAAGGAAATAACTGGAATTATTGACTGAACATTCACGCATTCCACTGTAAATGATTCCTGTCAAGAATCCTTTGCTCAATTTTAGATATTAAGAAGATGACGGATTTTGCCCAAAAAGTTAAATTGAAGAAAATAGGAGAGAATTAACATCAACTATAAAGTTCCCAATTGAAGAGGAAACAAGAGGAACAATAGACTCAATAGAATTGAAAATAGAGAGGAAAAAGTAACCAAAGGAATGTATTTTCCCAAAGGGAATAACTGGAACTATGTCCTGCACATTCGCTCTTTCAACTGTATATGATTCCTGTTAAGAATCTTTTGATAAGCTTTAGATATAAAGAAGATGAGGGATTTTGTCCAAAAAGTTCCATTGAAGCAAATAGGAGAGAATTAACATCAAGTACAAAGTTCACAATTTTAGAGGAAAGAAGAGGAACAATAGACTCAATAGAATTGGAAATAGACAGGAACAAGTATTCAAAGGAATGGATTTTCAAAAAGGAAATAACTGGAACTATTGCATGCACATTCACTCATTCAACTGTATAGGATTCCTGTTAAGAATCCTTTGATCAGCTTTAGCTATAAAGAAGATGATGGATTTTGCCCACAAATATCCATTGAAGCAAATAGGAGAGAATTAACATCAACTATAAAGTTCCCAATTGAAGAGGCAAGAAGAGGAACAATAGACTCAATAGAATTGGAAATAGAGAGGAACAAGTATCCAAAGGAATGGATTTTCCCCAAGGGAATAACTGGAACAATTGCCTGCACATTCGCTCATTCAAATGTAAATGATTCCTGTTAAGAATCCTTTGATCAGCTTTTGATATAAAAAAGATGATGGATTTGCACAAAAAGTTAAATTGAAGCAAATCGCAGAGAATTAACATCAACTATAAAGTTCCCAATAAAAGAGGAAACAAGAGGAACACTAGACTCAATAGATTGGAAATAGACAGGAACAAGTATTCAAAGGAATGGATTTTCCCAAAGGAAATAACTGGAATTATTGCATGCATATTCACTCATTCAAATGTATATGATTCCTGTTAAGAATCCTTTGATCAGCTTTAGATATAAAGAAGATGATGGATTTTGCCCAAAAGTTATATTGAAGCAAATAGGAGAGAAATAACTTCAACTATAAAGTTCCCAATTGAAGAGGCAAGAAGAGGAACAATAGACTCAATAGAATTGGAAATAGACAGGAACAAGTATTCAAAGGAATGGATTTTCCCAAAGGAAATAACTGGAACTATTGCATGCACATTCACTCATTCAACTGTATAGGATTCCTGTCAAGAATCCTTTGCTCAGCTTTAGCTATAAAGAAGATGATGGATTTTGCCCAAAAAGTTAAATTGAAGCAAATAGGAGAGAATTAACATTAACTATGAAGTTCCTATTGAAGAGGAAACAAAAGGGAACACTAGACTCAATAGAATTGGAAATGGAGAGGAACAAGTATTCAAAGGAATGGATTTTTCCAAAGGGAATACCTGGAACTATTGAATGCAAATACATGCATTCCACTGTAAAGGATTCCTGTCAAGAATCCTTTGCTCAGCTTTAGATATAAAGAAGATGATGGATTTTGCCCAAAAGTTATATTGAAGCAAATAGGAGAGAAATAACTTCAACTATAAAGTTCCCAATTGAAGAGGCAAGAAGAGGAACAATAGACTCAATAGAATTGGAAATAGACAGGAACAAGTATTCAAAGGAATGGATTTTCCCAAAGGAAATAACTGGAACTATTGCCTGCACATTCGCTCATTCAACTGTATATGATTCCTGTTAAGAATCCTTTGATCAGCTTTAGATATAAAGAAGATGATGGATTTTGCCCAAAAAGTTCCATTGAAGCAAATAGGAGAGAATTAACATCAACTATAAAGTTCCCAATTGAAGAGGCAAGAAGAGGAACAATAGACTCAATAGAATTGGAAATAGACAGGAACAAGTATCCAAAGGAATGGATTTTCCCAAAGGGAATAACTGGAACAATTGCCTGCACATTCGCTCATTCAAATGTATATGATTCCTGTTAAGAATCCTTTGATCAGCTTTAGATATAAAGAAGATGATGGATTTTGCCCAAAAAGATTCATTGAAGCAAATAGGAGAGAATTAACATCAACTATAAAGTTCCAAATTGAAGAGGCAAGAAGAGGAACAATAGACTCAATAGAATTGGAAATAGAGAGGAACAAGTATCCAAAGGAATGGATTTTCCCCAAGGGAATAACTGGAACAATTGCCTGCACATTCGCTCATTCAAATGTAAATGATTCCTGTTAAGAATCCTTTGATCAGCCTTTGATATAAAAAAGATGATGGATTTGCACAAAAAGCTAAATTGAAGCAAATCGCAGAGAATTAACATCAACTATAAAGTTCCCAATAAAAGAGGAAACAAGAGGAACACTAGACTCAATAGATTGGAAATAGACAGGAACAAGTATTCAAAGGAATGGATTTTCCCAAAGGAAATAACTGGAGTTATTGCATGCATATTCACTCATTCAAATGTATATGATTCCTGTTAAGAATCCTTTGATCAGCTTTAGATATAAAGAAGATGATGGATTTTTCCCAAAAGTTATATTGAAGCAAATAGGAGAGAAATAACTTCAACTATAAAGTTCCCAATTGAAGAGGCAAGAAGAGGAACAATAGACTCAATAGAATTGGAAACAGACAGGAACAAGTATTCAAAGGAATTGGTTTTCCCAAAGGAAATAATTGGAACTATTGCCTGTACATTCACTCATTCAACTGTATAGGATTCCTCTTAAGAATACTTTGATCAGCTGTAGCTATAAAGAAGATGATGGATTTTGCCCAAAAAGTCCCATTGAAGCAAATAGGAGAGAATTAACATCAACTATAAAGTTCCCAGTTGAAGAGGAAACAGAAGAACAACAGACTCAATAGAATTGGAAATAGACAGGAACAAGTATTCAAAGGAATGGATTTTCCCAAAGGAAATAACTGGAACTATTGCATGCACATTCACTCATTCAACTGTATAGGATTCCTGTCAAGAATCCTTTGCTCAGCTTTAGCTATAAAGAAGATGATGGATTTTGCCCAAAAAGTTAAATTGAAGCAAATAGGAGAGAATTAACATTAACTATGAAGTTCCTATTGAAGAGGAAACAAAAGGAAACACTAGACTCAATAGAATTGGAAATGGAGAGGAACAAGTATTCAAAGGAATGGATTTTTCCAAAGGGAATACCTGGAACTATTGAATGCAAATACACGCATTCCACTGTAAAGGATTCCTGTCAAGAATCCTTTGCTCAGCTTTAGATATAAAGAAGATGATGGATTTTGCCCAAAAAGTTAAATTGAAGCAAACAGGACAGAATTAACATCAACTATAAAGTTCCCAATTGAAGAGTAGAGAAGAGGAACAATACACTCAATAGAATTGAAAATAGAGAGGAAAAAGTATCCAAAGGAATGTATTTTCCCAAAGGGAATAACTGGAACTATTGCCTGCACATTCGCTCATTCAACTGTATATGATTCCTGTTAAGAATCCTTTGATCAGCTTTAGATATAAAGAAGATGATGGATTTTGCCCAAAAAGTTCCATTGAAGCAAATAGGAGAGAATTAACATCAACTATAAAGTTCCCAATTGAAGAGGCAAGAAGAGGAACAATAGACTCAATAGAATTGGAAATAGACAGGAACAAGTATCCAAAGGAATGGATTTTCCCAAAGGGAATAACTGGAACAATTGCCTGCACATTCGCTCATTCAAATGTATATGATTCCTGTTAAGAATCCTTTGATCAGCTTTAGATATAAAGAAGATGATGGATTTTGCCCAAAAAGATTCATTGAAGCAAATAGGAGAGAATTAACATCAACTATAAAGTTCCAAATTGAAGAGGCAAGAAGAGGAACAATAGACTCAATAGAATTGGAAATAGACAGGAACAAATATTCAAAGGAATGTATTTTCCCAAAGGAAATAACTGGAATTATTGACTGAACATTCACGCATTCCACTGTAAATGATTCCTGTCAAGAATCCTTTGCTCAATTTTAGATATTAAGAAGATGACGGATTTTGCCCAAAAAGTTAAATTGAAGAAAATAGGAGAGAATTAACATCAACTATAAAGTTCCCAATTGAAGAGGAAACAAGAGGAACAATAGACTCAATAGAATTGAAAATAGAGAGGAAAAAGTAACCAAAGGAATGTATTTTCCCAAAGGGAATAACTGGAACTATGTCCTGCACATTCGCTCTTTCAACTGTATATGATTCCTGTTAAGAATCTTTTGATCAGCTTTAGATATAAAGAAGATGAGGGATTTTGTCCAAAAAGTTCCATTGAAGCAAATAGGAGAGAATTAACATCAAGTATAAAGTTCACAATTTTAGAGGAAAGAAGAGGAACAATAGACTCAATAGAATTGGAAATAGACAGGAACAAGTATTCAAAGGAATGGATTTTCAAAAAGGAAATAACTGGAACTATTGCATGCACATTCACTCATTCAACTGTATAGGATTCCTGTTAAGAATCCTTTGATCAGCTTTAGCTATAAAGAAGATGATGGATTTTGCTCACAAATATCCATTGAAGCAAATAGGAGAGAATTAACATCAACTATAAAGTTCCCAATTGAAGAGGCAAGAAGAGGAACAATAGACTCAATAGAATTGGAAATAGAGAGGAACAAGTATCCAAAGGAATGGATTTTCCCCAAGGGAATAACTGGAACAATTGCCTGCACATTCGCTCATTCAAATGTAAATGATTCCTGTTAAGAATCCTTTGATCAGCCTTTGATATAAAAAAGATGATGGATTTGCACAAAAAGCTAAATTGAAGCAAATCGCAGAGAATTAACATCAACTATAAAGTTCCCAATAAAAGAGGAAACAAGAGGAACACTAGACTCAATAGATTGGAAATAGACAGGAACAAGTATTCAAAGGAATGGATTTTCCCAAAGGAAATAACTGGAGTTATTGCATGCATATTCACTCATTCAAATGTATATGATTCCTGTTAAGAATCCTTTGATCAGCTTTAGATATAAAGAAGATGATGGATTTTTCCCAAAAGTTATATTGAAGCAAATAGGAGAGAAATAACTTCAACTATAAAGTTCCCAATTGAAGAGGCAAGAAGAGGAACAATAGACTCAATAGAATTGGAAATAGACAGGAACAAGTATTCAAAGGAATTGGTTTTCCCAAAGGAAATAATTGGAACTATTGCCTGTACATTCACTCATTCAACTGTATAGGATTCCTCTTAAGAATACTTTGATCAGCTGTAGCTATAAAGAAGATGATGGATTTTGCCCAAAAAGTCCCATTGAAGCAAATAGGAGAGAATTAACATCAACTATAAAGTTCCCAGTTGAAGAGGAAACAGAAGAACAACAGACTCAATAGAATTGGAAATAGACAGGAACAAGTATTCAAAGGAATGGATTTTCCCAAAGGAAATAACTGGAACTATTGCATGCACATTCACTCATTCAACTGTATAGGATTCCTGTCAAGAATCCTTTGCTCAGCTTTAGCTATAAAGAAGATGATGGATTTTGCCCAAAAAGTTAAATTGAAGCAAATAGGAGAGAATTAACATTAACTATGAAGTTCCTATTGAAGAGGAAACAAAAGGAAACACTAGACTCAATAGAATTGGAAATGGAGAGGAACAAGTATTCAAAGGAATGGATTTTTCCAAAGGGAATACCTGGAACTATTGAATGCAAATACACGCATTCCACTGTAAAGGATTCCTGTCAAGAATCCTTTGCTCAGCTTTAGATATAAAGAAGATGATGGATTTTGCCCAAAAAGTTAAATTGAAGCAAACAGGACAGAATTAACATCAACTATAAAGTTCCCAATTGAAGAGTAGAGAAGAGGAACAATACACTCAATAGAATTGAAAATAGAGAGGAAAAAGTATCCAAAGGAATGTATTTTCCCAAAGGGAATAACTGGAACTATTGCCTGCACATTCGCTCATTCAACTGTATATGATTCCTGTTAAGAATCCTTTGATCAGCTTTAGATATAAAGAAGATGATGGATTTTGCCCAAAAAGTTCCATTGAAGCAAATAGGAGAGAATTAACATCAACTATAAAGTTCCCAATTGAAGAGGCAAGAAGAGGAACAATAGACTCAATAGAATTGGAAATAGACAGGAACAAGTATCCAAAGGAATGGATTTTCCCAAAGGGAATAACTGGAACAATTGCCTGCACATTCGCTCATTCAAATGTATATGATTCCTGTTAAGAATCCTTTGATCAGCTTTAGATATAAAGAAGATGATGGATTTTGCCCAAAAAGATTCATTGAAGCAAATAGGAGAGAATTAACATCAACTATAAAGTTCCAAATTGAAGAGGCAAGAAGAGGAACAATAGACTCAATAGAATTGGAAATAGACAGGAACAAATATTCAAAGGAATGTATTTTCCCAAAGGAAATAACTGGAATTATTGACTGAACATTCACGCATTCCACTGTAAATGATTCCTGTCAAGAATACTTTGCTCAAATTTAGATATTAAGAAGATGACGGATTTTGCCCAAAAAGTTAAATTGAAGAAAATAGGAGAGAATTAACATCAACTATAAAGTGCCCAATTGAGGAGGAAACAAGAGGAACAATAGACTCAATAGAATTGAAAATAGAGAAAAAAGTAACCAAAGGAATGGATTTTCCCAAAGGGAATAACTGGAACTATGTCCTGCACATTCGCTCTTTCAACTGTATATGATTCCTGTTAAGAATCTTTTGATCAGCTTTAGATATAAAGAAGATGAGGGATTTTGTCCAAAAAGTTCCATTGAAGCAAATAGGAGAGAATTAACATCAAGTATAAAGTTCACAATTTTAGAGGAAAGAAGAGGAACAATAGACTCAATAGAATTGGAAATAGACAGGAACAAGTATTCAAAGGAATGGATTTTCAAAAAGGAAATAACTGGAACTATTGCATGCACATTCACTCATTCAACTGTATAGGATTCCTGTTAAGAATCCTTTGATCCGCTTTAGCTATAAGGAAGATGATGGATTTTGCCCACAAATATCCATTGAAGCAAATAGGAGAGAATTAACATCAACTATAAAGTTCCCAATTGAAGAGGCAAGAAGAGGAACAATAGACTCAATAGAATTGGAAATAGAGAGGAACAAGTATCCAAAGGAATGGATTTTCCCCAAGGGAATAACTGGAACAATTGCCTGCATATTCGCTCATTCAAATGTAAATGATTCCTGTTAAGAATCCTTTGATCAGCTTTTGATATAAAAAAGATGATGGATTTGCACAAAAAGTTAAATTGAAGCAAATCGCAGAGAATTAACATCAACTATAAAGTTCCCAATAAAAGAGGAAACAAGAGGAACACTAGACTCAATAGATTGGAAATAGACAGGAACAAGTATTCAAAGGAATGGATTTTCCCAAAGGAAATAACTGGAATTATTGCATGCATGTTCACTCATTCAAATGTATATGATTCCTGTTAAGAATCCTTTGATCAGCTTTAGATATAAAGAAGATGATGGATTTTGCCCAAAAGTTATATTGAAGCAAATTGGAGAGAAATAACTTCAACTATAAAGTTCCCAATTGAAGAGGCAAGAAGAGGAACAATAGACTCAATAGAATTGGAAATTGACAGGAACAAGTATTCAAAGGAATGGATTTTCCCAAAGGAAATAACTGGAACTATTGCATGCACATTCACTCATTCAACTGTATAGGATTCCTGTCAAGAATCCTTTGCTCAGCTTTAGCTATAAAGAAGATGATGGATTTTGCCCAAAAAGTTAAATTGAAGCAAATAGGAGAAAATTAACATTAACTATGAAGTTCCTATTGAAGAGGAAACAAAAGGGAACACTAGACTCAATAGAATTGGAAATGGAGAGGAACAAGTATTCAAAGGAATGGATTTTTCCAAAGGGAATACCTGGAACTATTGAATGCAAATACACGCATTCCACTGTAAAGGATTCCTGTCAAGAATCCTTTGCTCAGCTTTAGATATAAAGAAGATGATGGATTTTGCCCAAAAAGTTAAATTGAAGCAAACAGGAGAGAATTAACATCAACTATAAAGTTCCCAATTGAAAAGGCAAGAAGAGGAACAATAGACTCAATAGAATTGAAAATAGAGAGGAACAAGTATCCAAAGGAATGGATTTTCCCCAAGGGAATAACTGGAACTATTGCCTGCACATTCGCTCATTCAACTGTATATGATTCCTGTTAAGAATCCTTTGATCAGCTTTAGATATAAAGAAGATGATGGATTTTGCCCAAAAAGTTCCATTGAAGCAAATAGGAAAGAATTAACATCAACTATAAAGTTCCCAATTGAAGAGGCAAGAAGAGGAACAATAGACTCAATAGAATTGGAAATAGACAGGAACAAGTATCCAAAGGAATGGATTTTCCCCAAGGGAATAACTGGAACAATTGCCTGCACATTCGCTCATTCAAATGTAAATGATTCCTGTTAAGAATCCTTTGATCAGTTTTTGATATAAAAAAGATGATGGATTTGCACAAAAAGTTAAATTGAAGCAAATCGCAGAGAATTAACATCAACTATAAAGTTCCCAATAAAAGAGGAAACAAGAGGAACACTAGACTCAATAGATTGGAAATAGACAGGAACAAGTATTCAAAGGAATGGATTTTCCCAAAGGAAATAACTGGAATTATTGCATGCATATTCACTCATTCAAATGTATATGATTCCTGTTAAGAATCCTTTGATCAGCTTTAGATATAAAGAAGATGATGGATTTTGCCCAAAAAGTTAAATTGAAGCAAACAGGAGAGAATTAACATCAACTATAAAGTTCCCAATTGAAAAGGCAAGAAGAGGAACAATAGACTCAATAGAATTGGAAATAGAGAGGAACAAGTATCCAAAGGAATGGATTTTCCCCAAGGGAATAACTGGAACAATTGCCTGCACATTCGCTCATTCAAATGTAAATGATTCCTGTTAAGAATCCTTTGATCAGCCTTTGATATAAAAAAGATGATGGATTTGCACAAAAAGCTAAATTGAAGCAAATCGCAGAGAATTAACATCAACTATAAAGTTCCCAATAAAAGAGGAAACAAGAGGAACACTAGACTCAATAGATTGGAAATAGACAGGAACAAGTATTCAAAGGAATGGATTTTCCCAAAGGAAATAACTGGAGTTATTGCATGCATATTCACTCATTCAAATGTATATGATTCCTGTTAAGAATCCTTTGATCAGCTTTAGATATAAAGAAGATGATGGATTTTTCCCAAAAGTTATATTGAAGCAAATAGGAGAGAAATAACTTCAACTATAAAGTTCCCAATTGAAGAGGCAAGAAGAGGAACAATAGACTCAATAGAATTGGAAACAGACAGGAACAAGTATTCAAAGGAATTGGTTTTCCCAAAGGAAATAATTGGAACTATTGCCTGTACATTCACTCATTCAACTGTATAGGATTCCTCTTAAGAATACTTTGATCAGCTGTAGCTATAAAGAAGATGATGGATTTTGCCCAAAAAGTCCCATTGAAGCAAATAGGAGAGAATTAACATCAACTATAAAGTTCCCAGTTGAAGAGGAAACAGAAGAACAACAGACTCAATAGAATTGGAAATAGACAGGAACAAGTATTCAAAGGAATGGATTTTCCCAAAGGAAATAACTGGAACTATTGCATGCACATTCACTCATTCAACTGTATAGGATTCCTGTCAAGAATCCTTTGCTCAGCTTTAGCTATAAAGAAGATGATGGATTTTGCCCAAAAAGTTAAATTGAAGCAAATAGGAGAGAATTAACATTAACTATGAAGTTCCTATTGAAGAGGAAACAAAAGGAAACACTAGACTCAATAGAATTGGAAATGGAGAGGAACAAGTATTCAAAGGAATGGATTTTTCCAAAGGGAATACCTGGAACTATTGAATGCAAATACACGCATTCCACTGTAAAGGATTCCTGTCAAGAATCCTTTGCTCAGCTTTAGATATAAAGAAGATGATGGATTTTGCCCAAAAAGTTAAATTGAAGCAAACAGGACAGAATTAACATCAACTATAAAGTTCCCAATTGAAGAGTAGAGAAGAGGAACAATACACTCAATAGAATTGAAAATAGAGAGGAAAAAGTATCCAAAGGAATGTATTTTCCCAAAGGGAATAACTGGAACTATTGCCTGCACATTCGCTCATTCAACTGTATATGATTCCTGTTAAGAATCCTTTGATCAGCTTTAGATATAAAGAAGATGATGGATTTTGCCCAAAAAGTTCCATTGAAGCAAATAGGAGAGAATTAACATCAACTATAAAGTTCCCAATTGAAGAGGCAAGAAGAGGAACAATAGACTCAATAGAATTGGAAATAGACAGGAACAAGTATCCAAAGGAATGGATTTTCCCAAAGGGAATAACTGGAACAATTGCCTGCACATTCGCTCATTCAAATGTATATGATTCCTGTTAAGAATCCTTTGATCAGCTTTAGATATAAAGAAGATGATGGATTTTGCCCAAAAAGATTCATTGAAGCAAATAGGAGAGAATTAACATCAACTATAAAGTTCCAAATTGAAGAGGCAAGAAGAGGAACAATAGACTCAATAGAATTGGAAATAGACAGGAACAAATATTCAAAGGAATGTATTTTCCCAAAGGAAATAACTGGAATTATTGACTGAACATTCACGCATTCCACTGTAAATGATTCCTGTCAAGAATACTTTGCTCAAATTTAGATATTAAGAAGATGACGGATTTTGCCCAAAAAGTTAAATTGAAGAAAATAGGAGAGAATTAACATCAACTATAAAGTGCCCAATTGAGGAGGAAACAAGAGGAACAATAGACTCAATAGAATTGAAAATAGAGAAAAAAGTAACCAAAGGAATGGATTTTCCCAAAGGGAATAACTGGAACTATGTCCTGCACATTCGCTCTTTCAACTGTATATGATTCCTGTTAAGAATCTTTTGATCAGCTTTAGATATAAAGAAGATGAGGGATTTTGTCCAAAAAGTTCCATTGAAGCAAATAGGAGAGAATTAACATCAAGTATAAAGTTCACAATTTTAGAGGAAAGAAGAGGAACAATAGACTCAATAGAATTGGAAATAGACAGGAACAAGTATTCAAAGGAATGGATTTTCAAAAAGGAAATAACTGGAACTATTGCATGCACATTCACTCATTCAACTGTATAGGATTCCTGTTAAGAATCCTTTGATCCGCTTTAGCTATAAGGAAGATGATGGATTTTGCCCACAAATATCCATTGAAGCAAATAGGAGAGAATTAACATCAACTATAAAGTTCCCAATTGAAGAGGCAAGAAGAGGAACAATAGACTCAATAGAATTGGAAATAGAGAGGAACAAGTATCCAAAGGAATGGATTTTCCCCAAGGGAATAACTGGAACAATTGCCTGCATATTCGCTCATTCAAATGTAAATGATTCCTGTTAAGAATCCTTTGATCAGCTTTTGATATAAAAAAGATGATGGATTTGCACAAAAAGTTAAATTGAAGCAAATCGCAGAGAATTAACATCAACTATAAAGTTCCCAATAAAAGAGGAAACAAGAGGAACACTAGACTCAATAGATTGGAAATAGACAGGAACAAGTATTCAAAGGAATGGATTTTCCCAAAGGAAATAACTGGAATTATTGCATGCATGTTCACTCATTCAAATGTATATGATTCCTGTTAAGAATCCTTTGATCAGCTTTAGATATAAAAAAGATGATGGATTTTGCCCAAAAGTTATATTGAAGCAAATTGGAGAGAAATAACTTCAACTATAAAGTTCCCAATTGAAGAGGCAAGAAGAGGAACAATAGACTCAATAGAATTGGAAATTGACAGGAACAAGTATTCAAAGGAATGGATTTTCCCAAAGGAAATAACTGGAACTATTGCATGCACATTCACTCATTCAACTGTATAGGATTCCTGTCAAGAATCCTTTGCTCAGCTTTAGCTATAAAGAAGATGATGGATTTTGCCCAAAAAGTTAAATTGAAGCAAATAGGAGAAAATTAACATTAACTATGAAGTTCCTATTGAAGAGGAAACAAAAGGGAACACTAGACTCAATAGAATTGGAAATGGAGAGGAACAAGTATTCAAAGGAATGGATTTTTCCAAAGGGAATACCTGGAACTATTGAATGCAAATACACGCATTCCACTGTAAAGGATTCCTGTCAAGAATCCTTTGCTCAGCTTTAGATATAAAGAAGATGATGGATTTTGCCCAAAAAGTTAAATTGAAGCAAACAGGAGAGAATTAACATCAACTATAAAGTTCCCAATTGAAAAGGCAAGAAGAGGAACAATAGACTCAATAGAATTGAAAATAGAGAGGAACAAGTATCCAAAGGAATGGATTTTCCCCAAGGGAATAACTGGATCTATTGCCTGCACATTCGCTCATTCAACTGTATATGATTCCTGTTAAGAATCCTTTGATCAGCTTTAGATATAAAGAAGATGATGGATTTTGCCCAAAAAGTTCCATTGAAGCAAATAGGAAAGAATTAACATCAACTATAAAGTTCCCAATTGAAGAGGCAAGAAGAGGAACAATAGACTCAATAGAATTGGAAATAGACAGGAACAAGTATCCAAAGGAATGGATTTTCCCCAAGGGAATAACTGGAACAATTGCCTGCACATTCGCTCATTCAAATGTAAATGATTCCTGTTAAGAATCCTTTGATCAGCTCTAGATATAAAGAAGATGATGGATTTTGCCCAAAAAGTTAAATTGAAGAAAATAGGAGAGAATTAACATCAACTATAAAGTTCCCAAGTGAAGAGGAAACAAGAGGAACAATAGACTCAATAGAATTGAAAATAGAGAGGAAAAAGTAACCAAAGGAATGTATTTTCCCAAAGGGAATAACTGGAACTATGTCCTGCACATTCGCTCTTTCAACTGTATATGATTCCTGTTAAGAATCTTTTGATCAGCTTTAGATATAAAGAAGATGAGGGATTTTGTCCAAAAAGTTCCATTGAAGCAAATAGGAGAGAATTAACATCAAGTATAAAGTTCACAATTTTAGAGGAAAGAAGAGGAACAATAGACTCAATAGAATTGGAAATAGACAGGAACAAGTATTCAAAGGAATGGATTTTCAAAAAGGAAATAACTGGAACTATTGCATGCACATTCACTCATTCAACTGTATAGGATTCCTGTTAAGAATCCTTTGATCAGCTTTAGCTATAAAGAAGATGATGGATTTTGCACACAAATATCCATTGAAGCAAATAGGAGAGAATTAACATCAACTATAAAGTTCCCAATTGAAGAGGCAAGAAGAGGAACAATAGACTCAATAGAATTGGAAATAGAGAGGAACAAGTATCCAAAGGAATGGATTTTCCCCAAGGGAATAACTGGAACAATTGCCTGCACATTCGCTCATTCAAATGTAAATGATTCCTGTTAAGAATCCTTTGATCAGCTTTTGATATAAAAAAGATGATGGATTTGCACAAAAAGTTAAATTGAAGCAAATCGCAGAGAATTAACATCAACTATAAAGTTC
Organism: Sminthopsis crassicaudata; assembly: GCF_048593235.1. Lineage (NCBI taxonomy): Eukaryota > Metazoa > Chordata > Mammalia > Dasyuromorphia > Dasyuridae > Sminthopsis > Sminthopsis crassicaudata. Next base: position 130,013,749 of record NC_133622.1, on the reverse strand, counting down.
CCAATAAAAGAGGAAACAAGAGGAACACTAGACTCAATAGATTGGAAATAGACAGGAACAAGTATTCAAAGGAATGGATTTTCCTAAAGGAAATAACTGGAATTATTGCATGCATATTCACTCATTCAAATGTATATGATTCCTGTTAAGAATCCTTTGATCAGCTTTAGATATAAAGAAGGTGATGGATTTTGCCCAAAAGTTATATTGAAGCAAATTGGAGAGAAATAACTTCAACTATAAAGTTCCCAATTGAAGAGGCAAGAAGAGGAACAATAGACTCAATAGAATTGGAAATAGACAGGAACAAGTATTCAAAGGAATGGATTTTCCCAAAGGAAATAACTGGAACTATTGCATGCACATTCACTCATTCAACTGTATAGGATTCCTGTCAAGAATCCTTTGCTCAGCTTTAGCTATAAAGAAGATGATGGATTTTGCCCAAAAAGTTAAATTGAAGCAAATAGGAGAGAATTAACATTAACTATGAAGTTCCTATTGAAGAGGAAACAAAAGGGAACACTAGACTCAATAGAATTGGAAATGGAGAGGAACAAGTATTCAAAGGAATGGATTTTTCCAAAGGGAATACCTGGAACTATTGAATGCAAATACACGCATTCCACTGTAAAGGATTCCTGTCAAGAATCCTTTGCTCAGCTTTAGATATAAAGAAGATGATGGATTTTGCCCAAAAAGTTAAATTGAAGCAAACAGGAGAGAATTAACATCAACTATAAAGTTCCCAATTGAAGAGGCAAGAAGAGGAACAATAGACTCAATAGAATTGAAAATAGAGAGGAACAAGTATCCAAAGGAATGGATTTTCCCCAAGGGAATAACTGGAACTATTGCCTGCACATTCGCTCATTCAACTGTATATGATTCCTGTTAAGAATCCTTTGATCAGCTTTAGATATAAAGAAGATGATGGATTTTGCCCAAAAAGTTCCATTGAAGCAAATAGGAGAGAATTAACATCAACTATAAAGTTCCCAATTGAAGAGGCAAGAAGAGGAACAATAGACTCAATAGAATTGGAAATAGAGAGGAACAAGTATCCAAAGGAATGGATTTTCCCCAAGGGAATAACTGGAACAATTGCCTGCACATTCGCTCATTCAAATGTAAATGATTCCTGTTAAGAATCCTTTGATCAGCTTTTGATATAAAAAAGATGATGGATTTGCAAAAAAATTAAATTGAAGCAAATCGCAGAGAATTAACATCAACTATAAAGTTCCCAATAAAAGAGGAAACAAGAGGAACACTAGACTCAATAGATTGGAAATAGACAGGAACAAGTATTCAAAGGAATGGATTTTCCCAAAGGAAATAACTGGAATTATTGCATGCATATTCACTCTTTCAAATGTATATGATTCCTGTTAAGAATCCTTTGATCAGCTTTAGATATAAGGAAGATGATGGATTTTGCCCAAAAAGTTCCATTGAAGCAAATAGGAGAGAATTAACATCAACTATAAAGTTCCCAATTGAAGAGGCAAGAAGAGGAACAATAGACTCAATAGAATTGGAAATAGACAGGAACAAGTATCCAAAGGAATGGATTTTCCCAAAGGGAATAACTGGAACAATTGCCTGCACATTCGCTCATTCAAATGTATATGATTCCTGTTAAGAATCCTTTGATCAGCTTTAGATATAAAGAAGATGATGGATTTTGCCCAAAAAGATTCATTGAAGCAAATAGGAGAGAATTAACATCAACTATAAAGTTCCAAATTGAAGAGGCAAGAAGAGGAACAATTGACTCAATAGAATTGGAAATAGACAGGAACAAATATTCAAAGGAATGTATTTTCCCAAAGGAAATAACTGGAATTATTGACTGAACATTCACGCATTCCACTGTAAATGATTCCTGTCAAGAATCCTTTGCTCAATTTTAGATATTAAGAAGATGACGGATTTTGCCCAAAAAGTTAAATTGAAGAAAATAGGAGAGAATTAACATCAACTATAAAGTTCCCAATTGAAGAGGAAACAAGAGGAACAATAGACTCAATAGAATTGAAAATAGAGAGGAAAAAGTATCCAAAGGAATGTATTTTCCCAAAGGGAATAACTGGAACTATGTCCTGCACATTCGCTCTTTCAACTGTATATGATTCCTGTTAAGAATCTTTTGATCAGCTTTAGATATAAAGAAGATGAGGGATTTTGTCCAAAAAGTTCCATTGAAGCAAATAGGAGAGAATTAACATCAAGTATAAAGTTCACAATTTTAGAGGAAAGAAGAGGAACAATAGACTCAATAGAATTGGAAATAGACAGGAACAAGTATTCAAAGGAATGGATTTTCAAAAAGGAAATAACTGGAACTATTGCATGCACATTCGCTCATTCAAATGTATATGATTCCTGTTAAGAATCCTTTGATCAGCCTTTGATATAAAAAAGATGATGGATTTGCACAAAAAGCTAAATTGAAGCAAATCGCAGAGAATTAACATCAACTATAAAGTTCCCAATAAAAGAGGAAACAAGAGGAACACTAGACTCAATAGATTGGAAATAGACAGGAACAAGTATTCAAAGGAATGGATTTTCCCAAAGGAAATAACTGGAGTTATTGCATGCATATTCACTCATTCAAATGTATATGATTCCTGTTAAGAATCCTTTGATCAGCTTTAGATATAAAGAAGATGATGGATTTTGCCCAAAAGTTATATTGAAGCAAATAGGAGAGAAATAACTTCAACTATAAAGTTCCCAATTGAAGAGGCAAGAAGAGGAACAATAGACTCAATAGAATTGGAAATAGACAGGAACAAGTATTCAAAGGAATTGGTTTTCCCAAAGGAAATAATTGGAACTATTGCCTGTACATTCACTCATTCAACTGTATAGGATTCCTCTTAAGAATACTTTGATCAGCTGTAGCTATAAAGAAGATGATGGATTTTGCCCAAAAAGTCCCATTGAAGCAAATAGGAGAGAATTAACATCAACTATAAAGTTCCCAGTTGAAGAGGAAACAGAAGAACAACAGACTCAATAGAATTGGAAATAGACAGGAACAAGTATTCAAAGGAATGGATTTTCCCAAAGGAAATAACTGGAACTATTGCATGCACATTCACTCATTCAACTGTATAGGATTCCTGTCAAGAATCCTTTGCTCAGCTTTAGCTATAAAGAAGATGATGGATTTTGCCCAAAAAGTTAAATTGAAGCAAATAGGAGAGAATTAACATTAACTATGAAGTTCCTATTGAAGAGGAAACAAAAGGAAACACTAGACTCAATAGAATTGGAAATGGAGAGGAACAAGTATTCAAAGGAATGGATTTTTCCAAAGGGAATACCTGGAACTATTGAATGCAAATACACGCATTCCACTGTAAAGGATTCCTGTCAAGAATCCTTTGCTCAGCTTTAGATATAAAGAAGATGATGGATTTTGCCCAAAAAGTTAAATTGAAGCAAACAGGACAGAATTAACATCAACTATAAAGTTCCCAATTGAAGAGTAGAGAAGAGGAACAATACACTCAATAGAATTGAAAATAGAGAGGAAAAAGTATCCAAAGGAATGTATTTTCCCAAAGGGAATAACTGGAACTATTGCCTGCACATTCGCTCATTCAACTGTATATGATTCCTGTTAAGAATCCTTTGATCAGCTTTAGATATAAAGAAGATGATGGATTTTGCCCAAAAAGTTCCATTGAAGCAAATAGGAGAGAATTAACATCAACTATAAAGTTCCCAATTGAAGAGGCAAGAAGAGGAACAATAGACTCAATAGAATTGGAAATAGACAGGAACAAGTATCCAAAGGAATGGATTTTCCCAAAGGGAATAACTGGAACAATTGCCTGCACATTCACTCATTCAAATGTATATGATTCCTGTTAAGAATCCTTTGATCAGCTTTAGATATAAAGAAGATGATGGATTTTGCCCAAAAAGATTCATTGAAGCAAATAGGAGAGAATTAACATCAACTATAAAGTTCCAAATTGAAGAGGCAAGAAGAGGAACAATAGACTCAATAGAATTGGAAATAGACAGGAACAAATATTCAAAGGAATGTATTTTCCCAAAGGAAATAACTGGAATTATTGACTGAACATTCACGCATTCCACTGTAAATGATTCCTGTCAAGAATCCTTTGCTCAATTTTAGATATTAAGAAGATGACGGATTTTGCCCAAAAAGTTAAATTGAAGAAAATAGGAGAGAATTAACATCAACTATAAAGTGCCCAATTGAAGAGGAAACAAGAGGAACAATAGACTCAATAGAATTGAAAATAGAGAAAAAAGTAACCAAAGGAATGGATTTTCCCAAAGGGAATAACTGGAACTATGTCCTGCACATTCGCTCTTTCAACTGTATATGATTCCTGTTAAGAATCTTTTGATCAGCTTTAGATATAAAGAAGATGAGGGATTTTGTCCAAAAAGTTCCATTGAAGCAAATAGGAGAGAATTAACATCAAGTATAAAGTTCACAATTTTAGAAGAAAGAAGAGGAACAATAGACTCAATAGAATTGGAAATAGACAGGAACAAGTATTCAAAGGAATGGATTTTCAAAAAGGAAATAACGAACTATTGCATGCACATTCACTCATTCAAATGTATAGGATTCCTGTTAAGAATCCTTTGATCAGCTTTAGCTATAAAGAAGATGATGGATTTTGCCCACAAATATCCATTGAAGCAAATAGGAGAGAATTAACATCAACTATAAAGTTCCCAATTGAAGAGGCAAGAAGAGGAACAATAGACTCAATAGAATTGGAAATAGAGAGGAACAAGTATCCAAAGGAATGGATTTTCCCCAAGGGAATAACTGGAACAATTGCCTGCACATTCGCTCATTCAAATGTAAATGATTCCTGTTAAGAATCCTTTGATCAGCTTTTGATATAAAAAAGATGATGGATTTGCACAAAAAGTTAAATTGAAGCAAATCGCAGAGAATTAACATCAACTATAAAGTTCCCAATAAAAGAGGAAACAAGAGGAACACTAGACTCAATAGATTGGAAATAGACAGGAACAAGTATTCAAAGGAATGGATTTTCCCAAAGGAAATAACTGGAATTATTGCATGCATATTCACTCATTCAAATGTATATGATTCCTGTTAAGAATCCTTTGATCAGCTTTAGATATAAAGAAGATGATGGATTTTGCCCAAAAAGTTCCATTGAAGCAAATAGGAGAGAATTAACATCAACTATAAAGTTCCCAATTGAAGAGGCAAGAAGAGGAACAATAGACTCAATAGAATTGGAAATAGACAGGATCAAGTATCCAAAGGAATGGATTTTCCCAAAGGGAATAACTGGAACAATTGCCTGCACATTCGCTCATTCAAATGTATATGATTCCTGTTAAGAATCCTTTGATCAGTTTTAGATATAAAGAAGATGATGGATTTTGCCCAAAAAGATTCATTGAAGCAAATAGGAGAGAATTAACATCAACTATAAAGTTCCAAATTGAAGAGGCAAGAAGAGGAACAATAGACTCAATGGAATTGGAAATAGACAGGAACAAATATTCAAAGGAATGTATTTTCCCAAAGGAAATAACTGGAATTATTGACTGAACATTCACGCATTCCACTGTAAATGATTCCTGTCAAGAATCCTTTGCTCAATTTTAGATATTAAGAAGATGACGGATTTTGCCCAAAAAGTTAAATTGAAGAAAATAGGAGAGAATTAACATCAACTATAAAGTTCCCAATTGAAGAGGAAACAAGAGGAACAATAGACTCAATAGAATTGAAAATAGAGAGGAAAAAGTAACCAAAGGAATGTATTTTCCCAAAGGGAATAACTGGAACTATGTCCTGCACATTCGCTCTTTCAACTGTATATGATTCCTGTTAAGAATCTTTTGATCAGCTTTAGATATAAAGAAGATGAGGGATTTTGTCCAAAAAGTTCCATTGAAGCAAATAGGAGAGAATTAACATCAAGTATAAAGTTCACAATTTTAGAGGAAAGAAGAGGAACAATAGACTCAATAGAATTGGAAATAGACAGGAACAAGTATTCAAAGGAATGGATTTTCAAAAAGGAAATAACTGGAACTATTGCATGCACATTCACTCATTCAACTGTATAGGATTCCTGTTAAGAATCCTTTGATCAGCTTTAGCTATAAAGAAGATGATGGATTTTGCCCACAAATATCCATTGAAGCAAATAGGAGAGAATTAACATCAACTATAAAGTTCCCAATTGAAGAGGCAAGAAGAGGAACAATAGACTCAATAGAATTGGAAATAGAGAGGAACAAGTATCCAAAGGAATGGATTTTCCCCAAGGGAATAACTGGAACAATTGCCTGCACATTCGCTCATTCAAATGTAAATGATTCCTGTTAAGAATCCTTTGATCAGCTTTTGATATAAAAAAGATGATGGATTTGCACAAAAAGTTAAATTGAAGCAAATCGCAGAGAATTAACATCAACTATAAAGTTCCCAATAAAAGAGGAAACAAGAGGAACACTAGACTCAATAGATTGGAAATAGACAGGAACAAGTATTCAAAGGAATGGATTTTCCCAAAGGAAATAACTGGAATTATTGCATGCATATTCACTCATTCAAATGTATATGATTCCTGTTAAGAATCCTTTGATCAGCTTTAGATATAAAGAAGATGATGGATTTTGCCCAAAAGTTATATTGAAGCAAATTGGAGAGAAATAACTTCAACTATAAAGTTCCCAATTGAAGAGGCAAGAAGAGGAACAATAGACTCAATAGAATTGGAAATAGACAGGAACAAGTATTCAAAGGAATGGATTTTCCCAAAGGAAATAACTGGAACTATTGCATGCACATTCACTCATTCAACTGTATAGGATTCCTGTCAAGAATCCTTTGCTCAGCTTTAGCTATAAAGAAGATGATGGATTTTGCCCAAAAAGTTAAATTGAAGCAAATAGGAGAGAATTAACATTAACTATGAAGTTCCTATTGAAGAGGAAACAAAAGGGAACACTAGACTCAATAGAATTGGAAATGGAGAGGAACAAGTATTCAAAGGAATGGATTTTTCCAAAGGGAATACCTGGAACTATTGAATGCAAATACACGCATTCCACTGTAAAGGATTCCTGTCAAGAATCCTTTGCTCAGCTTTAGATATAAAGAAGATGATGGATTTTGCCCAAAAAGTTAAATTGAAGCAAACAGGAGAGAATTAACATCAACTATAAAGTTCCCAATTGAAGAGGCAAGAAGAGGAACAATAGACTCAATAGAATTGAAAATAGAGAGGAACAAGTATCCAAAGGAATGGATTTTCCCCAAGGGAATAACTGGAACTATTGCCTGCACATTCGCTCATTCAACTGTATATGATTCCTGTTAAGTATCCTTTGATCAGCTTTAGATATAAAGAAGATGAGGGATTTTGTCCAAAAAGTTCCATTGAAGCAAATAGGAGAGAATTAACATCAAGTATAAAGTTCCCAATTGAAGGGGCAAGAAGAGGAACAATAGACTCAATAGAATTGGAAATAGACAGGAACAAGTATCCAAAGGAATGGATTTTCCCCAAGGGAATAACTGGAACAATTGCCTGCACATTCGCTCATTCAAATGTAAATGATTCCTGTTAAGAATCCTTTGATCAGCTTTTGATATAAAAAAGATGATGGATTTGCAAAAAAATTAAATTGAAGCAAATCGCAGAGAATTAACATCAACTATAAAGTTCCCAATAAAAGAGGAAACAAGAGGAACACTAGACTCAATAGATTGGAAATAGACAGGAACAAGTATTCAAAGGAATGGATTTTCCCAAAGGAAATAACTGGAATTATTGCATGCATATTCACTCATTCAAATGTATATGATTCCTGTTAAGAATCCTTTGATCAGCTTTAGATATAAGGAAGATGATGGATTTTGCCCAAAAAGTTCCATTGAAGCAAATAGGAGAGAATTAACATCAACTATAAAGTTCCCAATTGAAGAGGCAAGAAGAGGAACAATAGACTCAATAGAATTGGAAATAGACAGGAACAAGTATCCAAAGGAATGGATTTTCCCAAAGGGAATAACTGGAACAATTGCCTGCACATTCGCTCATTCAAATGTATATGATTCCTGTTAAGAATCCTTTGATCAGCTTTAGATATAAAGAAGATGATGGATTTTGCCCAAAAAATTCATTGAAGCAAATAGGAGAGAATTAACATCAATTATAAAGTTCCAAATTGAAGAGGCAAGAAGAGGAACAATTGACTCAATAGAATTGGAAATAGACAGGAACAAATATTCAAAGGAATGTATTTTCCCAAAGGAAATAACTGGAATTATTGACTGAACATTCACGCATTCCACTGTAAATGATTCCTGTCAAGAATCCTTTGCTCAATTTTAGATATTAAGAAGATGACGGATTTTGCCCAAAAAGTTAAATTGAAGAAAATAGGAGAGAATTAACATCAACTATAAAGTTCCCAATTGAAGAGGAAACAAGAGGAACAATAGACTCAATAGAATTGAAAATAGAGAGGAAAAAGTATCCAAAGGAATGTATTTTCCCAAAGGGAATAACTGGAACTATGTCCTGCACATTCGCTCTTTCAACTGTATATGATTCCTGTTAAGAATCTTTTGATCAGCTTTAGATATAAAGAAGATGAGGGATTTTGTCCAAAAAGTTCCATTGAAGCAAATAGGAGAGAATTAACATCAAGTATAAAGTTCACAATTTTAGAGGAAAGAAGAGGAACAATAGACTCAATAGAATTGGAAATAGACAGGAACAAGTATTCAAAGGAATGGATTTTCAAAAAGGAAATAACTGGAACTATTGCATGCACATTCGCTCATTCAAATGTATATGATTCCTGTTAAGAATCCTTTGAGTAGCTTTAGATATAAAGAAGATGATGGATTTTGCCCAAAAAGTTTCATTGAAGCAAATAGGAGAGAATTAACATCAACTATAAAGTTCCCAATTGAAGAGGCAAGAAGAGGAACAATAGACTCAATAGAATTGGAAATAGACAGGAACAAATATTCAAAGGAATGTATTTTCCCAAAGGAAATAACTGGAATTATTGACTGAACATTCACGCATTCCACTGTAAATGATTCCTGTCAAGAATCCTTTGCTCAATTTTAGATATTAAGAAGATGACGGATTTTGCCCAAAAAGTTAAATTGAAGAAAATAGGAGAGAATTAACATCAACTATAAAGTTCCCAATTGAAGAGGAAACAAGAGGAACAATAGACTCAATAGAATTGAAAATAGAGAGGAAAAAGTAACCAAAGGAATGTATTTTCCCAAAGGGAATAACTGGAACTATGTCCTGCACATTCGCTCTTTCGACTGTATATGATTCCTGTTAAGAATCTTTTGATCAGCTTTAGATATAAAGAAGATGAGGGATTTTGTCCAAAAAGTTCCATTGAAGCAAATAGGAGAGAATTAACATCAAGTATAAAGTTCACAATTTTAGAGGAAAGAAGAGGAACAATAGACTCAATAGAATTGGAAATAGACAGGAACAAGTATTCAAAGGAATGGATTTTCAAAAAGGAAATAACTGGAACTATTGCATGCACATTCACTCATTCAACTGTATAGGATTCCTGTTAAGAATCCTTTGATCAGCTTTAGCTATAAAGAAGATGATGGATTTTGCCCACAAATATCCATTGAAGCAAATAGGAGAGAATTAACATCAACTATAAAGTTCCCAATTGAAGAGGCAAGAAGAGGAACAATAGACTCAATAGAATTGGAAATAGAGAGGAACAAGTATCCAAAGGAATGGATTTTCCCCAAGGGAATAACTGGAACAATTGCCTGCACATTCGCTCATTCAAATGTAAATGATTCCTGTTAAGAATCCTTTGATCAGCTTTTGATATAAAAAAGATGATGGATTTGCACAAAAAGTTAAATTGAAGCAAATCGCAGAGAATTAACATCAACTATAAAGTTCCCAATAAAAGAGGAAACAAGAGGAACACTAGACTCAATAGATTGGAAATAGACAGGAACAAGTATTCAAAGGAATGGATTTTCCCAAAGGAAATAACTGGAATTATTGCATGCATATTCACTCATTCAAATGTATATGATTCCTGTTAAGAATCCTTTGATCAGCTTTAGATATAAAGAAGATGATGGATTTTGCCCAAAAGTTATATTGAAGCAAATTGGAGAGAAATAACTTCAACTATAAAGTTCCCAATTGAAGAGGCAAGAAGAGGAACAATAGACTCAATAGAATTGGAAATAGACAGGAACAAGTATTCAAAGGAATGGATTTTCCCAAAGGAAATAACTGGAACTATTGCATGCACATTCACTCATTCAACTGTATAGGATTCCTGTCAAGAATCCTTTGCTCAGCTTTAGCTATAAAGAAGATGATGGATTTTGCCCAAAAAGTTAAATTGAAGCAAATAGGAGAGAATTAACATTAACTATGAAGTTCCTATTGAAGAGGAAACAAAAGGGAACACTAGACTCAATAGAATTGGAAATGGAGAGGAACAAGTATTCAAAGGAATGGATTTTTCCAAAGGGAATACCTGGAACTATTGAATGCAAATACACGCATTCCACTGTAAAGGATTCCTGTCAAGAATCCTTTGCTCAGCTTTAGATATAAAGAAGATGATGGATTTTGCCCAAAAAGTTAAATTGAAGCAAACAGGAGAGAATTAACATCAACTATAAAGTTCCCAATTGAAGAGGCAAGAAGAGGAACAATAGACTCAATAGAATTGAAAATAGAGAGGAACAAGTATCCAAAGGAATGGATTTTCCCCAAGGGAATAACTGGAACTATTGCCTGCACATTCGCTCATTCAACTGTATATGATTCCTGTTAAGAATCCTTTGATCAGCTTTAGATATAAAGAAGATGATGGATTTTGCCCAAAAAGTTCCATTGAAGCAAATAGGAGAGAATTAACATCAACTATAAAGTTCCCAATTGAAGAGGCAAGAAGAGGAACAATAGACTCAATAGAATTGGAAATAGAGAGGAACAAGTATCCAAAGGAATGGATTTTCCCCAAGGGAATAACTGGAACAATTGCCTGCACATTCGCTCATTCAAATGTAAATGATTCCTGTTAAGAATCCTTTGATCAGCTTTTGATATAAAAAAGATGATGGATTTGCACAAAAAGTTAAATTGAAGCAAATCGCAGAGAATTAACATCAACTATAAAGTTCCCAATAAAAGAGGAAACAAGAGGAACACTAGACTCAATAGATTGGAAATAGACAGGAACAAGTATTCAAAGGAATGAATTTTCCCAAAGGAAATAACTGGAATTATTGCATGCATATTCACTCATTCAAATGTATATGATTCCTGTTAAGAATCCTTTGATCAGCTTTAGATATAAAGAAGATGATGGATTTTGCCCAAAAGTTATATTGAAGCAAATTGGAGAGAAATAACTTCAACTATAAAGTTCCCAATTGAAGAGGCAAGAAGAGGAACAATAGACTCAATAGAATTGGAAATAGACAGGAACAAGTATTCAAAGGAATGGATTTTTCCAAAGGAAATAACTGGAACTATTGCATGCACATTCACTCATTCAACTGTATAGGATTCCTGTCAAGAATCCTTTGCTCAGCTTTAGCTATAAAGAAGATGATGGATTTTGCCCAAAAAGTTAAATTGAAGCAAATAGGAGAGAATTAACATTAACTATGAAGTTCCTATTGAAGAGGAAACAAAAGGGAACACTAGACTCAATAGAATTGGAAATGGAGAGGAACAAGTATTCAAAGGAATGGATTTTTCCAAAGGGAATACCTGGAACTATTGAATGCAAATACACGCATTCCACTGTAAAGGATTCCTGTCAAGAATCCTTTGCTCAGCTTTAGATATAAAGAAGATGATGGATTTTGCCCAAAAAGTTAAATTGAAGCAAACAGGAGAGAATTAACATCAACTATAAAGTTCCCAATTGAAGAGGCAAGAAGAGGAACAATAGACTCAATAGAATTGAAAATAGAGAGGAACAAGTATCCAAAGGAATGGATTTTCCCCAAGGGAATAACTGGAACTATTGCCTGCACATTCGCTCATTCAACTGTATATGATTCCTGTTAAGTATCCTTTGATCAGCTTTAGATATAAAGAAGATGAGGGATTTTGTCCAAAAAGTTCCATTGAAGCAAGTCGCAGAGAATTAACATCAAGTATAAAGTTCCCAATTGAAGGGGCAAGAAGAGGAACAATAGACTGAATAGAATTGGAAATAGAGAGGAACAAGTATCCAAAGGAATGGATTTTCCCCAAGGGAATAACTGGAACAATTGCCTGCACATTCGCTCATTCAAATGTAAATGATTCCTGTTAAGAATCCTTTGATCAGCTTTTGATATAAAAAAGATGATGGATTTGCAAAAAAATTAAATTGAAGCAAATCGCAGAGAATTAACATCAACTATAAAGTTCCCAATAAAAGAGGAAACAAGAGGAACACTAGACTCAATAGATTGGAAATAGACAGGAACAAGTATTCAAAGGAATGGATTTTCCCAAAGGAAATAACTGGAATTATTGCATGCATATTCACTCATTCAAATGTATATGATTCCTGTTAAGAATCCTTTGATCAGCTTTAGATATAAGGAAGATGATGGATTTTGCCCAAAAAGTTCCATTGAAGCAAATAGGAGAGAATTAACATCAACTATAAAGTTCCCAATTGAAGAGGCAAGAAGAGGAACAATAGACTCAATAGAATTGGAAATAGACAGGAACAAGTATCCAAAGGAATGGATTTTCCCAAAGGGAATAACTGGAACAATTGCCTGCACATTCGCTCATTCAAATGTATATGATTCCTGTTAAGAATCCTTTGATCAGCTTTAGATATAAAGAAGATGATGGATTTTGCCCAAAAAGATTCATTGAAGCAAATAGGAGAGAATTAACATCAACTATAAAGTTCCAAATTGAAGAGGCAAGAAGAGGAACAATTGACTCAATAGAATTGGAAATAGACAGGAACAAATATTCAAAGGAATGTATTTTCCCAAAGGAAATAACTGGAATTATTGACTGAACATTCACGCATTCCACTGTAAATGATTCCTGTCAAGAATCCTTTGCTCAATTTTAGATATTAAGAAGATGACGGATTTTGCCCAAAAAGTTAAATTGAAGAAAATAGGAGAGAATTAACATCAACTATAAAGTTCCCAATTGAAGAGGAAACAAGAGGAACAATAGACTCAATAGAATTGAAAATAGAGAGGAAAAAGTATCCAAAGGAATGTATTTTCCCAAAGGGAATAACTGGAACTATGTCCTGCACATTCGCTCTTTCAACTGTATATGATTCCTGTTAAGAATCTTTTGATCAGCTTTAGATATAAAGAAGATGAGGGATTTTGTCCAAAAAGTTCCATTGAAGCAAATAGGAGAGAATTAACATCAAGTATAAAGTTCACAATTTTAGAGGAAAGAAGAGGAACAATAGACTCAATAGAATTGGAAATAGACAGGAACAAGTATTCAAAGGAATGGATTTTCAAAAAGGAAATAACTGGAACTATTGCATGCACATTCGCTCATTCAAATGTATATGATTCCTGTTAAGAATCCTTTGAGTAGCTTTAGATATAAAGAAGATGATGGATTTTGCCCAAAAAGTTTCATTGAAGCAAATAGGAGAGAATTAACATCAACTATAAAGTTCCCAATTGAAGAGGCAAGAAGAGGAACAATAGACTCAATAGAATTGGAAATAGACAGGAACAAATATTCAAAGGAATGTATTTTCCCAAAGGAAATAACTGGAATTATTGACTGAACATTCACGCATTCCACTGTAAATGATTCCTGTCAAGAATCCTTTGCTCAATTTTAGATATTAAGAAGATGACGGATTTTGCCCAAAAAGTTAAATTGAAGAAAATAGGAGAGAATTAACATCAACTATAAAGTTCCCAATTGAAGAGGAAACAAGAGGAACAATAGACTCAATAGAATTGAAAATAGAGAGGAAAAAGTAACCAAAGGAATGTATTTTCCCAAAGGGAATAACTGGAACTATGTCCTGCACATTCGCTCTTTCAACTGTATATGATTCCTGTTAAGAATCTTTTGATCAGCTTTAGATATAAAGAAGATGAGGGATTTTGTCCAAAAAGTTCCATTGAAGCAAATAGGAGAGAATTAACATCAAGTATAAAGTTCACAATTTTAGAGGAAAGAAGAGGAACAATAGACTCAATAGAATTGGAAATAGACAGGAACAAGTATTCAAAGGAATGGATTTTCAAAAAGGAAATAACTGGAACTATTGCATGCACATTCACTCATTCAACTGTATAGGATTCCTGTTAAGAATCCTTTGATCAGCTTTAGCTATAAAGAAGATGATGGATTTTGCTCACAAATATCCATTGAAGCAAATAGGAGAGAATTAACATCAACTATAAAGTTCCCAATTGAAGAGGCAAGAAGAGGAACAATAGACTCAATAGAATTGGAAATAGAGAGGAACAAGTATCCAAAGGAATGGATTTTCCCCAAGGGAATAACTGGAACAATTGCCTGCACATTCGCTCATTCAAATGTAAATGATTCCTGTTAAGAATCCTTTGATCAGCCTTTGATATAAAAAAGATGATGGATTTGCACAAAAAGCTAAATTGAAGCAAATCGCAGAGAATTAACATCAACTATAAAGTTCCCAATAAAAGAGGAAACAAGAGGAACACTAGACTCAATAGATTGGAAATAGACAGGAACAAGTATTCAAAGGAATGGATTTTCCCAAAGGAAATAACTGGAGTTATTGCATGCATATTCACTCATTCAAATGTATATGATTCCTGTTAAGAATCCTTTGATCAGCTTTAGATATAAAGAAGATGATGGATTTTTCCCAAAAGTTATATTGAAGCAAATAGGAGAGAAATAACTTCAACTATAAAGTTCCCAATTGAAGAGGCAAGAAGAGGAACAATAGACTCAATAGAATTGGAAATAGACAGGAACAAGTATTCAAAGGAATTGGTTTTCCCAAAGGAAATAATTGGAACTATTGCCTGTACATTCACTCATTCAACTGTATAGGATTCCTCTTAAGAATACTTTGATCAGCTGTAGCTATAAAGAAGATGATGGATTTTGCCCAAAAAGTCCCATTGAAGCAAATAGGAGAGAATTAACATCAACTATAAAGTTCCCAGTTGAAGAGGAAACAGAAGAACAACAGACTCAATAGAATTGGAAATAGACAGGAACAAGTATTCAAAGGAATGGATTTTCCCAAAGGAAATAACTGGAACTATTGCATGCACATTCACTCATTCAACTGTATAGGATTCCTGTCAAGAATCCTTTGCTCAGCTTTAGCTATAAAGAAGATGATGGATTTTGCCCAAAAAGTTAAATTGAAGCAAATAGGAGAGAATTAACATTAACTATGAAGTTCCTATTGAAGAGGAAACAAAAGGAAACACTAGACTCAATAGAATTGGAAATGGAGAGGAACAAGTATTCAAAGGAATGGATTTTTCCAAAGGGAATACCTGGAACTATTGAATGCAAATACACGCATTCCACTGTAAAGGATTCCTGTCAAGAATCCTTTGCTCAGCTTTAGATATAAAGAAGATGATGGATTTTGCCCAAAAAGTTAAATTGAAGCAAACAGGACAGAATTAACATCAACTATAAAGTTCCCAATTGAAGAGTAGAGAAGAGGAACAATACACTCAATAGAATTGAAAATAGAGAGGAAAAAGTATCCAAAGGAATGTATTTTCCCAAAGGGAATAACTGGAACTATTGCCTGCACATTCGCTCATTCAACTGTATATGATTCCTGTTAAGAATCCTTTGATCAGCTTTAGATATAAAGAAGATGATGGATTTTGCCCAAAAAGTTCCATTGAAGCAAATAGGAGAGAATTAACATCAACTATAAAGTTCCCAATTGAAGAGGCAAGAAGAGGAACAATAGACTCAATAGAATTGGAAATAGACAGGAACAAGTATCCAAAGGAATGGATTTTCCCAAAGGGAATAACTGGAACAATTGCCTGCACATTCGCTCATTCAAATGTATATGATTCCTGTTAAGAATCCTTTGATCAGCTTTAGATATAAAGAAGATGATGGATTTTGCCCAAAAAGATTCATTGAAGCAAATAGGAGAGAATTAACATCAACTATAAAGTTCCAAATTGAAGAGGCAAGAAGAGGAACAATAGACTCAATAGAATTGGAAATAGACAGGAACAAATATTCAAAGGAATGTATTTTCCCAAAGGAAATAACTGGAATTATTGACTGAACATTCACGCATTCCACTGTAAATGATTCCTGTCAAGAATACTTTGCTCAAATTTAGATATTAAGAAGATGACGGATTTTGCCCAAAAAGTTAAATTGAAGAAAATAGGAGAGAATTAACATCAACTATAAAGTGCCCAATTGAGGAGGAAACAAGAGGAACAATAGACTCAATAGAATTGAAAATAGAGAAAAAAGTAACCAAAGGAATGGATTTTCCCAAAGGGAATAACTGGAACTATGTCCTGCACATTCGCTCTTTCAACTGTATATGATTCCTGTTAAGAATCTTTTGATCAGCTTTAGATATAAAGAAGATGAGGGATTTTGTCCAAAAAGTTCCATTGAAGCAAATAGGAGAGAATTAACATCAAGTATAAAGTTCACAATTTTAGAGGAAAGAAGAGGAACAATAGACTCAATAGAATTGGAAATAGACAGGAACAAGTATTCAAAGGAATGGATTTTCAAAAAGGAAATAACTGGAACTATTGCATGCACATTCACTCATTCAACTGTATAGGATTCCTGTTAAGAATCCTTTGATCCGCTTTAGCTATAAGGAAGATGATGGATTTTGCCCACAAATATCCATTGAAGCAAATAGGAGAGAATTAACATCAACTATAAAGTTCCCAATTGAAGAGGCAAGAAGAGGAACAATAGACTCAATAGAATTGGAAATAGAGAGGAACAAGTATCCAAAGGAATGGATTTTCCCCAAGGGAATAACTGGAACAATTGCCTGCATATTCGCTCATTCAAATGTAAATGATTCCTGTTAAGAATCCTTTGATCAGCTTTTGATATAAAAAAGATGATGGATTTGCACAAAAAGTTAAATTGAAGCAAATCGCAGAGAATTAACATCAACTATAAAGTTCCCAATAAAAGAGGAAACAAGAGGAACACTAGACTCAATAGATTGGAAATAGACAGGAACAAGTATTCAAAGGAATGGATTTTCCCAAAGGAAATAACTGGAATTATTGCATGCATGTTCACTCATTCAAATGTATATGATTCCTGTTAAGAATCCTTTGATCAGCTTTAGATATAAAAAAGATGATGGATTTTGCCCAAAAGTTATATTGAAGCAAATTGGAGAGAAATAACTTCAACTATAAAGTTCCCAATTGAAGAGGCAAGAAGAGGAACAATAGACTCAATAGAATTGGAAATTGACAGGAACAAGTATTCAAAGGAATGGATTTTCCCAAAGGAAATAACTGGAACTATTGCATGCACATTCACTCATTCAACTGTATAGGATTCCTGTCAAGAATCCTTTGCTCAGCTTTAGCTATAAAGAAGATGATGGATTTTGCCCAAAAAGTTAAATTGAAGCAAATAGGAGAAAATTAACATTAACTATGAAGTTCCTATTGAAGAGGAAACAAAAGGGAACACTAGACTCAATAGAATTGGAAATGGAGAGGAACAAGTATTCAAAGGAATGGATTTTTCCAAAGGGAATACCTGGAACTATTGAATGCAAATACACGCATTCCACTGTAAAGGATTCCTGTCAAGAATCCTTTGCTCAGCTTTAGATATAAAGAAGATGATGGATTTTGCCCAAAAAGTTAAATTGAAGCAAACAGGAGAGAATTAACATCAACTATAAAGTTCCCAATTGAAAAGGCAAGAAGAGGAACAATAGACTCAATAGAATTGAAAATAGAGAGGAACAAGTATCCAAAGGAATGGATTTTCCCCAAGGGAATAACTGGATCTATTGCCTGCACATTCGCTCATTCAACTGTATATGATTCCTGTTAAGAATCCTTTGATCAGCTTTAGATATAAAGAAGATGATGGATTTTGCCCAAAAAGTTCCATTGAAGCAAATAGGAAAGAATTAACATCAACTATAAAGTTCCCAATTGAAGAGGCAAGAAGAGGAACAATAGACTCAATAGAATTGGAAATAGACAGGAACAAGTATCCAAAGGAATGGATTTTCCCCAAGGGAATAACTGGAACAATTGCCTGCACATTCGCTCATTCAAATGTAAATGATTCCTGTTAAGAATCCTTTGATCAGTTTTTGATATAAAAAAGATGATGGATTTGCACAAAAAGTTAAATTGAAGCAAATCGCAGAGAATTAACATCAACTATAAAGTTCCCAATAAAAGAGGAAACAAGAGGAACACTAGACTCAATAGATTGGAAATAGACAGGAACAAGTATTCAAAGGAATGGATTTTCCCAAAGGAAATAACTGGAGTTATTGCATGCATATTCACTCATTCAAATGTATATGATTCCTGTTAAGAATCCTTTGATCAGCTTTAGATATAAAGAAGATGATGGATTTTTCCCAAAAGTTATATTGAAGCAAATAGGAGAGAAATAACTTCAACTATAAAGTTCCCAATTGAAGAGGCAAGAAGAGGAACAATAGACTCAATAGAATTGGAAACAGACAGGAACAAGTATTCAAAGGAATTGGTTTTCCCAAAGGAAATAATTGGAACTATTGCCTGTACATTCACTCATTCAACTGTATAGGATTCCTCTTAAGAATACTTTGATCAGCTGTAGCTATAAAGAAGATGATGGATTTTGCCCAAAAAGTCCCATTGAAGCAAATAGGAGAGAATTAACATCAACTATAAAGTTCCCAGTTGAAGAGGAAACAGAAGAACAACAGACTCAATAGAATTGGAAATAGACAGGAACAAGTATTCAAAGGAATGGATTTTCCCAAAGGAAATAACTGGAACTATTGCATGCACATTCACTCATTCAACTGTATAGGATTCCTGTCAAGAATCCTTTGCTCAGCTTTAGCTATAAAGAAGATGATGGATTTTGCCCAAAAAGTTAAATTGAAGCAAATAGGAGAGAATTAACATTAACTATGAAGTTCCTATTGAAGAGGAAACAAAAGGAAACACTAGACTCAATAGAATTGGAAATGGAGAGGAACAAGTATTCAAAGGAATGGATTTTTCCAAAGGGAATACCTGGAACTATTGAATGCAAATACACGCATTCCACTGTAAAGGATTCCTGTCAAGAATCCTTTGCTCAGCTTTAGATATAAAGAAGATGATGGATTTTGCCCAAAAAGTTAAATTGAAGCAAACAGGACAGAATTAACATCAACTATAAAGTTCCCAATTGAAGAGTAGAGAAGAGGAACAATACACTCAATAGAATTGGAAATAGAGAGGAACAAGTATCCAAAGGAATGGATTTTCCCCAAGGGAATAACTGGAACAATTGCCTGCACATTCGCTCATTCAAATGTAAATGATTCCTGTTAAGAATCCTTTGATCAGCCTTTGATATAAAAAAGATGATGGATTTGCACAAAAAGCTAAATTGAAGCAAATCGCAGAGAATTAACATCAACTATAAAGTTCCCAATAAAAGAGGAAACAAGAGGAACACTAGACTCAATAGATTGGAAATAGACAGGAACAAGTATTCAAAGGAATGGATTTTCCCAAAGGAAATAACTGGAGTTATTGCATGCATATTCACTCATTCAAATGTATATGATTCCTGTTAAGAATCCTTTGATCAGCTTTAGATATAAAGAAGATGATGGATTTTTCCCAAAAGTTATATTGAAGCAAATAGGAGAGAAATAACTTCAACTATAAAGTTCCCAATTGAAGAGGCAAGAAGAGGAACAATAGACTCAATAGAATTGGAAACAGACAGGAACAAGTATTCAAAGGAATTGGTTTTCCCAAAGGAAATAATTGGAACTATTGCCTGTACATTCACTCATTCAACTGTATAGGATTCCTCTTAAGAATACTTTGATCAGCTGTAGCTATAAAGAAGATGATGGATTTTGCCCAAAAAGTCCCATTGAAGCAAATAGGAGAGAATTAACATCAACTATAAAGTTCCCAGTTGAAGAGGAAACAGAAGAACAACAGACTCAATAGAATTGGAAATAGACAGGAACAAGTATTCAAAGGAATGGATTTTCCCAAAGGAAATAACTGGAACTATTGCATGCACATTCACTCATTCAACTGTATAGGATTCCTGTCAAGAATCCTTTGCTCAGCTTTAGCTATAAAGAAGATGATGGATTTTGCCCAAAAAGTTAAATTGAAGCAAATAGGAGAGAATTAACATTAACTATGAAGTTCCTATTGAAGAGGAAACAAAAGGAAACACTAGACTCAATAGAATTGGAAATGGAGAGGAACAAGTATTCAAAGGAATGGATTTTTCCAAAGGGAATACCTGGAACTATTGAATGCAAATACACGCATTCCACTGTAAAGGATTCCTGTCAAGAATCCTTTGCTCAGCTTTAGATATAAAGAAGATGATGGATTTTGCCCAAAAAGTTAAATTGAAGCAAACAGGACAGAATTAACATCAACTATAAAGTTCCCAATTGAAGAGTAGAGAAGAGGAACAATACACTCAATAGAATTGAAAATAGAGAGGAAAAAGTATCCAAAGGAATGTATTTTCCCAAAGGGAATAACTGGAACTATTGCCTGCACATTCGCTCATTCAACTGTATATGATTCCTGTTAAGAATCCTTTGATCAGCTTTAGATATAAAGAAGATGATGGATTTTGCCCAAAAAGTTCCATTGAAGCAAATAGGAGAGAATTAACATCAACTATAAAGTTCCCAATTGAAGAGGCAAGAAGAGGAACAATAGACTCAATAGAATTGGAAATAGACAGGAACAAGTATCCAAAGGAATGGATTTTCCCAAAGGGAATAACTGGAACAATTGCCTGCACATTCGCTCATTCAAATGTATATGATTCCTGTTAAGAATCCTTTGATCAGCTTTAGATATAAAGAAGATGATGGATTTTGCCCAAAAAGATTCATTGAAGCAAATAGGAGAGAATTAACATCAACTATAAAGTTCCAAATTGAAGAGGCAAGAAGAGGAACAATAGACTCAATAGAATTGGAAATAGACAGGAACAAATATTCAAAGGAATGTATTTTCCCAAAGGAAATAACTGGAATTATTGACTGAACATTCACGCATTCCACTGTAAATGATTCCTGTCAAGAATACTTTGCTCAAATTTAGATATTAAGAAGATGACGGATTTTGCCCAAAAAGTTAAATTGAAGAAAATAGGAGAGAATTAACATCAACTATAAAGTGCCCAATTGAGGAGGAAACAAGAGGAACAATAGACTCAATAGAATTGAAAATAGAGAAAAAAGTAACCAAAGGAATGGATTTTCCCAAAGGGAATAACTGGAACTATGTCCTGCACATTCGCTCTTTCAACTGTATATGATTCCTGTTAAGAATCTTTTGATCAGCTTTAGATATAAAGAAGATGAGGGATTTTGTCCAAAAAGTTCCATTGAAGCAAATAGGAGAGAATTAACATCAAGTATAAAGTTCACAATTTTAGAGGAAAGAAGAGGAACAATAGACTCAATAGAATTGGAAATAGACAGGAACAAGTATTCAAAGGAATGGATTTTCAAAAAGGAAATAACTGGAACTATTGCATGCACATTCACTCATTCAACTGTATAGGATTCCTGTTAAGAATCCTTTGATCCGCTTTAGCTATAAGGAAGATGATGGATTTTGCCCACAAATATCCATTGAAGCAAATAGGAGAGAATTAACATCAACTATAAAGTTCCCAATTGAAGAGGCAAGAAGAGGAACAATAGACTCAATAGAATTGGAAATAGAGAGGAACAAGTATCCAAAGGAATGGATTTTCCCCAAGGGAATAACTGGAACAATTGCCTGCATATTCGCTCATTCAAATGTAAATGATTCCTGTTAAGAATCCTTTGATCAGCTTTTGATATAAAAAAGATGATGGATTTGCACAAAAAGTTAAATTGAAGCAAATCGCAGAGAATTAACATCAACTATAAAGTTCCCAATAAAAGAGGAAACAAGAGGAACACTAGACTCAATAGATTGGAAATAGACAGGAACAAGTATTCAAAGGAATGGATTTTCCCAAAGGAAATAACTGGAATTATTGCATGCATGTTCACTCATTCAAATGTATATGATTCCTGTTAAGAATCCTTTGATCAGCTTTAGATATAAAAAAGATGATGGATTTTGCCCAAAAGTTATATTGAAGCAAATTGGAGAGAAATAACTTCAACTATAAAGTTCCCAATTGAAGAGGCAAGAAGAGGAACAATAGACTCAATAGAATTGGAAATTGACAGGAACAAGTATTCAAAGGAATGGATTTTCCCAAAGGAAATAACTGGAACTATTGCATGCACATTCACTCATTCAACTGTATAGGATTCCTGTCAAGAATCCTTTGCTCAGCTTTAGCTATAAAGAAGATGATGGATTTTGCCCAAAAAGTTAAATTGAAGCAAATAGGAGAAAATTAACATTAACTATGAAGTTCCTATTGAAGAGGAAACAAAAGGGAACACTAGACTCAATAGAATTGGAAATGGAGAGGAACAAGTATTCAAAGGAATGGATTTTTCCAAAGGGAATACCTGGAACTATTGAATGCAAATACACGCATTCCACTGTAAAGGATTCCTGTCAAGAATCCTTTGCTCAGCTTTAGATATAAAGAAGATGATGGATTTTGCCCAAAAAGTTAAATTGAAGCAAACAGGAGAGAATTAACATCAACTATAAAGTTCCCAATTGAAAAGGCAAGAAGAGGAACAATAGACTCAATAGAATTGAAAATAGAGAGGAACAAGTATCCAAAGGAATGGATTTTCCCCAAGGGAATAACTGGATCTATTGCCTGCACATTCGCTCATTCAACTGTATAGGATTCCTGTTAAGAATCCTTTGATCAGCTTTAGATATAAAGAAGATGATGGATTTTGCCCAAAAAGTTCCATTGAAGCAAATAGGAAAGAATTAACATCAACTATAAAGTTCCCAATTGAAGAGGCAAGAAGAGGAACAATAGACTCAATAGAATTGGAAATAGACAGGAACAAGTATCCAAAGGAATGGATTTTCCCCAAGGGAATAACTGGAACAATTGCCTGCACATTCGCTCATTCAAATGTAAATGATTCCTGTTAAGAATCCTTTGATCAGTTTTTGATATAAAAAAGATGATGGATTTGCACAAAAAGTTAAATTGAAGCAAATCGCAGAGAATTAACATCAACTATAAAGTTCCCAATAAAAGAGGAAACAAGAGGAACACTAGACTCAATAGATTGGAAATAGACAGGAACAAGTATTCAAAGGAATGGATTTTCCCAAAGGAAATAACTGGAGTTATTGCATGCATATTCACTCATTCAAATGTATATGATTCCTGTTAAGAATCCTTTGATCAGCTTTAGATATAAAGAAGATGATGGATTTTTCCCAAAAGTTATATTGAAGCAAATAGGAGAGAAATAACTTCAACTATAAAGTTCCCAATTGAAGAGGCAAGAAGAGGAACAATAGACTCAATAGAATTGGAAACAGACAGGAACAAGTATTCAAAGGAATTGGTTTTCCCAAAGGAAATAATTGGAACTATTGCCTGTACATTCACTCATTCAACTGTATAGGATTCCTCTTAAGAATACTTTGATCAGCTGTAGCTATAAAGAAGATGATGGATTTTGCCCAAAAAGTCCCATTGAAGCAAATAGGAGAGAATTAACATCAACTATAAAGTTCCCAGTTGAAGAGGAAACAGAAGAACAACAGACTCAATAGAATTGGAAATAGACAGGAACAAGTATTCAAAGGAATGGATTTTCCCAAAGGAAATAACTGGAACTATTGCATGCACATTCACTCATTCAACTGTATAGGATTCCTGTCAAGAATCCTTTGCTCAGCTTTAGCTATAAAGAAGATGATGGATTTTGCCCAAAAAGTTAAATTGAAGCAAATAGGAGAGAATTAACATTAACTATGAAGTTCCTATTGAAGAGGAAACAAAAGGAAACACTAGACTCAATAGAATTGGAAATGGAGAGGAACAAGTATTCAAAGGAATGGATTTTTCCAAAGGGAATACCTGGAACTATTGAATGCAAATACACGCATTCCACTGTAAAGGATTCCTGTCAAGAATCCTTTGCTCAGCTTTAGATATAAAGAAGATGATGGATTTTGCCCAAAAAGTTAAATTGAAGCAAACAGGACAGAATTAACATCAACTATAAAGTTCCCAATTGAAGAGTAGAGAAGAGGAACAATACACTCAATAGAATTGAAAATAGAGAGGAAAAAGTATCCAAAGGAATGTATTTTCCCAAAGGGAATAACTGGAACTATTGCCTGCACATTCGCTCATTCAACTGTATATGATTCCTGTTAAGAATCCTTTGATCAGCTTTAGATATAAAGAAGATGATGGATTTTGCCCAAAAAGTTCCATTGAAGCAAATAGGAGAGAATTAACATCAACTATAAAGTTCCCAATTGAAGAGGCAAGAAGAGGAACAATAGACTCAATAGAATTGGAAATAGACAGGAACAAGTATCCAAAGGAATGGATTTTCCCAAAGGGAATAACTGGAACAATTGCCTGCACATTCGCTCATTCAAATGTATATGATTCCTGTTAAGAATCCTTTGATCAGCTTTAGATATAAAGAAGATGATGGATTTTGCCCAAAAAGATTCATTGAAGCAAATAGGAGAGAATTAACATCAACTATAAAGTTCCAAATTGAAGAGGCAAGAAGAGGAACAATAGACTCAATAGAATTGGAAATAGACAGGAACAAATATTCAAAGGAATGTATTTTCCCAAAGGAAATAACTGGAATTATTGACTGAACATTCACGCATTCCACTGTAAATGATTCCTGTCAAGAATACTTTGCTCAAATTTAGATATTAAGAAGATGACGGATTTTGCCCAAAAAGTTAAATTGAAGAAAATAGGAGAGAATTAACATCAACTATAAAGTGCCCAATTGAGGAGGAAACAAGAGGAACAATAGACTCAATAGAATTGAAAATAGAGAAAAAAGTAACCAAAGGAATGGATTTTCCCAAAGGGAATAACTGGAACTATGTCCTGCACATTCGCTCTTTCAACTGTATATGATTCCTGTTAAGAATCTTTTGATCAGCTTTAGATATAAAGAAGATGAGGGATTTTGTCCAAAAAGTTCCATTGAAGCAAATAGGAGAGAATTAACATCAAGTATAAAGTTCACAATTTTAGAGGAAAGAAGAGGAACAATAGACTCAATAGAATTGGAAATAGACAGGAACAAGTATTCAAAGGAATGGATTTTCAAAAAGGAAATAACTGGAACTATTGCATGCACATTCACTCATTCAACTGTATAGGATTCCTGTTAAGAATCCTTTGATCCGCTTTAGCTATAAGGAAGATGATGGATTTTGCCCACAAATATCCATTGAAGCAAATAGGAGAGAATTAACATCAACTATAAAGTTCCCAATTGAAGAGGCAAGAAGAGGAACAATAGACTCAATAGAATTGGAAATAGAGAGGAACAAGTATCCAAAGGAATGGATTTTCCCCAAGGGAATAACTGGAACAATTGCCTGCATATTCGCTCATTCAAATGTAAATGATTCCTGTTAAGAATCCTTTGATCAGCTTTTGATATAAAAAAGATGATGGATTTGCACAAAAAGTTAAATTGAAGCAAATCGCAGAGAATTAACATCAACTATAAAGTTCCCAATAAAAGAGGAAACAAGAGGAACACTAGACTCAATAGATTGGAAATAGACAGGAACAAGTATTCAAAGGAATGGATTTTCCCAAAGGAAATAACTGGAATTATTGCATGCATGTTCACTCATTCAAATGTATATGATTCCTGTTAAGAATCCTTTGATCAGCTTTAGATATAAAAAAGATGATGGATTTTGCCCAAAAGTTATATTGAAGCAAATTGGAGAGAAATAACTTCAACTATAAAGTTCCCAATTGAAGAGGCAAGAAGAGGAACAATAGACTCAATAGAATTGGAAATTGACAGGAACAAGTATTCAAAGGAATGGATTTTCCCAAAGGAAATAACTGGAACTATTGCATGCACATTCACTCATTCAACTGTATAGGATTCCTGTCAAGAATCCTTTGCTCAGCTTTAGCTATAAAGAAGATGATGGATTTTGCCCAAAAAGTTAAATTGAAGCAAATAGGAGAAAATTAACATTAACTATGAAGTTCCTATTGAAGAGGAAACAAAAGGGAACACTAGACTCAATAGAATTGGAAATGGAGAGGAACAAGTATTCAAAGGAATGGATTTTTCCAAAGGGAATACCTGGAACTATTGAATGCAAATACACGCATTCCACTGTAAAGGATTCCTGTCAAGAATCCTTTGCTCAGCTTTAGATATAAAGAAGATGATGGATTTTGCCCAAAAAGTTAAATTGAAGCAAACAGGAGAGAATTAACATCAACTATAAAGTTCCCAATTGAAAAGGCAAGAAGAGGAACAATAGACTCAATAGAATTGAAAATAGAGAGGAACAAGTATCCAAAGGAATGGATTTTCCCCAAGGGAATAACTGGATCTATTGCCTGCACATTCGCTCATTCAACTGTATATGATTCCTGTTAAGAATCCTTTGATCAGCTTTAGATATAAAGAAGATGATGGATTTTGCCCAAAAAGTTCCATTGAAACAAATAGGAAAGAATTAACATCAACTATAAAGTTCCCAATTGAAGAGGCAAGAAGAGGAACAATAGACTCAATAGAATTGGAAATAGACAGGAACAAGTATCCAAAGGAATGGATTTTCCCCAAGGGAATAACTGGAACAATTGCCTGCACATTCGCTCATTCAAATGTAAATGATTCCTGTTAAGAATCCTTTGATCAGTTTTTGATATAAAAAAGATGATGGATTTGCACAAAAAGTTAAATTGAAGCAAATCGCAGAGAATTAACATCAACTATAAAGTTCCCAATAAAAGAGGAAACAAGAGGAACACTAGACTCAATAGATTGGAAATAGACAGGAACAAGTATTCAAAGGAATGGATTTTCCCAAAGGAAATAACTGGAATTATTGCATGCATATTCACTCATTCAAATGTATATGATTCCTGTTAAGAATCCTTTGATCAGCTTTAGATATAAAGAAGATGATGGATTTTGCCCAAAAGTTATATTGAAGCAAATAGGAGAGAAATAACTTCAACTATAAAGTTCCCAATTGAAGAGGCAAGAAGAGGAACAATAGACTCAATAGAATTGGAAATAGACAGGAACAAGTATTCAAAGGAATGGATTTTCCCAAAGGGAATAACTGGAACTATTGCATGCACATTCACTCATTCAACTGTATAGGATTCCTGTCAAGAATCCTTTGCTCAGCTTTAGCTATAAAGAAGATGATGGATTTTGCCCAAAAAGTTAAATTGAAGCAAATAGGAGACAATTAACATTAACTATGAAGTTCCTATTGAAGAGGAAACAAAAGGGAACACTAGACTCAATAGAATTGGAAATGGAGAGGAACAAGTATTCAAAGGAATGGATTTTTCCAAAGGGAATACCTGGAACTATTGAATGCAAATACACGCATTCCACTGTAAAGGATTCCTGTCAAGAATCCTTTGCTCAGCTTTAGATATAAAGAAGATGATGGATTTTGCCCAAAAGTTATATTGAAGCAAATAGGAGAGAAATAACTTCAACTATAAAGTTCCCAATTGAAGAGGCAAGAAGAGGAACAATAGACTCAATAGAATTGGAAATAGATAGGAACAAGTATTCAAAGGAATGGATTTTCCCAAAGGAAATAACTGGAACTATTGCATGCACATTCGCTCATTCAACTGTATATGATTCCTGTTAAGAATCCTTTGATCAGCTTTAGATATAAAGAAGATGATGGATTTTGCCCAAAAAGTTCCATTGAAGCAAATAGGAGAGAATTAACATCAACTATAAAGTTCCCAATTGAAGAGGCAAGAAGAGGAACAATAGACTCAATAGAATTGGAAATAGACAGGAACAAGTATCCAAAGGAATGGATTTTCCCAAAGGGAATAACTGGAACAATTGCCTGCACAATCGCTCATTCAAATGTATATGATTCCTGTTAAGAATCCTTTGATCAGCTTTAGATATAAAGAAGATGATGGATTTTGCCCAAAAAGATTCATTGAAGCAAATAGCAGAGAATTAACATCAACTATAAAGTTCCAAATTGAAGAGGCAAGAAGAGGAACAATAGACTCAATAGAATTGGAAATAGACAGGAACAAATATTCAAAGGAATGTATTTTCCCAAAGGAAATAACTGGAATTATTGACTGAACATTCACGCATTCCACTGTAAATGATTCCTGTCAAGAATCCTTTGCTCAATTTTAGATATTAAGAAGATGACGGATTTTGCCCAAAAAGTTAAATTGAAGAAAATAGGAGAGAATTAACATCAACTATAAAGTTCCCAATTGAAGAGGCAAGAAGAGGAACAATAGACTCAATAGAATTGGAAATAGAGAGGAACAAGTATCCAAAGGAATGGATTTTCCCCAAGGGAATAACTGGAACAATTGCCTGCACATTCGCTCATTCAAATGTAAATGATTCCTGTTAAGAATCCTTTGATCAGCTTTTGATATAAAAAAGATGATGGATTTGCACAAAAAGTTAAATTGAAGCAAATCGCAGAGAATTAACATCAACTATAAAGTTCCCAATAAAAGAGGAAACAAGAGGAACACTAGACTCAATAGATTGGAAATAGACAGGAACAAGTATTCAAAGGAATGGATTTTCCCAAAGGAAATAACTGGAATTATTGCATGCATATTCACTCATTCAAATGTATATGATTCCTGTTAAGAATCCTTTGATCAGCTTTAGATATAAAGAAGATGATGGATTTTGCCCAAAAGTTATATTGAAGCAAATAGGAGAGAAATAACTTCAACTATAAAGTTCCCAATTGAAGAGGCAAGAAGAGGAACAATAGACTCAATAGAATTGGAAATAGACAGGAACAAGTATTCAAAGGAATGGATTTTCCCAAAGGAAATAACTGGAACTATTGCATGCACATTCACTCATTCAACTGTATAGGATTCCTGTCAAGAATCCTTTGCTCAGCTTTAGCTATAAAGAAGATGATGGATTTTGCCCAAAAAGTTAAATTGAAGCAAATAGGAGAGAATTAACATTAACTATGAAGTTCCTATTGAAGAGGAAACAAAAGGGAACACTAGACTCAATAGAATTGGAAATGGAGAGGAACAAGTATTCAAAGGAATGGATTTTTCCAAAGGGAATACCTGGAACTATTAAATGCAAATACACGCATTCCACTGTAAAGGATTCCTGTCAAGAATCCTTTGCTCAGCTTTAGATATAAAGAAGATGATGGATTTTGCCCAAAAAGTTAAATTGAAGCAAACAGGAGAGAATTAACATCAACTATAAAGTTCCCAATTGAAGAGGCAAGAAGAGGAACAATAGACTCAATAGAATTGAAAATAGAGAGGAACAAGTATCCAAAGGAATGGATTTTCCCCAAGGGAATAACTGGAACTATTGCCTGCACATTCGCTCATTCAACTGTATATGATTCCTGTTAAGAATCCTTTGATCAGCTTTAGATATAAAGAAGATGATGGATTTTGCCCAAAAAGTTCCATTGAAGCAAATAGGAGAGAATTAACATCAACTATAAAGTTCCCAATTGAAGAGGCAAGAAGAGGAACAATAGACTCAATAGAATTGGAAATAGACAGGAACAAATATTCAAAGGAATGTATTTTCCCAAAGGAAATAACTGGAATTATTGACTGAACATTCACGCATTCCACTGTAAATGATTCCTGTCAAGAATCCTTTGCTCAATTTTAGATATTAAGAAGATGACGGATTTTGCCCAAAAAGTTAAATTGAAGAAAATAGGAGAGAATTAACATCAACTATAAAGTTCCCAATTGAAGAGGAAACAAGAGGAACAATAGACTCAATAGAATTGAAAATAGAGAGGAAAAAGTAACCAAAGGAATGTATTTTCCCAAAGGGAATAACTGGAACTATGTCCTGCACATTCGCTCTTTCAACTGTATATGATTCCTGTTAAGAATCTTTTGATAAGCTTTAGATATAAAGAAGATGAGGGATTTTGTCCAAAAAGTTCCATTGAAGCAAATAGGAGAGAATTAACATCAAGTACAAAGTTCACAATTTTAGAGGAAAGAAGAGGAACAATAGACTCAATAGAATTGGAAATAGACAGGAACAAGTATTCAAAGGAATGGATTTTCAAAAAGGAAATAACTGGAACTATTGCATGCACATTCACTCATTCAACTGTATAGGATTCCTGTTAAGAATCCTTTGATCAGCTTTAGCTATAAAGAAGATGATGGATTTTGCCCACAAATATCCATTGAAGCAAATAGGAGAGAATTAACATCAACTATAAAGTTCCCAATTGAAGAGGCAAGAAGAGGAACAATAGACTCAATAGAATTGGAAATAGAGAGGAACAAGTATCCAAAGGAATGGATTTTCCCCAAGGGAATAACTGGAACAATTGCCTGCACATTCGCTCATTCAAATGTAAATGATTCCTGTTAAGAATCCTTTGATCAGCTTTTGATATAAAAAAGATGATGGATTTGCACAAAAAGTTAAATTGAAGCAAATCGCAGAGAATTAACATCAACTATAAAGTTCCCAATAAAAGAGGAAACAAGAGGAACACTAGACTCAATAGATTGGAAATAGACAGGAACAAGTATTCAAAGGAATGGATTTTCCCAAAGGAAATAACTGGAATTATTGCATGCATATTCACTCATTCAAATGTATATGATTCCTGTTAAGAATCCTTTGATCAGCTTTAGATATAAAGAAGATGATGGATTTTGCCCAAAAGTTATATTGAAGCAAATAGGAGAGAAATAACTTCAACTATAAAGTTCCCAATTGAAGAGGCAAGAAGAGGAACAATAGACTCAATAGAATTGGAAATAGACAGGAACAAGTATTCAAAGGAATGGATTTTCCCAAAGGAAATAACTGGAACTATTGCATGCACATTCACTCATTCAACTGTATAGGATTCCTGTCAAGAATCCTTTGCTCAGCTTTAGCTATAAAGAAGATGATGGATTTTGCCCAAAAAGTTAAATTGAAGCAAATAGGAGAGAATTAACATTAACTATGAAGTTCCTATTGAAGAGGAAACAAAAGGGAACACTAGACTCAATAGAATTGGAAATGGAGAGGAACAAGTATTCAAAGGAATGGATTTTTCCAAAGGGAATACCTGGAACTATTGAATGCAAATACATGCATTCCACTGTAAAGGATTCCTGTCAAGAATCCTTTGCTCAGCTTTAGATATAAAGAAGATGATGGATTTTGCCCAAAAGTTATATTGAAGCAAATAGGAGAGAAATAACTTCAACTATAAAGTTCCCAATTGAAGAGGCAAGAAGAGGAACAATAGACTCAATAGAATTGGAAATAGACAGGAACAAGTATTCAAAGGAATGGATTTTCCCAAAGGAAATAACTGGAACTATTGCCTGCACATTCGCTCATTCAACTGTATATGATTCCTGTTAAGAATCCTTTGATCAGCTTTAGATATAAAGAAGATGATGGATTTTGCCCAAAAAGTTCCATTGAAGCAAATAGGAGAGAATTAACATCAACTATAAAGTTCCCAATTGAAGAGGCAAGAAGAGGAACAATAGACTCAATAGAATTGGAAATAGACAGGAACAAGTATCCAAAGGAATGGATTTTCCCAAAGGGAATAACTGGAACAATTGCCTGCACATTCGCTCATTCAAATGTATATGATTCCTGTTAAGAATCCTTTGATCAGCTTTAGATATAAAGAAGATGATGGATTTTGCCCAAAAAGATTCATTGAAGCAAATAGGAGAGAATTAACATCAACTATAAAGTTCCAAATTGAAGAGGCAAGAAGAGGAACAATAGACTCAATAGAATTGGAAATAGAGAGGAACAAGTATCCAAAGGAATGGATTTTCCCCAAGGGAATAACTGGAACAATTGCCTGCACATTCGCTCATTCAAATGTAAATGATTCCTGTTAAGAATCCTTTGATCAGCCTTTGATATAAAAAAGATGATGGATTTGCACAAAAAGCTAAATTGAAGCAAATCGCAGAGAATTAACATCAACTATAAAGTTCCCAATAAAAGAGGAAACAAGAGGAACACTAGACTCAATAGATTGGAAATAGACAGGAACAAGTATTCAAAGGAATGGATTTTCCCAAAGGAAATAACTGGAGTTATTGCATGCATATTCACTCATTCAAATGTATATGATTCCTGTTAAGAATCCTTTGATCAGCTTTAGATATAAAGAAGATGATGGATTTTTCCCAAAAGTTATATTGAAGCAAATAGGAGAGAAATAACTTCAACTATAAAGTTCCCAATTGAAGAGGCAAGAAGAGGAACAATAGACTCAATAGAATTGGAAACAGACAGGAACAAGTATTCAAAGGAATTGGTTTTCCCAAAGGAAATAATTGGAACTATTGCCTGTACATTCACTCATTCAACTGTATAGGATTCCTCTTAAGAATACTTTGATCAGCTGTAGCTATAAAGAAGATGATGGATTTTGCCCAAAAAGTCCCATTGAAGCAAATAGGAGAGAATTAACATCAACTATAAAGTTCCCAGTTGAAGAGGAAACAGAAGAACAACAGACTCAATAGAATTGGAAATAGACAGGAACAAGTATTCAAAGGAATGGATTTTCCCAAAGGAAATAACTGGAACTATTGCATGCACATTCACTCATTCAACTGTATAGGATTCCTGTCAAGAATCCTTTGCTCAGCTTTAGCTATAAAGAAGATGATGGATTTTGCCCAAAAAGTTAAATTGAAGCAAATAGGAGAGAATTAACATTAACTATGAAGTTCCTATTGAAGAGGAAACAAAAGGAAACACTAGACTCAATAGAATTGGAAATGGAGAGGAACAAGTATTCAAAGGAATGGATTTTTCCAAAGGGAATACCTGGAACTATTGAATGCAAATACACGCATTCCACTGTAAAGGATTCCTGTCAAGAATCCTTTGCTCAGCTTTAGATATAAAGAAGATGATGGATTTTGCCCAAAAAGTTAAATTGAAGCAAACAGGACAGAATTAACATCAACTATAAAGTTCCCAATTGAAGAGTAGAGAAGAGGAACAATACACTCAATAGAATTGAAAATAGAGAGGAAAAAGTATCCAAAGGAATGTATTTTCCCAAAGGGAATAACTGGAACTATTGCCTGCACATTCGCTCATTCAACTGTATATGATTCCTGTTAAGAATCCTTTGATCAGCTTTAGATATAAAGAAGATGATGGATTTTGCCCAAAAAGTTCCATTGAAGCAAATAGGAGAGAATTAACATCAACTATAAAGTTCCCAATTGAAGAGGCAAGAAGAGGAACAATAGACTCAATAGAATTGGAAATAGACAGGAACAAGTATCCAAAGGAATGGATTTTCCCAAAGGGAATAACTGGAACAATTGCCTGCACATTCGCTCATTCAAATGTATATGATTCCTGTTAAGAATCCTTTGATCAGCTTTAGATATAAAGAAGATGATGGATTTTGCCCAAAAAGATTCATTGAAGCAAATAGGAGAGAATTAACATCAACTATAAAGTTCCAAATTGAAGAGGCAAGAAGAGGAACAATAGACTCAATAGAATTGGAAATAGACAGGAACAAATATTCAAAGGAATGTATTTTCCCAAAGGAAATAACTGGAATTATTGACTGAACATTCACGCATTCCACTGTAAATGATTCCTGTCAAGAATCCTTTGCTCAATTTTAGATATTAAGAAGATGACGGATTTTGCCCAAAAAGTTAAATTGAAGAAAATAGGAGAGAATTAACATCAACTATAAAGTTCCCAATTGAAGAGGAAACAAGAGGAACAATAGACTCAATAGAATTGAAAATAGAGAGGAAAAAGTAACCAAAGGAATGTATTTTCCCAAAGGGAATAACTGGAACTATGTCCTGCACATTCGCTCTTTCAACTGTATATGATTCCTGTTAAGAATCTTTTGATCAGCTTTAGATATAAAGAAGATGAGGGATTTTGTCCAAAAAGTTCCATTGAAGCAAATAGGAGAGAATTAACATCAAGTATAAAGTTCACAATTTTAGAGGAAAGAAGAGGAACAATAGACTCAATAGAATTGGAAATAGACAGGAACAAGTATTCAAAGGAATGGATTTTCAAAAAGGAAATAACTGGAACTATTGCATGCA
Organism: Sminthopsis crassicaudata; assembly: GCF_048593235.1. Classification (NCBI taxonomy): domain Eukaryota; kingdom Metazoa; phylum Chordata; class Mammalia; order Dasyuromorphia; family Dasyuridae; genus Sminthopsis; species Sminthopsis crassicaudata. Next base: position 129,979,211 of record NC_133622.1, on the reverse strand, counting down.
CATTCACTCATTCAACTGTATAGGATTCCTGTTAAGAATCCTTTGATCAGCTTTAGCTATAAAGAAGATGATGGATTTTGCTCACAAATATCCATTGAAGCAAATAGGAGAGAATTAACATCAACTATAAAGTTCCCAATTGAAGAGGCAAGAAGAGGAACAATAGACTCAATAGAATTGGAAATAGAGAGGAACAAGTATCCAAAGGAATGGATTTTCCCCAAGGGAATAACTGGAACAATTGCCTGCACATTCGCTCATTCAAATGTAAATGATTCCTGTTAAGAATCCTTTGATCAGCCTTTGATATAAAAAAGATGATGGATTTGCACAAAAAGCTAAATTGAAGCAAATCGCAGAGAATTAACATCAACTATAAAGTTCCCAATAAAAGAGGAAACAAGAGGAACACTAGACTCAATAGATTGGAAATAGACAGGAACAAGTATTCAAAGGAATGGATTTTCCCAAAGGAAATAACTGGAGTTATTGCATGCATATTCACTCATTCAAATGTATATGATTCCTGTTAAGAATCCTTTGATCAGCTTTAGATATAAAGAAGATGATGGATTTTTCCCAAAAGTTATATTGAAGCAAATAGGAGAGAAATAACTTCAACTATAAAGTTCCCAATTGAAGAGGCAAGAAGAGGAACAATAGACTCAATAGAATTGGAAATAGACAGGAACAAGTATTCAAAGGAATTGGTTTTCCCAAAGGAAATAATTGGAACTATTGCCTGTACATTCACTCATTCAACTGTATAGGATTCCTCTTAAGAATACTTTGATCAGCTGTAGCTATAAAGAAGATGATGGATTTTGCCCAAAAAGTCCCATTGAAGCAAATAGGAGAGAATTAACATCAACTATAAAGTTCCCAGTTGAAGAGGAAACAGAAGAACAACAGACTCAATAGAATTGGAAATAGACAGGAACAAGTATTCAAAGGAATGGATTTTCCCAAAGGAAATAACTGGAACTATTGCATGCACATTCACTCATTCAACTGTATAGGATTCCTGTCAAGAATCCTTTGCTCAGCTTTAGCTATAAAGAAGATGATGGATTTTGCCCAAAAAGTTAAATTGAAGCAAATAGGAGAGAATTAACATTAACTATGAAGTTCCTATTGAAGAGGAAACAAAAGGAAACACTAGACTCAATAGAATTGGAAATGGAGAGGAACAAGTATTCAAAGGAATGGATTTTTCCAAAGGGAATACCTGGAACTATTGAATGCAAATACACGCATTCCACTGTAAAGGATTCCTGTCAAGAATCCTTTGCTCAGCTTTAGATATAAAGAAGATGATGGATTTTGCCCAAAAAGTTAAATTGAAGCAAACAGGACAGAATTAACATCAACTATAAAGTTCCCAATTGAAGAGTAGAGAAGAGGAACAATACACTCAATAGAATTGAAAATAGAGAGGAAAAAGTATCCAAAGGAATGTATTTTCCCAAAGGGAATAACTGGAACTATTGCCTGCACATTCGCTCATTCAACTGTATATGATTCCTGTTAAGAATCCTTTGATCAGCTTTAGATATAAAGAAGATGATGGATTTTGCCCAAAAAGTTCCATTGAAGCAAATAGGAGAGAATTAACATCAACTATAAAGTTCCCAATTGAAGAGGCAAGAAGAGGAACAATAGACTCAATAGAATTGGAAATAGACAGGAACAAGTATCCAAAGGAATGGATTTTCCCAAAGGGAATAACTGGAACAATTGCCTGCACATTCGCTCATTCAAATGTATATGATTCCTGTTAAGAATCCTTTGATCAGCTTTAGATATAAAGAAGATGATGGATTTTGCCCAAAAAGATTCATTGAAGCAAATAGGAGAGAATTAACATCAACTATAAAGTTCCAAATTGAAGAGGCAAGAAGAGGAACAATAGACTCAATAGAATTGGAAATAGACAGGAACAAATATTCAAAGGAATGTATTTTCCCAAAGGAAATAACTGGAATTATTGACTGAACATTCACGCATTCCACTGTAAATGATTCCTGTCAAGAATACTTTGCTCAAATTTAGATATTAAGAAGATGACGGATTTTGCCCAAAAAGTTAAATTGAAGAAAATAGGAGAGAATTAACATCAACTATAAAGTGCCCAATTGAGGAGGAAACAAGAGGAACAATAGACTCAATAGAATTGAAAATAGAGAAAAAAGTAACCAAAGGAATGGATTTTCCCAAAGGGAATAACTGGAACTATGTCCTGCACATTCGCTCTTTCAACTGTATATGATTCCTGTTAAGAATCTTTTGATCAGCTTTAGATATAAAGAAGATGAGGGATTTTGTCCAAAAAGTTCCATTGAAGCAAATAGGAGAGAATTAACATCAAGTATAAAGTTCACAATTTTAGAGGAAAGAAGAGGAACAATAGACTCAATAGAATTGGAAATAGACAGGAACAAGTATTCAAAGGAATGGATTTTCAAAAAGGAAATAACTGGAACTATTGCATGCACATTCACTCATTCAACTGTATAGGATTCCTGTTAAGAATCCTTTGATCCGCTTTAGCTATAAGGAAGATGATGGATTTTGCCCACAAATATCCATTGAAGCAAATAGGAGAGAATTAACATCAACTATAAAGTTCCCAATTGAAGAGGCAAGAAGAGGAACAATAGACTCAATAGAATTGGAAATAGAGAGGAACAAGTATCCAAAGGAATGGATTTTCCCCAAGGGAATAACTGGAACAATTGCCTGCATATTCGCTCATTCAAATGTAAATGATTCCTGTTAAGAATCCTTTGATCAGCTTTTGATATAAAAAAGATGATGGATTTGCACAAAAAGTTAAATTGAAGCAAATCGCAGAGAATTAACATCAACTATAAAGTTCCCAATAAAAGAGGAAACAAGAGGAACACTAGACTCAATAGATTGGAAATAGACAGGAACAAGTATTCAAAGGAATGGATTTTCCCAAAGGAAATAACTGGAATTATTGCATGCATGTTCACTCATTCAAATGTATATGATTCCTGTTAAGAATCCTTTGATCAGCTTTAGATATAAAGAAGATGATGGATTTTGCCCAAAAGTTATATTGAAGCAAATTGGAGAGAAATAACTTCAACTATAAAGTTCCCAATTGAAGAGGCAAGAAGAGGAACAATAGACTCAATAGAATTGGAAATTGACAGGAACAAGTATTCAAAGGAATGGATTTTCCCAAAGGAAATAACTGGAACTATTGCATGCACATTCACTCATTCAACTGTATAGGATTCCTGTCAAGAATCCTTTGCTCAGCTTTAGCTATAAAGAAGATGATGGATTTTGCCCAAAAAGTTAAATTGAAGCAAATAGGAGAAAATTAACATTAACTATGAAGTTCCTATTGAAGAGGAAACAAAAGGGAACACTAGACTCAATAGAATTGGAAATGGAGAGGAACAAGTATTCAAAGGAATGGATTTTTCCAAAGGGAATACCTGGAACTATTGAATGCAAATACACGCATTCCACTGTAAAGGATTCCTGTCAAGAATCCTTTGCTCAGCTTTAGATATAAAGAAGATGATGGATTTTGCCCAAAAAGTTAAATTGAAGCAAACAGGAGAGAATTAACATCAACTATAAAGTTCCCAATTGAAAAGGCAAGAAGAGGAACAATAGACTCAATAGAATTGAAAATAGAGAGGAACAAGTATCCAAAGGAATGGATTTTCCCCAAGGGAATAACTGGAACTATTGCCTGCACATTCGCTCATTCAACTGTATATGATTCCTGTTAAGAATCCTTTGATCAGCTTTAGATATAAAGAAGATGATGGATTTTGCCCAAAAAGTTCCATTGAAGCAAATAGGAAAGAATTAACATCAACTATAAAGTTCCCAATTGAAGAGGCAAGAAGAGGAACAATAGACTCAATAGAATTGGAAATAGACAGGAACAAGTATCCAAAGGAATGGATTTTCCCCAAGGGAATAACTGGAACAATTGCCTGCACATTCGCTCATTCAAATGTAAATGATTCCTGTTAAGAATCCTTTGATCAGTTTTTGATATAAAAAAGATGATGGATTTGCACAAAAAGTTAAATTGAAGCAAATCGCAGAGAATTAACATCAACTATAAAGTTCCCAATAAAAGAGGAAACAAGAGGAACACTAGACTCAATAGATTGGAAATAGACAGGAACAAGTATTCAAAGGAATGGATTTTCCCAAAGGAAATAACTGGAATTATTGCATGCATATTCACTCATTCAAATGTATATGATTCCTGTTAAGAATCCTTTGATCAGCTTTAGATATAAAGAAGATGATGGATTTTGCCCAAAAAGTTAAATTGAAGCAAACAGGAGAGAATTAACATCAACTATAAAGTTCCCAATTGAAAAGGCAAGAAGAGGAACAATAGACTCAATAGAATTGGAAATAGAGAGGAACAAGTATCCAAAGGAATGGATTTTCCCCAAGGGAATAACTGGAACAATTGCCTGCACATTCGCTCATTCAAATGTAAATGATTCCTGTTAAGAATCCTTTGATCAGTTTTTGATATAAAAAAGATGATGGATTTGCACAAAAAGCTAAATTGAAGCAAATCGCAGAGAATTAACATCAACTATAAAGTTCCCAATAAAAGAGGAAACAAGAGGAACACTAGACTCAATAGATTGGAAATAGACAGGAACAAGTATTCAAAGGAATGGATTTTCCCAAAGGAAATAACTGGAATTATTGCATGCATGTTCACTCATTCAAATGTATATGATTCCTGTTAAGAATCCTTTGATCAGCTTTAGATATAAAGAAGATGATGGATTTTGCCCAAAAGTTATATTGAAGCAAATTGGAGAGAAATAACTTCAACTATAAAGTTCCCAATTGAAGAGGCAAGAAGAGGAACAATAGACTCAATAGAATTGGAAATTGACAGGAACAAGTATTCAAAGGAATGGATTTTCCCAAAGGAAATAACTGGAACTATTGCATGCACATTCACTCATTCAACTGTATAGGATTCCTGTCAAGAATCCTTTGCTCAGCTTTAGCTATAAAGAAGATGATGGATTTTGCCCAAAAAGTTAAATTGAAGCAAATAGGAGAAAATTAACATTAACTATGAAGTTCCTATTGAAGAGGAAACAAAAGGGAACACTAGACTCAATAGAATTGGAAATGGAGAGGAACAAGTATTCAAAGGAATGGATTTTTCCAAAGGGAATACCTGGAACTATTGAATGCAAATACACGCATTCCACTGTAAAGGATTCCTGTCAAGAATCCTTTGCTCAGCTTTAGATATAAAGAAGATGATGGATTTTGCCCAAAAAGTTAAATTGAAGCAAACAGGAGAGAATTAACATCAACTATAAAGTTCCCAATTGAAAAGGCAAGAAGAGGAACAATAGACTCAATAGAATTGAAAATAGAGAGGAACAAGTATCCAAAGGAATGGATTTTCCCCAAGGGAATAACTGGAACTATTGCCTGCACATTCGCTCATTCAACTGTATATGATTCCTGTTAAGAATCCTTTGATCAGCTTTAGATATAAAGAAGATGATGGATTTTGCCCAAAAAGTTCCATTGAAGCAAATAGGAAAGAATTAACATCAACTATAAAGTTCCCAATTGAAGAGGCAAGAAGAGGAACAATAGACTCAATAGAATTGGAAATAGACAGGAACAAGTATCCAAAGGAATGGATTTTCCCCAAGGGAATAACTGGAACAATTGCCTGCACATTCGCTCATTCAAATGTAAATGATTCCTGTTAAGAATCCTTTGATCAGTTTTTGATATAAAAAAGATGATGGATTTGCACAAAAAGTTAAATTGAAGCAAATCGCAGAGAATTAACATCAACTATAAAGTTCCCAATAAAAGAGGAAACAAGAGGAACACTAGACTCAATAGATTGGAAATAGACAGGAACAAGTATTCAAAGGAATGGATTTTCCCAAAGGAAATAACTGGAATTATTGCATGCATATTCACTCATTCAAATGTATATGATTCCTGTTAAGAATCCTTTGATCAGCTTTAGATATAAAGAAGATGATGGATTTTGCCCAAAAAGTTAAATTGAAGCAAACAGGAGAGAATTAACATCAACTATAAAGTTCCCAATTGAAAAGGCAAGAAGAGGAACAATAGACTCAATAGAATTGGAAATAGAGAGGAACAAGTATCCAAAGGAATGGATTTTCCCCAAGGGAATAACTGGAACAATTGCCTGCACATTCGCTCATTCAAATGTAAATGATTCCTGTTAAGAATCCTTTGATCAGCCTTTGATATAAAAAAGATGATGGATTTGCACAAAAAGCTAAATTGAAGCAAATCGCAGAGAATTAACATCAACTATAAAGTTCCCAATAAAAGAGGAAACAAGAGGAACACTAGACTCAATAGATTGGAAATAGACAGGAACAAGTATTCAAAGGAATGGATTTTCCCAAAGGAAATAACTGGAGTTATTGCATGCATATTCACTCATTCAAATGTATATGATTCCTGTTAAGAATCCTTTGATCAGCTTTAGATATAAAGAAGATGATGGATTTTTCCCAAAAGTTATATTGAAGCAAATAGGAGAGAAATAACTTCAACTATAAAGTTCCCAATTGAAGAGGCAAGAAGAGGAACAATAGACTCAATAGAATTGGAAACAGACAGGAACAAGTATTCAAAGGAATTGGTTTTCCCAAAGGAAATAATTGGAACTATTGCCTGTACATTCACTCATTCAACTGTATAGGATTCCTCTTAAGAATACTTTGATCAGCTGTAGCTATAAAGAAGATGATGGATTTTGCCCAAAAAGTCCCATTGAAGCAAATAGGAGAGAATTAACATCAACTATAAAGTTCCCAGTTGAAGAGGAAACAGAAGAACAACAGACTCAATAGAATTGGAAATAGACAGGAACAAGTATTCAAAGGAATGGATTTTCCCAAAGGAAATAACTGGAACTATTGCATGCACATTCACTCATTCAACTGTATAGGATTCCTGTCAAGAATCCTTTGCTCAGCTTTAGCTATAAAGAAGATGATGGATTTTGCCCAAAAAGTTAAATTGAAGCAAATAGGAGAGAATTAACATTAACTATGAAGTTCCTATTGAAGAGGAAACAAAAGGAAACACTAGACTCAATAGAATTGGAAATGGAGAGGAACAAGTATTCAAAGGAATGGATTTTTCCAAAGGGAATACCTGGAACTATTGAATGCAAATACACGCATTCCACTGTAAAGGATTCCTGTCAAGAATCCTTTGCTCAGCTTTAGATATAAAGAAGATGATGGATTTTGCCCAAAAAGTTAAATTGAAGCAAACAGGACAGAATTAACATCAACTATAAAGTTCCCAATTGAAGAGTAGAGAAGAGGAACAATACACTCAATAGAATTGAAAATAGAGAGGAAAAAGTATCCAAAGGAATGTATTTTCCCAAAGGGAATAACTGGAACTATTGCCTGCACATTCGCTCATTCAACTGTATATGATTCCTGTTAAGAATCCTTTGATCAGCTTTAGATATAAAGAAGATGATGGATTTTGCCCAAAAAGTTCCATTGAAGCAAATAGGAGAGAATTAACATCAACTATAAAGTTCCCAATTGAAGAGGCAAGAAGAGGAACAATAGACTCAATAGAATTGGAAATAGACAGGAACAAGTATCCAAAGGAATGGATTTTCCCAAAGGGAATAACTGGAACAATTGCCTGCACATTCGCTCATTCAAATGTATATGATTCCTGTTAAGAATCCTTTGATCAGCTTTAGATATAAAGAAGATGATGGATTTTGCCCAAAAAGATTCATTGAAGCAAATAGGAGAGAATTAACATCAACTATAAAGTTCCAAATTGAAGAGGCAAGAAGAGGAACAATAGACTCAATAGAATTGGAAATAGACAGGAACAAATATTCAAAGGAATGTATTTTCCCAAAGGAAATAACTGGAATTATTGACTGAACATTCACGCATTCCACTGTAAATGATTCCTGTCAAGAATACTTTGCTCAAATTTAGATATTAAGAAGATGACGGATTTTGCCCAAAAAGTTAAATTGAAGAAAATAGGAGAGAATTAACATCAACTATAAAGTGCCCAATTGAGGAGGAAACAAGAGGAACAATAGACTCAATAGAATTGAAAATAGAGAAAAAAGTAACCAAAGGAATGGATTTTCCCAAAGGGAATAACTGGAACTATGTCCTGCACATTCGCTCTTTCAACTGTATATGATTCCTGTTAAGAATCTTTTGATCAGCTTTAGATATAAAGAAGATGAGGGATTTTGTCCAAAAAGTTCCATTGAAGCAAATAGGAGAGAATTAACATCAAGTATAAAGTTCACAATTTTAGAGGAAAGAAGAGGAACAATAGACTCAATAGAATTGGAAATAGACAGGAACAAGTATTCAAAGGAATGGATTTTCAAAAAGGAAATAACTGGAACTATTGCATGCACATTCACTCATTCAACTGTATAGGATTCCTGTTAAGAATCCTTTGATCCGCTTTAGCTATAAGGAAGATGATGGATTTTGCCCACAAATATCCATTGAAGCAAATAGGAGAGAATTAACATCAACTATAAAGTTCCCAATTGAAGAGGCAAGAAGAGGAACAATAGACTCAATAGAATTGGAAATAGAGAGGAACAAGTATCCAAAGGAATGGATTTTCCCCAAGGGAATAACTGGAACAATTGCCTGCATATTCGCTCATTCAAATGTAAATGATTCCTGTTAAGAATCCTTTGATCAGCTTTTGATATAAAAAAGATGATGGATTTGCACAAAAAGTTAAATTGAAGCAAATCGCAGAGAATTAACATCAACTATAAAGTTCCCAATAAAAGAGGAAACAAGAGGAACACTAGACTCAATAGATTGGAAATAGACAGGAACAAGTATTCAAAGGAATGGATTTTCCCAAAGGAAATAACTGGAATTATTGCATGCATGTTCACTCATTCAAATGTATATGATTCCTGTTAAGAATCCTTTGATCAGCTTTAGATATAAAAAAGATGATGGATTTTGCCCAAAAGTTATATTGAAGCAAATTGGATAGAAATAACTTCAACTATAAAGTTCCCAATTGAAGAGGCAAGAAGAGGAACAATAGACTCAATAGAATTGGAAATTGACAGGAACAAGTATTCAAAGGAATGGATTTTCCCAAAGGAAATAACTGGAACTATTGCATGCACATTCACTCATTCAACTGTATAGGATTCCTGTCAAGAATCCTTTGCTCAGCTTTAGCTATAAAGAAGATGATGGATTTTGCCCAAAAAGTTAAATTGAAGCAAATAGGAGAAAATTAACATTAACTATGAAGTTCCTATTGAAGAGGAAACAAAAGGGAACACTAGACTCAATAGAATTGGAAATGGAGAGGAACAAGTATTCAAAGGAATGGATTTTTCCAAAGGGAATACCTGGAACTATTGAATGCAAATACACGCATTCCACTGTAAAGGATTCCTGTCAAGAATCCTTTGCTCAGCTTTAGATATAAAGAAGATGATGGATTTTGCCCAAAAAGTTAAATTGAAGCAAACAGGAGAGAATTAACATCAACTATAAAGTTCCCAATTGAAAAGGCAAGAAGAGGAACAATAGACTCAATAGAATTGAAAATAGAGAGGAACAAGTATCCAAAGGAATGGATTTTCCCCAAGGGAATAACTGGATCTATTGCCTGCACATTCGCTCATTCAACTGTATATGATTCCTGTTAAGAATCCTTTGATCAGCTTTAGATATAAAGAAGATGATGGATTTTGCCCAAAAAGTTCCATTGAAGCAAATAGGAAAGAATTAACATCAACTATAAAGTTCCCAATTGAAGAGGCAAGAAGAGGAACAATAGACTCAATAGAATTGGAAATAGACAGGAACAAGTATCCAAAGGAATGGATTTTCCCCAAGGGAATAACTGGAACAATTGCCTGCACATTCGCTCATTCAAATGTAAATGATTCCTGTTAAGAATCCTTTGATCAGCTTTTGATATAAAAAAGATGATGGATTTGCACAAAAAGTTAAATTGAAGCAAATCGCAGAGAATTAACATCAACTATAAAGTTCCCAATAAAAGAGGAAACAAGAGGAACACTAGACTCAATAGATTGGAAATAGACAGGAACAAGTATTCAAAGGAATGGATTTTCCCAAAGGAAATAACTGGAGTTATTGCATGCATATTCACTCATTCAAATGTATATGATTCCTGTTAAGAATCCTTTGATCAGCTTTAGATATAAAGAAGATGATGGATTTTTCCCAAAAGTTATATTGAAGCAAATAGGAGAGAAATAACTTCAACTATAAAGTTCCCAATTGAAGAGGCAAGAAGAGGAACAATAGACTCAATAGAATTGGAAACAGACAGGAACAAGTATTCAAAGGAATTGGTTTTCCCAAAGGAAATAATTGGAACTATTGCCTGTACATTCACTCATTCAACTGTATAGGATTCCTCTTAAGAATACTTTGATCAGCTGTAGCTATAAAGAAGATGATGGATTTTGCCCAAAAAGTCCCATTGAAGCAAATAGGAGAGAATTAACATCAACTATAAAGTTCCCAGTTGAAGAGGAAACAGAAGAACAACAGACTCAATAGAATTGGAAATAGACAGGAACAAGTATTCAAAGGAATGGATTTTCCCAAAGGAAATAACTGGAACTATTGCATGCACATTCACTCATTCAACTGTATAGGATTCCTGTCAAGAATCCTTTGCTCAGCTTTAGCTATAAAGAAGATGATGGATTTTGCCCAAAAAGTTAAATTGAAGCAAATAGGAGAGAATTAACATTAACTATGAAGTTCCTATTGAAGAGGAAACAAAAGGAAACACTAGACTCAATAGAATTGGAAATGGAGAGGAACAAGTATTCAAAGGAATGGATTTTTCCAAAGGGAATACCTGGAACTATTGAATGCAAATACACGCATTCCACTGTAAAGGATTCCTGTCAAGAATCCTTTGCTCAGCTTTAGATATAAAGAAGATGATGGATTTTGCCCAAAAAGTTAAATTGAAGCAAACAGGACAGAATTAACATCAACTATAAAGTTCCCAATTGAAGAGTAGAGAAGAGGAACAATACACTCAATAGAATTGGAAATAGAGAGGAACAAGTATCCAAAGGAATGGATTTTCCCCAAGGGAATAACTGGAACAATTGCCTGCACATTCGCTCATTCAAATGTAAATGATTCCTGTTAAGAATCCTTTGATCAGCCTTTGATATAAAAAAGATGATGGATTTGCACAAAAAGCTAAATTGAAGCAAATCGCAGAGAATTAACATCAACTATAAAGTTCCCAATAAAAGAGGAAACAAGAGGAACACTAGACTCAATAGATTGGAAATAGACAGGAACAAGTATTCAAAGGAATGGATTTTCCCAAAGGAAATAACTGGAGTTATTGCATGCATATTCACTCATTCAAATGTATATGATTCCTGTTAAGAATCCTTTGATCAGCTTTAGATATAAAGAAGATGATGGATTTTTCCCAAAAGTTATATTGAAGCAAATAGGAGAGAAATAACTTCAACTATAAAGTTCCCAATTGAAGAGGCAAGAAGAGGAACAATAGACTCAATAGAATTGGAAACAGACAGGAACAAGTATTCAAAGGAATTGGTTTTCCCAAAGGAAATAATTGGAACTATTGCCTGTACATTCACTCATTCAACTGTATAGGATTCCTCTTAAGAATACTTTGATCAGCTGTAGCTATAAAGAAGATGATGGATTTTGCCCAAAAAGTCCCATTGAAGCAAATAGGAGAGAATTAACATCAACTATAAAGTTCCCAGTTGAAGAGGAAACAGAAGAACAACAGACTCAATAGAATTGGAAATAGACAGGAACAAGTATTCAAAGGAATGGATTTTCCCAAAGGAAATAACTGGAACTATTGCATGCACATTCACTCATTCAACTGTATAGGATTCCTGTCAAGAATCCTTTGCTCAGCTTTAGCTATAAAGAAGATGATGGATTTTGCCCAAAAAGTTAAATTGAAGCAAATAGGAGAGAATTAACATTAACTATGAAGTTCCTATTGAAGAGGAAACAAAAGGAAACACTAGACTCAATAGAATTGGAAATGGAGAGGAACAAGTATTCAAAGGAATGGATTTTTCCAAAGGGAATACCTGGAACTATTGAATGCAAATACACGCATTCCACTGTAAAGGATTCCTGTCAAGAATCCTTTGCTCAGCTTTAGATATAAAGAAGATGATGGATTTTGCCCAAAAAGTTAAATTGAAGCAAACAGGACAGAATTAACATCAACTATAAAGTTCCCAATTGAAGAGTAGAGAAGAGGAACAATACACTCAATAGAATTGAAAATAGAGAGGAAAAAGTATCCAAAGGAATGTATTTTCCCAAAGGGAATAACTGGAACTATTGCCTGCACATTCGCTCATTCAACTGTATATGATTCCTGTTAAGAATCCTTTGATCAGCTTTAGATATAAAGAAGATGATGGATTTTGCCCAAAAAGTTCCATTGAAGCAAATAGGAGAGAATTAACATCAACTATAAAGTTCCCAATTGAAGAGGCAAGAAGAGGAACAATAGACTCAATAGAATTGGAAATAGACAGGAACAAGTATCCAAAGGAATGGATTTTCCCAAAGGGAATAACTGGAACAATTGCCTGCACATTCGCTCATTCAAATGTATATGATTCCTGTTAAGAATCCTTTGATCAGCTTTAGATATAAAGAAGATGATGGATTTTGCCCAAAAAGATTCATTGAAGCAAATAGGAGAGAATTAACATCAACTATAAAGTTCCAAATTGAAGAGGCAAGAAGAGGAACAATAGACTCAATAGAATTGGAAATAGACAGGAACAAATATTCAAAGGAATGTATTTTCCCAAAGGAAATAACTGGAATTATTGACTGAACATTCACGCATTCCACTGTAAATGATTCCTGTCAAGAATACTTTGCTCAAATTTAGATATTAAGAAGATGACGGATTTTGCCCAAAAAGTTAAATTGAAGAAAATAGGAGAGAATTAACATCAACTATAAAGTGCCCAATTGAGGAGGAAACAAGAGGAACAATAGACTCAATAGAATTGAAAATAGAGAAAAAAGTAACCAAAGGAATGGATTTTCCCAAAGGGAATAACTGGAACTATGTCCTGCACATTCGCTCTTTCAACTGTATATGATTCCTGTTAAGAATCTTTTGATCAGCTTTAGATATAAAGAAGATGAGGGATTTTGTCCAAAAAGTTCCATTGAAGCAAATAGGAGAGAATTAACATCAAGTATAAAGTTCACAATTTTAGAGGAAAGAAGAGGAACAATAGACTCAATAGAATTGGAAATAGACAGGAACAAGTATTCAAAGGAATGGATTTTCAAAAAGGAAATAACTGGAACTATTGCATGCACATTCACTCATTCAACTGTATAGGATTCCTGTTAAGAATCCTTTGATCCGCTTTAGCTATAAGGAAGATGATGGATTTTGCCCACAAATATCCATTGAAGCAAATAGGAGAGAATTAACATCAACTATAAAGTTCCCAATTGAAGAGGCAAGAAGAGGAACAATAGACTCAATAGAATTGGAAATAGAGAGGAACAAGTATCCAAAGGAATGGATTTTCCCCAAGGGAATAACTGGAACAATTGCCTGCATATTCGCTCATTCAAATGTAAATGATTCCTGTTAAGAATCCTTTGATCAGCTTTTGATATAAAAAAGATGATGGATTTGCACAAAAAGTTAAATTGAAGCAAATCGCAGAGAATTAACATCAACTATAAAGTTCCCAATAAAAGAGGAAACAAGAGGAACACTAGACTCAATAGATTGGAAATAGACAGGAACAAGTATTCAAAGGAATGGATTTTCCCAAAGGAAATAACTGGAATTATTGCATGCATGTTCACTCATTCAAATGTATATGATTCCTGTTAAGAATCCTTTGATCAGCTTTAGATATAAAAAAGATGATGGATTTTGCCCAAAAGTTATATTGAAGCAAATTGGATAGAAATAACTTCAACTATAAAGTTCCCAATTGAAGAGGCAAGAAGAGGAACAATAGACTCAATAGAATTGGAAATTGACAGGAACAAGTATTCAAAGGAATGGATTTTCCCAAAGGAAATAACTGGAACTATTGCATGCACATTCACTCATTCAACTGTATAGGATTCCTGTCAAGAATCCTTTGCTCAGCTTTAGCTATAAAGAAGATGATGGATTTTGCCCAAAAAGTTAAATTGAAGCAAATAGGAGAAAATTAACATTAACTATGAAGTTCCTATTGAAGAGGAAACAAAAGGGAACACTAGACTCAATAGAATTGGAAATGGAGAGGAACAAGTATTCAAAGGAATGGATTTTTCCAAAGGGAATACCTGGAACTATTGAATGCAAATACACGCATTCCACTGTAAAGGATTCCTGTCAAGAATCCTTTGCTCAGCTTTAGATATAAAGAAGATGATGGATTTTGCCCAAAAAGTTAAATTGAAGCAAACAGGAGAGAATTAACATCAACTATAAAGTTCCCAATTGAAAAGGCAAGAAGAGGAACAATAGACTCAATAGAATTGAAAATAGAGAGGAACAAGTATCCAAAGGAATGGATTTTCCCCAAGGGAATAACTGGATCTATTGCCTGCACATTCGCTCATTCAACTGTATATGATTCCTGTTAAGAATCCTTTGATCAGCTTTAGATATAAAGAAGATGATGGATTTTGCCCAAAAAGTTCCATTGAAGCAAATAGGAAAGAATTAACATCAACTATAAAGTTCCCAATTGAAGAGGCAAGAAGAGGAACAATAGACTCAATAGAATTGGAAATAGACAGGAACAAGTATCCAAAGGAATGGATTTTCCCCAAGGGAATAACTGGAACAATTGCCTGCACATTCGCTCATTCAAATGTAAATGATTCCTGTTAAGAATCCTTTGATCAGTTTTTGATATAAAAAAGATGATGGATTTGCACAAAAAGTTAAATTGAAGCAAATCGCAGAGAATTAACATCAACTATAAAGTTCCCAATAAAAGAGGAAACAAGAGGAACACTAGACTCAATAGATTGGAAATAGACAGGAACAAGTATTCAAAGGAATGGATTTTCCCAAAGGAAATAACTGGAGTTATTGCATGCATATTCACTCATTCAAATGTATATGATTCCTGTTAAGAATCCTTTGATCAGCTTTAGATATAAAGAAGATGATGGATTTTTCCCAAAAGTTATATTGAAGCAAATAGGAGAGAAATAACTTCAACTATAAAGTTCCCAATTGAAGAGGCAAGAAGAGGAACAATAGACTCAATAGAATTGGAAACAGACAGGAACAAGTATTCAAAGGAATTGGTTTTCCCAAAGGAAATAATTGGAACTATTGCCTGTACATTCACTCATTCAACTGTATAGGATTCCTCTTAAGAATACTTTGATCAGCTGTAGCTATAAAGAAGATGATGGATTTTGCCCAAAAAGTCCCATTGAAGCAAATAGGAGAGAATTAACATCAACTATAAAGTTCCCAGTTGAAGAGGAAACAGAAGAACAACAGACTCAATAGAATTGGAAATAGACAGGAACAAGTATTCAAAGGAATGGATTTTCCCAAAGGAAATAACTGGAACTATTGCATGCACATTCACTCATTCAACTGTATAGGATTCCTGTCAAGAATCCTTTGCTCAGCTTTAGCTATAAAGAAGATGATGGATTTTGCCCAAAAAGTTAAATTGAAGCAAATAGGAGAGAATTAACATTAACTATGAAGTTCCTATTGAAGAGGAAACAAAAGGAAACACTAGACTCAATAGAATTGGAAATGGAGAGGAACAAGTATTCAAAGGAATGGATTTTTCCAAAGGGAATACCTGGAACTATTGAATGCAAATACACGCATTCCACTGTAAAGGATTCCTGTCAAGAATCCTTTGCTCAGCTTTAGATATAAAGAAGATGATGGATTTTGCCCAAAAAGTTAAATTGAAGCAAACAGGACAGAATTAACATCAACTATAAAGTTCCCAATTGAAGAGTAGAGAAGAGGAACAATACACTCAATAGAATTGAAAATAGAGAGGAAAAAGTATCCAAAGGAATGTATTTTCCCAAAGGGAATAACTGGAACTATTGCCTGCACATTCGCTCATTCAACTGTATATGATTCCTGTTAAGAATCCTTTGATCAGCTTTAGATATAAAGAAGATGATGGATTTTGCCCAAAAAGTTCCATTGAAGCAAATAGGAGAGAATTAACATCAACTATAAAGTTCCCAATTGAAGAGGCAAGAAGAGGAACAATAGACTCAATAGAATTGGAAATAGACAGGAACAAGTATCCAAAGGAATGGATTTTCCCAAAGGGAATAACTGGAACAATTGCCTGCACATTCGCTCATTCAAATGTATATGATTCCTGTTAAGAATCCTTTGATCAGCTTTAGATATAAAGAAGATGATGGATTTTGCCCAAAAAGATTCATTGAAGCAAATAGGAGAGAATTAACATCAACTATAAAGTTCCAAATTGAAGAGGCAAGAAGAGGAACAATAGACTCAATAGAATTGGAAATAGACAGGAACAAATATTCAAAGGAATGTATTTTCCCAAAGGAAATAACTGGAATTATTGACTGAACATTCACGCATTCCACTGTAAATGATTCCTGTCAAGAATACTTTGCTCAAATTTAGATATTAAGAAGATGACGGATTTTGCCCAAAAAGTTAAATTGAAGAAAATAGGAGAGAATTAACATCAACTATAAAGTGCCCAATTGAGGAGGAAACAAGAGGAACAATAGACTCAATAGAATTGAAAATAGAGAAAAAAGTAACCAAAGGAATGGATTTTCCCAAAGGGAATAACTGGAACTATGTCCTGCACATTCGCTCTTTCAACTGTATATGATTCCTGTTAAGAATCTTTTGATCAGCTTTAGATATAAAGAAGATGAGGGATTTTGTCCAAAAAGTTCCATTGAAGCAAATAGGAGAGAATTAACATCAAGTATAAAGTTCACAATTTTAGAGGAAAGAAGAGGAACAATAGACTCAATAGAATTGGAAATAGACAGGAACAAGTATTCAAAGGAATGGATTTTCAAAAAGGAAATAACTGGAACTATTGCATGCACATTCACTCATTCAACTGTATAGGATTCCTGTTAAGAATCCTTTGATCCGCTTTAGCTATAAGGAAGATGATGGATTTTGCCCACAAATATCCATTGAAGCAAATAGGAGAGAATTAACATCAACTATAAAGTTCCCAATTGAAGAGGCAAGAAGAGGAACAATAGACTCAATAGAATTGGAAATAGAGAGGAACAAGTATCCAAAGGAATGGATTTTCCCCAAGGGAATAACTGGAACAATTGCCTGCATATTCGCTCATTCAAATGTAAATGATTCCTGTTAAGAATCCTTTGATCAGCTTTTGATATAAAAAAGATGATGGATTTGCACAAAAAGTTAAATTGAAGCAAATCGCAGAGAATTAACATCAACTATAAAGTTCCCAATAAAAGAGGAAACAAGAGGAACACTAGACTCAATAGATTGGAAATAGACAGGAACAAGTATTCAAAGGAATGGATTTTCCCAAAGGAAATAACTGGAATTATTGCATGCATGTTCACTCATTCAAATGTATATGATTCCTGTTAAGAATCCTTTGATCAGCTTTAGATATAAAAAAGATGATGGATTTTGCCCAAAAGTTATATTGAAGCAAATTGGAGAGAAATAACTTCAACTATAAAGTTCCCAATTGAAGAGGCAAGAAGAGGAACAATAGACTCAATAGAATTGGAAATTGACAGGAACAAGTATTCAAAGGAATGGATTTTCCCAAAGGAAATAACTGGAACTATTGCATGCACATTCACTCATTCAACTGTATAGGATTCCTGTCAAGAATCCTTTGCTCAGCTTTAGCTATAAAGAAGATGATGGATTTTGCCCAAAAAGTTAAATTGAAGCAAATAGGAGAAAATTAACATTAACTATGAAGTTCCTATTGAAGAGGAAACAAAAGGGAACACTAGACTCAATAGAATTGGAAATGGAGAGGAACAAGTATTCAAAGGAATGGATTTTTCCAAAGGGAATACCTGGAACTATTGAATGCAAATACACGCATTCCACTGTAAAGGATTCCTGTCAAGAATCCTTTGCTCAGCTTTAGATATAAAGAAGATGATGGATTTTGCCCAAAAAGTTAAATTGAAGCAAACAGGAGAGAATTAACATCAACTATAAAGTTCCCAATTGAAAAGGCAAGAAGAGGAACAATAGACTCAATAGAATTGAAAATAGAGAGGAACAAGTATCCAAAGGAATGGATTTTCCCCAAGGGAATAACTGGATCTATTGCCTGCACATTCGCTCTTTCAACTGTATATGATTCCTGTTAAGAATCCTTTGATCAGCTTTAGATATAAAGAAGATGATGGATTTTGCCCAAAAAGTTCCATTGAAGCAAATAGGAAAGAATTAACATCAACTATAAAGTTCCCAATTGAAGAGGCAAGAAGAGGAACAATAGACTCAATAGAATTGGAAATAGACAGGAACAAGTATCCAAAGGAATGGATTTTCCCCAAGGGAATAACTGGAACAATTGCCTGCACATTCGCTCATTCAAATGTAAATGATTCCTGTTAAGAATCCTTTGATCAGTTTTTGATATAAAAAAGATGATGGATTTGCACAAAAAGTTAAATTGAAGCAAATCGCAGAGAATTAACATCAACTATAAAGTTCCCAATAAAAGAGGAAACAAGAGGAACACTAGACTCAATAGATTGGAAATAGACAGGAACAAGTATTCAAAGGAATGGATTTTCCCAAAGGAAATAACTGGAATTATTGCATGCATATTCACTCATTCAAATGTATATGATTCCTGTTAAGAATCCTTTGATCAGCTTTAGATATAAAGAAGATGATGGATTTTGCCCAAAAGTTATATTGAAGCAAATAGGAGAGAAATAACTTCAACTATAAAGTTCCCAATTGAAGAGGCAAGAAGAGGAACAATAGACTCAATAGAATTGGAAATAGACAGGAACAAGTATTCAAAGGAATGGATTTTCCCAAAGGGAATAACTGGAACTATTGCATGCACATTCACTCATTCAACTGTATAGGATTCCTGTCAAGAATCCTTTGCTCAGCTTTAGCTATAAAGAAGATGATGGATTTTGCCCAAAAAGTTAAATTGAAGCAAATAGGAGACAATTAACATTAACTATGAAGTTCCTATTGAAGAGGAAACAAAAGGGAACACTAGACTCAATAGAATTGGAAATGGAGAGGAACAAGTATTCAAAGGAATGGATTTTTCCAAAGGGAATACCTGGAACTATTGAATGCAAATACACGCATTCCACTGTAAAGGATTCCTGTCAAGAATCCTTTGCTCAGCTTTAGATATAAAGAAGATGATGGATTTTGCCCAAAAGTTATATTGAAGCAAATAGGAGAGAAATAACTTCAACTATAAAGTTCCCAATTGAAGAGGCAAGAAGAGGAACAATAGACTCAATAGAATTGGAAATAGATAGGAACAAGTATTCAAAGGAATGGATTTTCCCAAAGGAAATAACTGGAACTATTGCATGCACATTCGCTCATTCAACTGTATATGATTCCTGTTAAGAATCCTTTGATCAGCTTTAGATATAAAGAAGATGATGGATTTTGCCCAAAAAGTTCCATTGAAGCAAATAGGAGAGAATTAACATCAACTATAAAGTTCCCAATTGAAGAGGCAAGAAGAGGAACAATAGACTCAATAGAATTGGAAATAGACAGGAACAAGTATCCAAAGGAATGGATTTTCCCAAAGGGAATAACTGGAACAATTGCCTGCACAATCGCTCATTCAAATGTATATGATTCCTGTTAAGAATCCTTTGATCAGCTTTAGATATAAAGAAGATGATGGATTTTGCCCAAAAAGATTCATTGAAGCAAATAGCAGAGAATTAACATCAACTATAAAGTTCCAAATTGAAGAGGCAAGAAGAGGAACAATAGACTCAATAGAATTGGAAATAGACAGGAACAAATATTCAAAGGAATGTATTTTCCCAAAGGAAATAACTGGAATTATTGACTGAACATTCACGCATTCCACTGTAAATGATTCCTGTCAAGAATCCTTTGCTCAATTTTAGATATTAAGAAGATGACGGATTTTGCCCAAAAAGTTAAATTGAAGAAAATAGGAGAGAATTAACATCAACTATAAAGTTCCCAATTGAAGAGGCAAGAAGAGGAACAATAGACTCAATAGAATTGGAAATAGAGAGGAACAAGTATCCAAAGGAATGGATTTTCCCCAAGGGAATAACTGGAACAATTGCCTGCACATTCGCTCATTCAAATGTAAATGATTCCTGTTAAGAATCCTTTGATCAGCTTTTGATATAAAAAAGATGATGGATTTGCACAAAAAGTTAAATTGAAGCAAATCGCAGAGAATTAACATCAACTATAAAGTTCCCAATAAAAGAGGAAACAAGAGGAACACTAGACTCAATAGAATTGGAAATTGACAGGAACAAGTATTCAAAGGAATGGATTTTCCCAAAGGAAATAACTGGAATTATTGCATGCATATTCACTCATTCAAATGTATATGATTCCTGTTAAGAATCCTTTGATCAGCTTTAGATATAAAGAAGATGATGGATTTTGCCCAAAAGTTATATTGAAGCAAATAGGAGAGAAATAACTTCAACTATAAAGTTCCCAATTGAAGAGGCAAGAAGAGGAACAATAGACTCAATAGAATTGGAAATAGACAGGAACAAGTATTCAAAGGAATGGATTTTCCCAAAGGAAATAACTGGAACTATTGCATGCACATTCACTCATTCAACTGTATAGGATTCCTGTCAAGAATCCTTTGCTCAGCTTTAGCTATAAAGAAGATGATGGATTTTGCCCAAAAAGTTAAATTGAAGCAAATAGGAGAGAATTAACATTAACTATGAAGTTCCTATTGAAGAGGAAACAAAAGGGAACACTAGACTCAATAGAATTGGAAATGGAGAGGAACAAGTATTCAAAGGAATGGATTTTTCCAAAGGGAATACCTGGAACTATTAAATGCAAATACACGCATTCCACTGTAAAGGATTCCTGTCAAGAATCCTTTGCTCAGCTTTAGATATAAAGAAGATGATGGATTTTGCCCAAAAAGTTAAATTGAAGCAAACAGGAGAGAATTAACATCAACTATAAAGTTCCCAATTAAAGAGGCAAGAAGAGGAACAATAGACTCAATAGAATTGAAAATAGAGAGGAACAAGTATCCAAAGGAATGGATTTTCCCCAAGGGAATAACTGGAACTATTGCCTGCACATTCGCTCATTCAACTGTATATGATTCCTGTTAAGAATCCTTTGATCAGCTTTAGATATAAAGAAGATGATGGATTTTGCCCAAAAAGTTCCATTGAAGCAAATAGGAGAGAATTAACATCAACTATAAAGTTCCCAATTGAAGAGGCAAGAAGAGGAACAATAGACTCAATAGAATTGGAAATAGACAGGAACAAATATTCAAAGGAATGTATTTTCCCAAAGGAAATAACTGGAATTATTGACTGAACATTCACGCATTCCACTGTAAATGATTCCTGTCAAGAATCCTTTGCTCAATTTTAGATATTAAGAAGATGACGGATTTTGCCCAAAAAGTTAAATTGAAGAAAATAGGAGAGAATTAACATCAACTATAAAGTTCCCAATTGAAGAGGAAACAAGAGGAACAATAGACTCAATAGAATTGAAAATAGAGAGGAAAAAGTAACCAAAGGAATGTATTTTCCCAAAGGGAATAACTGGAACTATGTCCTGCACATTCGCTCTTTCAACTGTATATGATTCCTGTTAAGAATCTTTTGATAAGCTTTAGATATAAAGAAGATGAGGGATTTTGTCCAAAAAGTTCCATTGAAGCAAATAGGAGAGAATTAACATCAAGTACAAAGTTCACAATTTTAGAGGAAAGAAGAGGAACAATAGACTCAATAGAATTGGAAATAGACAGGAACAAGTATTCAAAGGAATGGATTTTCAAAAAGGAAATAACTGGAACTATTGCATGCACATTCACTCATTCAACTGTATAGGATTCCTGTTAAGAATCCTTTGATCAGCTTTAGCTATAAAGAAGATGATGGATTTTGCCCACAAATATCCATTGAAGCAAATAGGAGAGAATTAACATCAACTATAAAGTTCCCAATTGAAGAGGCAAGAAGAGGAACAATAGACTCAATAGAATTGGAAATAGAGAGGAACAAGTATCCAAAGGAATGGATTTTCCCCAAGGGAATAACTGGAACAATTGCCTGCACATTCGCTCATTCAAATGTAAATGATTCCTGTTAAGAATCCTTTGATCAGCTTTTGATATAAAAAAGATGATGGATTTGCACAAAAAGTTAAATTGAAGCAAATCGCAGAGAATTAACATCAACTATAAAGTTCCCAATAAAAGAGGAAACAAGAGGAACACTAGACTCAATAGATTGGAAATAGACAGGAACAAGTATTCAAAGGAATGGATTTTCCCAAAGGAAATAACTGGAATTATTGCATGCATATTCACTCATTCAAATGTATATGATTCCTGTTAAGAATCCTTTGATCAGCTTTAGATATAAAGAAGATGATGGATTTTGCCCAAAAGTTATATTGAAGCAAATAGGAGAGAAATAACTTCAACTATAAAGTTCCCAATTGAAGAGGCAAGAAGAGGAACAATAGACTCAATAGAATTGGAAATAGACAGGAACAAGTATTCAAAGGAATGGATTTTCCCAAAGGAAATAACTGGAACTATTGCATGCACATTCACTCATTCAACTGTATAGGATTCCTGTCAAGAATCCTTTGCTCAGCTTTAGCTATAAAGAAGATGATGGATTTTGCCCAAAAAGTTAAATTGAAGCAAATAGGAGAGAATTAACATTAACTATGAAGTTCCTATTGAAGAGGAAACAAAAGGGAACACTAGACTCAATAGAATTGGAAATGGAGAGGAACAAGTATTCAAAGGAATGGATTTTTCCAAAGGGAATACCTGGAACTATTGAATGCAAATACATGCATTCCACTGTAAAGGATTCCTGTCAAGAATCCTTTGCTCAGCTTTAGATATAAAGAAGATGATGGATTTTGCCCAAAAGTTATATTGAAGCAAATAGGAGAGAAATAACTTCAACTATAAAGTTCCCAATTGAAGAGGCAAGAAGAGGAACAATAGACTCAATAGAATTGGAAATAGACAGGAACAAGTATTCAAAGGAATGGATTTTCCCAAAGGAAATAACTGGAACTATTGCCTGCACATTCGCTCATTCAACTGTATATGATTCCTGTTAAGAATCCTTTGATCAGCTTTAGATATAAAGAAGATGATGGATTTTGCCCAAAAAGTTCCATTGAAGCAAATAGGAGAGAATTAACATCAACTATAAAGTTCCCAATTGAAGAGGCAAGAAGAGGAACAATAGACTCAATAGAATTGGAAATAGACAGGAACAAGTATCCAAAGGAATGGATTTTCCCAAAGGGAATAACTGGAACAATTGCCTGCACATTCGCTCATTCAAATGTATATGATTCCTGTTAAGAATCCTTTGATCAGCTTTAGATATAAAGAAGATGATGGATTTTGCCCAAAAAGATTCATTGAAGCAAATAGGAGAGAATTAACATCAACTATAAAGTTCCAAATTGAAGAGGCAAGAAGAGGAACAATAGACTCAATAGAATTGGAAATAGAGAGGAACAAGTATCCAAAGGAATGGATTTTCCCCAAGGGAATAACTGGAACAATTGCCTGCACATTCGCTCATTCAAATGTAAATGATTCCTGTTAAGAATCCTTTGATCAGCCTTTGATATAAAAAAGATGATGGATTTGCACAAAAAGCTAAATTGAAGCAAATCGCAGAGAATTAACATCAACTATAAAGTTCCCAATAAAAGAGGAAACAAGAGGAACACTAGACTCAATAGATTGGAAATAGACAGGAACAAGTATTCAAAGGAATGGATTTTCCCAAAGGAAATAACTGGAGTTATTGCATGCATATTCACTCATTCAAATGTATATGATTCCTGTTAAGAATCCTTTGATCAGCTTTAGATATAAAGAAGATGATGGATTTTTCCCAAAAGTTATATTGAAGCAAATAGGAGAGAAATAACTTCAACTATAAAGTTCCCAATTGAAGAGGCAAGAAGAGGAACAATAGACTCAATAGAATTGGAAACAGACAGGAACAAGTATTCAAAGGAATTGGTTTTCCCAAAGGAAATAATTGGAACTATTGCCTGTACATTCACTCATTCAACTGTATAGGATTCCTCTTAAGAATACTTTGATCAGCTGTAGCTATAAAGAAGATGATGGATTTTGCCCAAAAAGTCCCATTGAAGCAAATAGGAGAGAATTAACATCAACTATAAAGTTCCCAGTTGAAGAGGAAACAGAAGAACAACAGACTCAATAGAATTGGAAATAGACAGGAACAAGTATTCAAAGGAATGGATTTTCCCAAAGGAAATAACTGGAACTATTGCATGCACATTCACTCATTCAACTGTATAGGATTCCTGTCAAGAATCCTTTGCTCAGCTTTAGCTATAAAGAAGATGATGGATTTTGCCCAAAAAGTTAAATTGAAGCAAATAGGAGAGAATTAACATTAACTATGAAGTTCCTATTGAAGAGGAAACAAAAGGAAACACTAGACTCAATAGAATTGGAAATGGAGAGGAACAAGTATTCAAAGGAATGGATTTTTCCAAAGGGAATACCTGGAACTATTGAATGCAAATACACGCATTCCACTGTAAAGGATTCCTGTCAAGAATCCTTTGCTCAGCTTTAGATATAAAGAAGATGATGGATTTTGCCCAAAAAGTTAAATTGAAGCAAACAGGACAGAATTAACATCAACTATAAAGTTCCCAATTGAAGAGTAGAGAAGAGGAACAATACACTCAATAGAATTGAAAATAGAGAGGAAAAAGTATCCAAAGGAATGTATTTTCCCAAAGGGAATAACTGGAACTATTGCCTGCACATTCGCTCATTCAACTGTATATGATTCCTGTTAAGAATCCTTTGATCAGCTTTAGATATAAAGAAGATGATGGATTTTGCCCAAAAAGTTCCATTGAAGCAAATAGGAGAGAATTAACATCAACTATAAAGTTCCCAATTGAAGAGGCAAGAAGAGGAACAATAGACTCAATAGAATTGGAAATAGACAGGAACAAGTATCCAAAGGAATGGATTTTCCCAAAGGGAATAACTGGAACAATTGCCTGCACATTCGCTCATTCAAATGTATATGATTCCTGTTAAGAATCCTTTGATCAGCTTTAGATATAAAGAAGATGATGGATTTTGCCCAAAAAGATTCATTGAAGCAAATAGGAGAGAATTAACATCAACTATAAAGTTCCAAATTGAAGAGGCAAGAAGAGGAACAATAGACTCAATAGAATTGGAAATAGACAGGAACAAATATTCAAAGGAATGTATTTTCCCAAAGGAAATAACTGGAATTATTGACTGAACATTCACGCATTCCACTGTAAATGATTCCTGTCAAGAATACTTTGCTCAAATTTAGATATTAAGAAGATGACGGATTTTGCCCAAAAAGTTAAATTGAAGAAAATAGGAGAGAATTAACATCAACTATAAAGTGCCCAATTGAGGAGGAAACAAGAGGAACAATAGACTCAATAGAATTGAAAATAGAGAAAAAAGTAACCAAAGGAATGGATTTTCCCAAAGGGAATAACTGGAACTATGTCCTGCACATTCGCTCTTTCAACTGTATATGATTCCTGTTAAGAATCTTTTGATCAGCTTTAGATATAAAGAAGATGAGGGATTTTGTCCAAAAAGTTCCATTGAAGCAAATAGGAGAGAATTAACATCAAGTATAAAGTTCACAATTTTAGAGGAAAGAAGAGGAACAATAGACTCAATAGAATTGGAAATAGACAGGAACAAGTATTCAAAGGAATGGATTTTCAAAAAGGAAATAACTGGAACTATTGCATGCACATTCACTCATTCAACTGTATAGGATTCCTGTTAAGAATCCTTTGATCCGCTTTAGCTATAAGGAAGATGATGGATTTTGCCCACAAATATCCATTGAAGCAAATAGGAGAGAATTAACATCAACTATAAAGTTCCCAATTGAAGAGGCAAGAAGAGGAACAATAGACTCAATAGAATTGGAAATAGAGAGGAACAAGTATCCAAAGGAATGGATTTTCCCCAAGGGAATAACTGGAACAATTGCCTGCATATTCGCTCATTCAAATGTAAATGATTCCTGTTAAGAATCCTTTGATCAGCTTTTGATATAAAAAAGATGATGGATTTGCACAAAAAGTTAAATTGAAGCAAATCGCAGAGAATTAACATCAACTATAAAGTTCCCAATAAAAGAGGAAACAAGAGGAACACTAGACTCAATAGATTGGAAATAGACAGGAACAAGTATTCAAAGGAATGGATTTTCCCAAAGGAAATAACTGGAATTATTGCATGCATGTTCACTCATTCAAATGTATATGATTCCTGTTAAGAATCCTTTGATCAGCTTTAGATATAAAGAAGATGATGGATTTTGCCCAAAAGTTATATTGAAGCAAATTGGAGAGAAATAACTTCAACTATAAAGTTCCCAATTGAAGAGGCAAGAAGAGGAACAATAGACTCAATAGAATTGGAAATTGACAGGAACAAGTATTCAAAGGAATGGATTTTCCCAAAGGAAATAACTGGAATTATTGCATGCATATTCACTCATTCAAATGTATATGATTCCTGTTAAGAATCCTTTGATCAGCTTTAGATATAAAGAAGATGATGGATTTTGCCCAAAAGTTATATTGAAGCAAATAGGAGAGAAATAACTTCAACTATAAAGTTCCCAATTGAAGAGGCAAGAAGAGGAACAATAGACTCAATAGAATTGGAAATAGACAGGAACAAGTATTCAAAGGAATGGATTTTCCCAAAGGGAATAACTGGAACTATTGCATGCACATTCACTCATTCAACTGTATAGGATTCCTGTCAAGAATCCTTTGCTCAGCTTTAGCTATAAAGAAGATGATGGATTTTGCCCAAAAAGTTAAATTGAAGCAAATAGGAGAGAATTAACATTAACTATGAAGTTCCTATTGAAGAGGAAACAAAAGGGAACACTAGACTCAATAGAATTGGAAATGGAGAGGAACAAGTATTCAAAGGAATGGATTTTTCCAAAGGGAATACCTGGAACTATTGAATGCAAATACACGCATTCCACTGTAAAGGATTCCTGTCAAGAATCCTTTGCTCAGCTTTAGATATAAAGAAGATGATGGATTTTGCCCAAAAGTTATATTGAAGCAAATAGGAGAGAAATAACTTCAACTATAAAGTTCCCAATTGAAGAGGCAAGAAGAGGAACAATAGACTCAATAGAATTGGAAATAGATAGGAACAAGTATTCAAAGGAATGGATTTTCCCAAAGGAAATAACTGGAACTATTGCATGCACATTCGCTCATTCAACTGTATATGATTCCTGTTAAGAATCCTTTGATCAGCTTTAGATATAAAGAAGATGATGGATTTTGCCCAAAAAGTTCCATTGAAGCAAATAGGAGAGAATTAACATCAACTATAAAGTTCCCAATTGAAGAGGCAAGAAGAGGAACAATAGACTCAATAGAATTGGAAATAGACAGGAACAAGTATCCAAAGGAATGGATTTTCCCAAAGGGAATAACTGGAACAATTGCCTGCACAATCGCTCATTCAAATGTATATGATTCCTGTTAAGAATCCTTTGATCAGCTTTAGATATAAAGAAGATGATGGATTTTGCCCAAAAAGATTCATTGAAGCAAATAGCAGAGAATTAACATCAACTATAAAGTTCCAAATTGAAGAGGCAAGAAGAGGAACAATAGACTCAATAGAATTGGAAATAGACAGGAACAAATATTCAAAGGAATGTATTTTCCCAAAGGAAATAACTGGAATTATTGACTGAACATTCACGCATTCCACTGTAAATGATTCCTGTCAAGAATCCTTTGCTCAATTTTAGATATTAAGAAGATGACGGATTTTGCCCAAAAAGTTAAATTGAAGAAAATAGGAGAGAATTAACATCAACTATAAAGTTCCCAATTGAAGAGGCAAGAAGAGGAACAATAGACTCAATAGAATTGGAAATAGAGAGGAACAAGTATCCAAAGGAATGGATTTTCCCCAAGGGAATAACTGGAACAATTGCCTGCACATTCGCTCATTCAAATGTAAATGATTCCTGTTAAGAATCCTTTGATCAGCTTTTGATATAAAAAAGATGATGGATTTGCACAAAAAGTTAAATTGAAGCAAATCGCAGAGAATTAACATCAACTATAAAGTTCCCAATAAAAGAGGAAACAAGAGGAACACTAGACTCAATAGATTGGAAATAGACAGGAACAAGTATTCAAAGGAATGGATTTTCCCAAAGGAAATAACTGGAATTATTGCATGCATATTCACTCATTCAAATGTATATGATTCCTGTTAAGAATCCTTTGATCAGCTTTAGATATAAAGAAGATGATGGATTTTGCCCAAAAGTTATATTGAAGCAAATAGGAGAGAAATAACTTCAACTATAAAGTTCCCAATTGAAGAGGCAAGAAGAGGAACAATAGACTCAATAGAATTGGAAATAGACAGGAACAAGTATTCAAAGGAATGGATTTTCCCAAAGGAAATAACTGGAACTATTGCATGCACATTCACTCATTCAACTGTATAGGATTCCTGTCAAGAATCCTTTGCTCAGCTTTAGCTATAAAGAAGATGATGGATTTTGCCCAAAAAGTTAAATTGAAGCAAATAGGAGAGAATTAACATTAACTATGAAGTTCCTATTGAAGAGGAAACAAAAGGGAACACTAGACTCAATAGAATTGGAAATGGAGAGGAACAAGTATTCAAAGGAATGGATTTTTCCAAAGGGAATACCTGGAACTATTGAATGCAAATACACGCATTCCACTGTAAAGGATTCCTGTCAAGAATCCTTTGCTCAGCTTTAGATATAAAGAAGATGATGGATTTTGCCCAAAAAGTTAAATTGAAGCAAACAGGAGAGAATTAACATCAACTATAAAGTTCCCAATTGAAGAGGCAAGAAGAGGAACAATAGACTCAATAGAATTGAAAATAGAGAGGAACAAGTATCCAAAGGAATGGATTTTCCCCAAGGGAATAACTGGAACTATTGCCTGCACATTCGCTCATTCAACTGTATATGATTCCTGTTAAGAATCCTTTGATCAGCTTTAGATATAAAGAAGATGATGGATTTTGCCCAAAAAGTTCCATTGAAGCAAATAGGAGAGAATTAACATCAACTATAAAGTTCCCAATTGAAGAGGCAAGAAGAGGAACAATAGACTCAATAGAATTGGAAATAGACAGGAACAAATATTCAAAGGAATGTATTTTCCCAAAGGAAATAACTGGAATTATTGACTGAACATTCACGCATTCCACTGTAAATGATTCCTGTCAAGAATCCTTTGCTCAATTTTAGATATTAAGAAGATGACGGATTTTGCCCAAAAAGTTAAATTGAAGAAAATAGGAGAGAATTAACATCAACTATAAAGTTCCCAATTGAAGAGGAAACAAGAGGAACAATAGACTCAATAGAATTGAAAATAGAGAGGAAAAAGTAACCAAAGGAATGTATTTTCCCAAAGGGAATAACTGGAACTATGTCCTGCACATTCACTCATTCAACTGTATAGGATTCCTGTTAAGAATCCTTTGATCAGCTTTAGCTATAAAGAAGATGATGGATTTTGCCCACAAATATCCATTGAAGCAAATAGGAGAGAATTAACATCAACTATAAAGTTCCCAATTGAAGAGGCAAGAAGAGGAACAATAGACTCAATAGAATTGGAAATAGAGAGGAACAAGTATCCAAAGGAATGGATTTTCCCCAAGGGAATAACTGGAACAATTGCCTGCACATTCGCTCATTCAAATGTAAATGATTCCTGTTAAGAATCCTTTGATCAGCTTTTGATATAAAAAAGATGATGGATTTGCACAAAAAGTTAAATTGAAGCAAATCGCAGAGAATTAACATCAACTATAAAGTTCCCAATAAAAGAGGAAACAAGAGGAACACTAGACTCAATAGATTGGAAATAGACAGGAACAAGTATTCAAAGGAATGGATTTTCCCAAAGGAAATAACTGGAACTATTGCATGCACATTCACTCATTCAACTGTATAGGATTCCTGTCAAGAATCCTTTGCTCAGCTTTAGCTATAAAGAAGATGATGGATTTTGCCCAAAAAGTTAAATTGAAGCAAATAGGAGAGAATTAACATTAACTATGAAGTTCCTATTGAAGAGGAAACAAAAGGGAACACTAGACTCAATAGAATTGGAAATGGAGAGGAACAAGTATTCAAAGGAATGGATTTTTCCAAAGGGAATACCTGGAACTATTGAATGCAAATACATGCATTCCACTGTAAAGGATTCCTGTCAAGAATCCTTTGCTCAGCTTTAGATATAAAGAAGATGATGGATTTTGCCCAAAAGTTATATTGAAGCAAATAGGAGAGAAATAACTTCAACTATAAAGTTCCCAATTGAAGAGGCAAGAAGAGGAACAATAGACTCAATAGAATTGGAAATAGACAGGAACAAGTATTCAAAGGAATGGATTTTCCCAAAGGAAATAACTGGAACTATTGCCTGCACATTCGCTCATTCAACTGTATATGATTCCTGTTAAGAATCCTTTGATCAGCTTTAGATATAAAGAAGATGATGGATTTTGCCCAAAAAGTTCCATTGAAGCAAATAGGAGAGAATTAACATCAACTATAAAGTTCCCAATTGAAGAGGCAAGAAGAGGAACAATAGACTCAATAGAATTGGAAATAGACAGGAACAAGTATCCAAAGGAATGGATTTTCCCAAAGGGAATAACTGGAACAATTGCCTGCACATTCGCTCATTCAAATGTATATGATTCCTGTTAAGAATCCTTTGATCAGCTTTAGATATAAAGAAGATGATGGATTTTGCCCAAAAAGATTCATTGAAGCAAATAGGAGAGAATTAACATCAACTATAAAGTTCCAAATTGAAGAGGCAAGAAGAGGAACAATAGACTCAATAGAATTGGAAATAGAGAGGAACAAGTATCCAAAGGAATGGATTTTCCCCAAGGGAATAACTGGAACAATTGCCTGCACATTCGCTCATTCAAATGTAAATGATTCCTGTTAAGAATCTTTTGATAAGCTTTAGATATAAAGAAGATGAGGGATTTTGTCCAAAAAGTTCCATTGAAGCAAATAGGAGAGAATTAACATCAAGTATAAAGTTCACAATTTTAGAGGAAAGAAGAGGAACAATAGACTCAATAGAATTGGAAATAGACAGGAACAAGTATTCAAAGGAATGGATTTTCCCAAAGGAAATAACTGGAGTTATTGCATGCATATTCACTCATTCAAATGTATATGATTCCTGTTAAGAATCCTTTGATCAGCTTTAGATATAAAGAAGATGATGGATTTTTCCCAAAAGTTATATTGAAGCAAATAGGAGAGAAATAACTTCAACTATAAAGTTCCCAATTGAAGAGGCAAGAAGAGGAACAATAGACTCAATAGAATTGGAAACAGACAGGAACAAGTATTCAAAGGAATTGGTTTTCCCAAAGGAAATAATTGGAACTATTGCCTGTACATTCACTCATTCAACTGTATAGGATTCCTCTTAAGAATACTTTGATCAGCTGTAGCTATAAAGAAGATGATGGATTTTGCCCAAAAAGTCCCATTGAAGCAAATAGGAGAGAATTAACATCAACTATAAAGTTCCCAGTTGAAGAGGAAACAGAAGAACAACAGACTCAATAGAATTGGAAATAGACAGGAACAAGTATTCAAAGGAATGGATTTTCCCAAAGGAAATAACTGGAACTATTGCATGCACATTCACTCATTCAACTGTATAGGATTCCTGTCAAGAATCCTTTGCTCAGCTTTAGCTATAAAGAAGATGATGGATTTTGCCCAAAAAGTTAAATTGAAGCAAATAGGAGAGAATTAACATTAACTATGAAGTTCCTATTGAAGAGGAAACAAAAGGGAACACTAGACTCAATAGAATTGGAAATGGAGAGGAACAAGTATTCAAAGGAATGGATTTTTCCAAAGGGAATACCTGGAACTATTGAATGCAAATACATGCATTCCACTGTAAAGGATTCCTGTCAAGAATCCTTTGCTCAGCTTTAGATATAAAGAAGATGATGGATTTTGCCCAAAAGTTATATTGAAGCAAATAGGAGAGAAATAACTTCAACTATAAAGTTCCCAATTGAAGAGGCAAGAAGAGGAACAATAGACTCAATAGAATTGGAAATAGACAGGAACAAGTATTCAAAGGAATGGATTTTCCCAAAGGAAATAACTGGAACTATTGCCTGCACATTCGCTCATTCAACTGTATATGATTCCTGTTAAGAATCCTTTGATCAGCTTTAGATATAAAGAAGATGATGGATTTTGCCCAAAAAGTTCCATTGAAGCAAATAGGAGAGAATTAACATCAACTATAAAGTTCCCAATTGAAGAGGCAAGAAGAGGAACAATAGACTCAATAGAATTGGAAATAGACAGGAACAAGTATCCAAAGGAATGGATTTTCCCAAAGGGAATAACTGGAACAATTGCCTGCACATTCGCTCATTCAAATGTATATGATTCCTGTTAAGAATCCTTTGATCAGCTTTAGATATAAAGAAGATGATGGATTTTGCCCAAAAAGATTCATTGAAGCAAATAGGAGAGAATTAACATCAACTATAAAGTTCCAAATTGAAGAGGCAAGAAGAGGAACAATAGACTCAATAGAATTGGAAATAGAGAGGAACAAGTATCCAAAGGAATGGATTTTCCCCAAGGGAATAACTGGAACAATTGCCTGCACATTCGCTCATTCAAATGTAAATGATTCCTGTTAAGAATCTTTTGATAAGCTTTAGATATAAAGAAGATGAGGGATTTTGTCCAAAAAGTTCCATTGAAGCAAATAGGAGAGAATTAACATCAAGTATAAAGTTCACAATTTTAGAGGAAAGAAGAGGAACAATAGACTCAATAGAATTGGAAATAGACAGGAACAAGTATTCAAAGGAATGGATTTTCCCAAAGGAAATAACTGGAGTTATTGCATGCATATTCACTCATTCAAATGTATATGATTCCTGTTAAGAATCCTTTGATCAGCTTTAGATATAAAGAAGATGATGGATTTTTCCCAAAAGTTATATTGAAGCAAATAGGAGAGAAATAACTTCAACTATAAAGTTCCCAATTGAAGAGGCAAGAAGAGGAACAATAGACTCAATAGAATTGGAAACAGACAGGAACAAGTATTCAAAGGAATTGGTTTTCCCAAAGGAAATAATTGGAACTATTGCCTGTACATTCACTCATTCAACTGTATAGGATTCCTCTTAAGAATACTTTGATCAGCTGTAGCTATAAAGAAGATGATGGATTTTGCCCAAAAAGTCCCATTGAAGCAAATAGGAGAGAATTAACATCAACTATAAAGTTCCCAGTTGAAGAGGAAACAGAAGAACAACAGACTCAATAGAATTGGAAATAGACAGGAACAAGTATTCAAAGGAATGGATTTTCCCAAAGGAAATAACTGGAACTATTGCATGCACATTCACTCATTCAACTGTATAGGATTCCTGTCAAGAATCCTTTGCTCAGCTTTAGCTATAAAGAAGATGATGGATTTTGCCCAAAAAGTTAAATTGAAGCAAATAGGAGAGAATTAACATTAACTATGAAGTTCCTATTGAAGAGGAAACAAAAGGAAACACTAGACTCAATAGAATTGGAAATGGAGAGGAACAAGTATTCAAAGGAATGGATTTTTCCAAAGGGAATACCTGGAACTATTGAATGCAAATACACGCATTCCACTGTAAAGGATTCCTGTCAAGAATCCTTTGCTCAGCTTTAGATATAAAGAAGATGATGGATTTTGCCCAAAAAGTTAAATTGAAGCAAACAGGACAGAATTAACATCAACTATAAAGTTCCCAATTGAAGAGTAGAGAAGAGGAACAATACACTCAATAGAATTGAAAATAGAGAGGAAAAAGTATCCAAAGGAATGTATTTTCCCAAAGGGAATAACTGGAACTATTGCCTGCACATTCGCTCATTCAACTGTATATGATTCCTGTTAAGAATCCTTTGATCAGCTTTAGATATAAAGAAGATGATGGATTTTGCCCAAAAAGTTCCATTGAAGCAAATAGGAGAGAATTAACATCAACTATAAAGTTCCCAATTGAAGAGGCAAGAAGAGGAACAATAGACTCAATAGAATTGGAAATAGACAGGAACAAGTATCCAAAGGAATGGATTTTCCCAAAGGGAATAACTGGAACAATTGCATGCACATTCACTCATTCAACTGTATAGGATTCCTGTCAAGAATCCTTTGCTCAGCTTTAGATATAAAGAAGATGATGGATTTTGCCCAAAAGTTATATTGAAGCAAATTGGAGAGAAATAACTTCAACTATAAAGTTCCCAATTGAAGAGGCAAGAAGAGGAACAATAGACTCAATAGAATTGGAAATTGACAGGAACAAGTATTCAAAGGAATGGATTTTCCCAAAGGAAATAACTGGAACTATTGCATGCACATTCACTCATTCAACTGTATAGGATTCCTGTCAAGAATCCTTTGCTCAGCTTTAGCTATAAAGAAGATGATGGATTTTGCCCAAAAAGTTAAATTGAAGCAAATAGGAGAAAATTAACATTAACTATGAAGTTCCTATTGAAGAGGAAACAAAAGGGAACACTAGACTCAATAGAATTGGAAATGGAGAGGAACAAGTATTCAAAGGAATGGATTTTTCCAAAGGGAATACCTGGAACTATTGAATGCAAATACACGCATTCCACTGTAAAGGATTCCTGTCAAGAATCCTTTGCTCAGCTTTAGATATAAAGAAGATGATGGATTTTGCCCAAAAAGTTAAATTGAAGCAAACAGGAGAGAATTAACATCAACTATAAAGTTCCCAATTGAAAAGGCAAGAAGAGGAACAATAGACTCAATAGAATTGAAAATAGAGAGGAACAAGTATCCAAAGGAATGGATTTTCCCCAAGGGAATAACTGGAACTATTGCCTGCACATTCGCTCATTCAACTGTATATGATTCCTGTTAAGAATCCTTTGATCAGCTTTAGATATAAAGAAGATGATGGATTTTGCCCAAAAAGTTCCATTGAAGCAAATAGGAAAGAATTAACATCAACTATAAAGTTCCCAATTGAAGAGGCAAGAAGAGGAACAATAGACTCAATAGAATTGGAAATAGACAGGAACAAGTATCCAAAGGAATGGATTTTCCCCAAGGGAATAACTGGAACAATTGCCTGCACATTCGCTCATTCAAATGTAAATGATTCCTGTTAAGAATCCTTTGATCAGTTTTTGATATAAAAAAGATGATGGATTTGCACAAAAAGTTAAATTGAAGCAAATCGCAGAGAATTAACATCAACTATAAAGTTCCCAATAAAAGAGGAAACAAGAGGAACACTAGACTCAATAGATTGGAAATAGACAGGAACAAGTATTCAAAGGAATGGATTTTCCCAAAGGAAATAACTGGAATTATTGCATGCATATTCACTCATTCAAATGTATATGATTCCTGTTAAGAATCCTTTGATCAGCTTTAGATATAAAGAAGATGATGGATTTTGCCCAAAAAGTTAAATTGAAGCAAACAGGAGAGAATTAACATCAACTATAAAGTTCCCAATTGAAAAGGCAAGAAGAGGAACAATAGACTCAATAGAATTGGAAATAGAGAGGAACAAGTATCCAAAGGAATGGATTTTCCCCAAGGGAATAACTGGAACAATTGCCTGCACATTCGCTCATTCAAATGTAAATGATTCCTGTTAAGAATCCTTTGATCAGCCTTTGATATAAAAAAGATGATGGATTTGCACAAAAAGCTAAATTGAAGCAAATCGCAGAGAATTAACATCAACTATAAAGTTCCCAATAAAAGAGGAAACAAGAGGAACACTAGACTCAATAGATTGGAAATAGACAGGAACAAGTATCCAAAGGAATGGATTTTCCCAAAGGGAATAACTGGAACAATTGCCTGCACATTCGCTCATTCAAATGTATATGATTCCTGTTAAGAATCCTTTGATCAGCTTTAGATATAAAGAAGATGATGGATTTTGCCCAAAAAGATTCATTGAAGCAAATAGGAGAGAATTAACATCAACTATAAAGTTCCAAATTGAAGAGGCAAGAAGAGGAACAATAGACTCAATAGAATTGGAAATAGAGAGGAACAAGTATCCAAAGGAATGGATTTTCCCCAAGGGAATAACTGGAACAATTGCCTGCACATTCGCTCATTCAAATGTAAATGATTCCTGTTAAGAATCTTTTGATAAGCTTTAGATATAAAGAAGATGAGGGATTTTGTCCAAAAAGTTCCATTGAAGCAAATAGGAGAGAATTAACATCAAGTATAAAGTTCACAATTTTAGAGGAAAGAAGAGGAACAATAGACTCAATAGAATTGGAAATAGACAGGAACAAGTATTCAAAGGAATGGATTTTCCCAAAGGAAATAACTGGAGTTATTGCATGCATATTCACTCATTCAAATGTATATGATTCCTGTTAAGAATCCTTTGATCAGCTTTAGATATAAAGAAGATGATGGATTTTTCCCAAAAGTTATATTGAAGCAAATAGGAGAGAAATAACTTCAACTATAAAGTTCCCAATTGAAGAGGCAAGAAGAGGAACAATAGACTCAATAGAATTGGAAACAGACAGGAACAAGTATTCAAAGGAATTGGTTTTCCCAAAGGAAATAATTGGAACTATTGCCTGTACATTCACTCATTCAACTGTATAGGATTCCTCTTAAGAATACTTTGATCAGCTGTAGCTATAAAGAAGATGATGGATTTTGCCCAAAAAGTCCCATTGAAGCAAATAGGAGAGAATTAACATCAACTATAAAGTTCCCAGTTGAAGAGGAAACAGAAGAACAACAGACTCAATAGAATTGGAAATAGACAGGAACAAGTATTCAAAGGAATGGATTTTCCCAAAGGAAATAACTGGAACTATTGCATGCACATTCACTCATTCAACTGTATAGGATTCCTGTCAAGAATCCTTTGCTCAGCTTTAGCTATAAAGAAGATGATGGATTTTGCCCAAAAAGTTAAATTGAAGCAAATAGGAGAGAATTAACATTAACTATGAAGTTCCTATTGAAGAGGAAACAAAAGGAAACACTAGACTCAATAGAATTGGAAATGGAGAGGAACAAGTATTCAAAGGAATGGATTTTTCCAAAGGGAATACCTGGAACTATTGAATGCAAATACACGCATTCCACTGTAAAGGATTCCTGTCAAGAATCCTTTGCTCAGCTTTAGATATAAAGAAGATGATGGATTTTGCCCAAAAAGTTAAATTGAAGCAAACAGGACAGAATTAACATCAACTATAAAGTTCCCAATTGAAGAGTAGAGAAGAGGAACAATACACTCAATAGAATTGAAAATAGAGAGGAAAAAGTATCCAAAGGAATGTATTTTCCCAAAGGGAATAACTGGAACTATTGCCTGCACATTCGCTCATTCAACTGTATATGATTCCTGTTAAGAATCCTTTGATCAGCTTTAGATATAAAGAAGATGATGGATTTTGCCCAAAAAGTTCCATTGAAGCAAATAGGAGAGAATTAACATCAACTATAAAGTTCCCAATTGAAGAGGCAAGAAGAGGAACAATAGACTCAATAGAATTGGAAATAGACAGGAACAAGTATCCAAAGGAATGGATTTTCCCAAAGGGAATAACTGGAACAATTGCCTGCACATTCGCTCATTCAAATGTATATGATTCCTGTTAAGAATCCTTTGATCAGCTTTAGATATAAAGAAGATGATGGATTTTGCCCAAAAAGATTCATTGAAGCAAATAGGAGAGAATTAACATCAACTATAAAGTTCCAAATTGAAGAGGCAAGAAGAGGAACAATAGACTCAATAGAATTGGAAATAGACAGGAACAAATATTCAAAGGAATGTATTTTCCCAAAGGAAATAACTGGAATTATTGACTGAACATTCACGCATTCCACTGTAAATGATTCCTGTCAAGAATACTTTGCTCAAATTTAGATATTAAGAAAATGACGGATTTTGCCCAAAAAGTTAAATTGAAGAAAATAGGAGAGAATTAACATCAACTATAAAGTGCCCAATTGAGGAGGAAACAAGAGGAACAATAGACTCAATAGAATTGAAAATAGAGAAAAAAGTAACCAAAGGAATGGATTTTCCCAAAGGGAATAACTGGAACTATGTCCTGCACATTCGCTCTTTCAACTGTATATGATTCCTGTTAAGAATCTTTTGATCAGCTTTAGATATAAAGAAGATGAGGGATTTTGTCCAAAAAGTTCCATTGAAGCAAATAGGAGAGAATTAACATCAAGTATAAAGTTCACAATTTTAGAGGAAAGAAGAGGAACAATAGACTCAATAGAATTGGAAATAGACAGGAACAAGTATTCAAAGGAATGGATTTTCAAAAAGGAAATAACTGGAACTATTGCATGCACATTCACTCATTCAACTGTATAGGATTCCTGTTAAGAATCCTTTGATCCGCTTTAGCTATAAGGAAGATGATGGATTTTGCCCACAAATATCCATTGAAGCAAATAGGAGAGAATTAACATCAACTATAAAGTTCCCAATTGAAGAGGCAAGAAGAGGAACAATAGACTCAATAGAATTGGAAATAGAGAGGAACAAGTATCCAAAGGAATGGATTTTCCCCAAGGGAATAACTGGAACAATTGCCTGCATATTCGCTCATTCAAATGTAAATGATTCCTGTTAAGAATCCTTTGATCAGCTTTTGATATAAAAAAGATGATGGATTTGCACAAAAAGTTAAATTGAAGCAAATCGCAGAGAATTAACATCAACTATAAAGTTCCCAATAAAAGAGGAAACAAGAGGAACACTAGACTCAATAGATTGGAAATAGACAGGAACAAGTATTCAAAGGAATGGATTTTCCCAAAGGAAATAACTGGAATTATTGCATGCATGTTCACTCATTCAAATGTATATGATTCCTGTTAAGAATCCTTTGATCAGCTTTAGATATAAAGAAGATGATGGATTTTGCCCAAAAGTTATATTGAAGCAAATTGGAGAGAAATAACTTCAACTATAAAGTTCCCAATTGAAGAGGCAAGAAGAGGAACAATAGACTCAATAGAATTGGAAATTGACAGGAACAAGTATTCAAAGGAATGGATTTTCCCAAAGGAAATAACTGGAACTATTGCATGCACATTCACTCATTCAACTGTATAGGATTCCTGTCAAGAATCCTTTGCTCAGCTTTAGCTATAAAGAAGATGATGGATTTTGCCCAAAAAGTTAAATTGAAGCAAATAGGAGAAAATTAACATTAACTATGAAGTTCCTATTGAAGAGGAAACAAAAGGGAACACTAGACTCAATAGAATTGGAAATGGAGAGGAACAAGTATTCAAAGGAATGGATTTTTCCAAAGGGAATACCTGGAACTATTGAATGCAAATACACGCATTCCACTGTAAAGGATTCCTGTCAAGAATCCTTTGATCAGCTTTAGATATAAAGAAGATGATGGATTTTGCCCAAAAAGTTCCATTGAAGCAAATAGGAAAGAATTAACATCAACTATAAAGTTCCCAATTGAAGAGGCAAGAAGAGGAACAATAGACTCAATAGAATTGGAAATAGACAGGAACAAGTATCCAAAGGAATGGATTTTCCCCAAGGGAATAACTGGAACAATTGCCTGCACATTCGCTCATTCAAATGTAAATGATTCCTGTTAAGAATCCTTTGATCAGTTTTTGATATAAAAAAGATGATGGATTTGCACAAAAAGTTAAATTGAAGCAAATCGCAGAGAATTAACATCAACTATAAAGTTCCCAATAAAAGAGGAAACAAGAGGAACACTAGACTCAATAGATTGGAAATAGACAGGAACAAGTATTCAAAGGAATGGATTTTCCCAAAGGAAATAACTGGAATTATTGCATGCATATTCACTCATTCAAATGTATATGATTCCTGTTAAGAATCCTTTGATCAGCTTTAGATATAAAGAAGATGATGGATTTTGCCCAAAAGTTATATTGAAGCAAATAGGAGAGAAATAACTTCAACTATAAAGTTCCCAATTGAAGAGGCAAGAAGAGGAACAATAGACTCAATAGAATTGGAAATAGACAGGAACAAGTATTCAAAGGAATGGATTTTCCCAAAGGGAATAACTGGAACTATTGCATGCACATTCACTCATTCAACTGTATAGGATTCCTGTCAAGAATCCTTTGCTCAGCTTTAGCTATAAAGAAGATGATGGATTTTGCCCAAAAAGTTAAATTGAAGCAAATAGGAGAGAATTAACATTAACTATGAAGTTCCTATTGAAGAGGAAACAAAAGGGAACACTAGACTCAATAGAATTGGAAATGGAGAGGAACAAGTATTCAAAGGAATGGATTTTTCCAAAGGGAATACCTGGAACTATTGAATGCAAATACACGCATTCCACTGTAAAGGATTCCTGTCAAGAATCCTTTGCTCAGCTTTAGATATAAAGAAGATGATGGATTTTGCCCAAAAGTTATATTGAAGCAAATAGGAGAGAA
Organism: Sminthopsis crassicaudata; assembly: GCF_048593235.1. Lineage (NCBI taxonomy): Eukaryota > Metazoa > Chordata > Mammalia > Dasyuromorphia > Dasyuridae > Sminthopsis > Sminthopsis crassicaudata. The sequence continues at coordinate 129,938,192 of NC_133622.1, read as the reverse complement.
ATAACTTCAACTATAAAGTTCCCAATTGAAGAGGCAAGAAGAGGAACAATAGACTCAATAGAATTGGAAATAGATAGGAACAAGTATTCAAAGGAATGGATTTTCCCAAAGGAAATAACTGGAACTATTGCATGCACATTCGCTCATTCAACTGTATATGATTCCTGTTAAGAATCCTTTGATCAGCTTTAGATATAAAGAAGATGATGGATTTTGCCCAAAAAGTTCCATTGAAGCAAATAGGAGAGAATTAACATCAACTATAAAGTTCCCAATTGAAGAGGCAAGAAGAGGAACAATAGACTCAATAGAATTGGAAATAGACAGGAACAAGTATCCAAAGGAATGGATTTTCCCAAAGGGAATAACTGGAACAATTGCCTGCACAATCGCTCATTCAAATGTATATGATTCCTGTTAAGAATCCTTTGATCAGCTTTAGATATAAAGAAGATGATGGATTTTGCCCAAAAAGATTCATTGAAGCAAATAGCAGAGAATTAACATCAACTATAAAGTTCCAAATTGAAGAGGCAAGAAGAGGAACAATAGACTCAATAGAATTGGAAATAGACAGGAACAAATATTCAAAGGAATGTATTTTCCCAAAGGAAATAACTGGAATTATTGACTGAACATTCACGCATTCCACTGTAAATGATTCCTGTCAAGAATCCTTTGCTCAATTTTAGATATTAAGAAGATGACGGATTTTGCCCAAAAAGTTAAATTGAAGAAAATAGGAGAGAATTAACATCAACTATAAAGTTCCCAATTGAAGAGGCAAGAAGAGGAACAATAGACTCAATAGAATTGGAAATAGAGAGGAACAAGTATCCAAAGGAATGGATTTTCCCCAAGGGAATAACTGGAACAATTGCCTGCACATTCGCTCATTCAAATGTAAATGATTCCTGTTAAGAATCCTTTGATCAGCTTTTGATATAAAAAAGATGATGGATTTGCACAAAAAGTTAAATTGAAGCAAATCGCAGAGAATTAACATCAACTATAAAGTTCCCAATAAAAGAGGAAACAAGAGGAACACTAGACTCAATAGATTGGAAATAGACAGGAACAAGTATTCAAAGGAATGGATTTTCCCAAAGGAAATAACTGGAATTATTGCATGCATATTCACTCATTCAAATGTATATGATTCCTGTTAAGAATCCTTTGATCAGCTTTAGATATAAAGAAGATGATGGATTTTGCCCAAAAGTTATATTGAAGCAAATAGGAGAGAAATAACTTCAACTATAAAGTTCCCAATTGAAGAGGCAAGAAGAGGAACAATAGACTCAATAGAATTGGAAATAGACAGGAACAAGTATTCAAAGGAATGGATTTTCCCAAAGGAAATAACTGGAACTATTGCATGCACATTCACTCATTCAACTGTATAGGATTCCTGTCAAGAATCCTTTGCTCAGCTTTAGCTATAAAGAAGATGATGGATTTTGCCCAAAAAGTTAAATTGAAGCAAATAGGAGAGAATTAACATTAACTATGAAGTTCCTATTGAAGAGGAAACAAAAGGGAACACTAGACTCAATAGAATTGGAAATGGAGAGGAACAAGTATTCAAAGGAATGGATTTTTCCAAAGGGAATACCTGGAACTATTGAATGCAAATACACGCATTCCACTGTAAAGGATTCCTGTCAAGAATCCTTTGCTCAGCTTTAGATATAAAGAAGATGATGGATTTTGCCCAAAAAGTTAAATTGAAGTAAACAGGAGAGAATTAACATCAACTATAAAGTTCCCAATTGAAGAGGCAAGAAGAGGAACAATAGACTCAATAGAATTGAAAATAGAGAGGAACAAGTATCCAAAGGAATGGATTTTCCCCAAGGGAATAACTGGAACTATTGCCTGCACATTCGCTCATTCAACTGTATATGATTCCTGTTAAGAATCCTTTGATCAGCTTTAGATATAAAGAAGATGATGGATTTTGCCCAAAAAGTTCCATTGAAGCAAATAGGAGAGAATTAACATCAACTATAAAGTTCCCAATTGAAGAGGCAAGAAGAGGAACAATAGACTCAATAGAATTGGAAATAGACAGGAACAAATATTCAAAGGAATGTATTTTCCCAAAGGAAATAACTGGAATTATTGACTGAACATTCACGCATTCCACTGTAAATGATTCCTGTCAAGAATCCTTTGCTCAATTTTAGATATTAAGAAGATGACGGATTTTGCCCAAAAAGTTAAATTGAAGAAAATAGGAGAGAATTAACATCAACTATAAAGTTCCCAATTGAAGAGGAAACAAGAGGAACAATAGACTCAATAGAATTGAAAATAGAGAGGAAAAAGTAACCAAAGGAATGTATTTTCCCAAAGGGAATAACTGGAACTATGTCCTGCACATTCGCTCTTTCAACTGTATATGATTCCTGTTAAGAATCTTTTGATAAGCTTTAGATATAAAGAAGATGAGGGATTTTGTCCAAAAAGTTCCATTGAAGCAAATAGGAGAGAATTAACATCAAGTACAAAGTTCACAATTTTAGAGGAAAGAAGAGGAACAATAGACTCAATAGAATTGGAAATAGACAGGAACAAGTATTCAAAGGAATGGATTTTCAAAAAGGAAATAACTGGAACTATTGCATGCACATTCACTCATTCAACTGTATAGGATTCCTGTTAAGAATCCTTTGATCAGCTTTAGCTATAAAGAAGATGATGGATTTTGCCCACAAATATCCATTGAAGCAAATAGGAGAGAATTAACATCAACTATAAAGTTCCCAATTGAAGAGGCAAGAAGAGGAACAATAGACTCAATAGAATTGGAAATAGAGAGGAACAAGTATCCAAAGGAATGGATTTTCCCCAAGGGAATAACTGGAACAATTGCCTGCACATTCGCTCATTCAAATGTAAATGATTCCTGTTAAGAATCCTTTGATCAGCTTTTGATATAAAAAAGATGATGGATTTGCACAAAAAGTTAAATTGAAGCAAATCGCAGAGAATTAACATCAACTATAAAGTTCCCAATAAAAGAGGAAACAAGAGGAACACTAGACTCAATAGATTGGAAATAGACAGGAACAAGTATTCAAAGGAATGGATTTTCCCAAAGGAAATAACTGGAATTATTGCATGCATATTCACTCATTCAAATGTATATGATTCCTGTTAAGAATCCTTTGATCAGCTTTAGATATAAAGAAGATGATGGATTTTGCCCAAAAGTTATATTGAAGCAAATAGGAGAGAAATAACTTCAACTATAAAGTTCCCAATTGAAGAGGCAAGAAGAGGAACAATAGACTCAATAGAATTGGAAATAGACAGGAACAAGTATTCAAAGGAATGGATTTTCCCAAAGGAAATAACTGGAACTATTGCATGCACATTCACTCATTCAACTGTATAGGATTCCTGTCAAGAATCCTTTGCTCAGCTTTAGCTATAAAGAAGATGATGGATTTTGCCCAAAAAGTTAAATTGAAGCAAATAGGAGAGAATTAACATTAACTATGAAGTTCCTATTGAAGAGGAAACAAAAGGGAACACTAGACTCAATAGAATTGGAAATGGAGAGGAACAAGTATTCAAAGGAATGGATTTTTCCAAAGGGAATACCTGGAACTATTGAATGCAAATACATGCATTCCACTGTAAAGGATTCCTGTCAAGAATCCTTTGCTCAGCTTTAGATATAAAGAAGATGATGGATTTTGCCCAAAAGTTATATTGAAGCAAATAGGAGAGAAATAACTTCAACTATAAAGTTCCCAATTGAAGAGGCAAGAAGAGGAACAATAGACTCAATAGAATTGGAAATAGACAGGAACAAGTATTCAAAGGAATGGATTTTCCCAAAGGAAATAACTGGAACTATTGCCTGCACATTCGCTCATTCAACTGTATATGATTCCTGTTAAGAATCCTTTGATCAGCTTTAGATATAAAGAAGATGATGGATTTTGCCCAAAAAGTTCCATTGAAGCAAATAGGAGAGAATTAACATCAACTATAAAGTTCCCAATTGAAGAGGCAAGAAGAGGAACAATAGACTCAATAGAATTGGAAATAGACAGGAACAAGTATCCAAAGGAATGGATTTTCCCAAAGGGAATAACTGGAACAATTGCCTGCACAATCGCTCATTCAAATGTATATGATTCCTGTTAAGAATCCTTTGATCAGCTTTAGATATAAAGAAGATGATGGATTTTGCCCAAAAAGATTCATTGAAGCAAATAGGAGAGAATTAACATGAACTATAAAGTTCCAAATTGAAGAGGCAAGAAGAGGAACAATAGACTCAATAGAATTGGAAATAGACAGGAACAAATATTCAAAGGAATGTATTTTCCCAAAGGAAATAACTGGAATTATTGACTGAACATTCACGCATTCCACTGTAAATGATTCCTGTCAAGAATCCTTTGCTCAATTTTAGATATTAAGAAGATGACGGATTTTGCCCAAAAAGTTAAATTGAAGAAAATAGGAGAGAATTAACATCAACTATAAAGTTCCCAATTGAAGAGGAAACAAGAGGAACAATAGACTCAATAGAATTGAAAATAGAGAGGAAAAAGTAACCAAAGTAATGTATTTTCCCAAAGGGAATAACTGGAACTATGTCCTGCACATTCGCTCTTTCAACTGTATATGATTCCTGTTAAGAATCTTTTGATCAGCTTTAGATATAAAGAAGATGAGGGATTTTGTCCAAAAAGTTCCATTGAAGCAAATAGGAGAGAATTAACATCAAGTATAAAGTTCACAATTTTAGAGGAAAGAAGAGGAACAATAGACTCAATAGAATTGGAAATAGACAGGAACAAGTATTCAAAGGAATGGATTTTCAAAAAGGAAATAACTGGAACTATTGCATGCACATTCACTCATTCAACTGTATAGGATTCCTGTTAAGAATCCTTTGATCAGCTTTAGCTATAAAGAAGATGATGGATTTTGCCCACAAATATCCATTGAAGCAAATAGGAGAGAATTAACATCAACTATAAAGTTCCCAATTGAAGAGGCAAGAAGAGGAACAATAGACTCAATAGAATTGGAAATAGAGAGGAACAAGTATCCAAAGGAATGGATTTTCCCCAAGGGAATAACTGGAACAATTGCCTGCACATTCGCTCATTCAAATGTAAATGATTCCTGTTAAGAATCCTTTGATCAGCTTTTGATATAAAAAAGATGATGGATTTGCACAAAAAGTTAAATTGAAGCAAATCGCAGAGAATTAACATCAACTCTAAAGTTCCCAATAAAAGAGGAAACAAGAGGAACACTAGACTCAATAGATTGGAAATAGACAGGAACAAGTATTCAAAGGAATGGATTTTCCCAAAGGAAATAACTGGAATTATTGCATGCATATTCACTCATTCAAATGTATATGATTCCTGTTAAGAATCCTTTGATCAGCTTTAGATATAAAGAAGATGATGGATTTTGCCCAAAAGTTATATTGAAGCAAATAGGAGAGAAATAACTTCAACTATAAAGTTCCCAATTGAAGAGGCAAGAAGAGGAACAATAGACTCAATAGAATTGGAAATAGACAGGAACAAGTATTCAAAGGAATGGATTTTCCCAAAGGAAATAACTGGAACTATTGCATGCACATTCACTCATTCAACTGTATAGGATTCCTGTCAAGAATCCTTTGCTCAGCTTTAGCTATAAAGAAGATGATGGATTTTGCCCAAAAAGTTAAATTGAAGCAAATAGGAGAGAATTAACATTAACTATGAAGTTCCTATTGAAGAGGAAACAAAAGGGAACACTAGACTCAATAGAATTGGAAATGGAGAGGAACAAGTATTCAAAGGAATGGATTTTTCAAAAGGGAATACCTGGAACTATTGAATGCAAATACACGCATTCCACTGTAAAGGATTCCTGTCAAGAATCCTTTGCTCAGCTTTAGATATAAAGAAGATGATGGATTTTGCCCAAAAAGTTAAATTGAAGCAAACAGGAGAGAATTAACATCAACTATAAAGTTCCCAATTGAAGAGGCAAGAAGAGGAACAATAGACTCAATAGAATTGAAAATAGAGAGGAACAAGTATCCAAAGGAATGGATTTTCCCCAAGGGAATAACTGGAACTATTGCCTGCACATTCGCTCATTCAACTGTATATGATTCCTGTTAAGAATCCTTTGATCAGCTTTAGATATAAAGAAGATGATGGATTTTGCCCAAAAAGTTCCATTGAAGCAAATAGGAGAGAATTAACATCAACTATAAAGTTCCCAATTGAAGAGGCAAGAAGAGGAACAATAGACTCAATAGAATTGGAAATAGACAGGAACAAATATTCAAAGGAATGTATTTTCCCAAAGGAAATAACTGGAATTATTGACTGAACATTCACGCATTCCACTGTAAATGATTCCTGTCAAGAATCCTTTGCTCAATTTTAGATATTAAGAAGATGATGGATTTTGCCCAAAAAGTCCCATTGAAGCAAATAGGAATAGAAATAACTTCAACTATAAAGTTCCTATTGAAGAGGAAACAAAAGGGAACACTAGACTCAATAGAATTGGAAATAGACAGGAACAAGTATCCAAAGGAATGGATTTTCCCAAAGGGAATAACTGGAACAATTGCCTGCACATTCGCTCATTCAAATGTATATGATTCCTGTTAAGAATCCTTTGATCAGCTTTAGATATAAAGAAGATGATGGATTTTGCCCAAAAATTTTCATTGAAGCAAATAGGAGAGAATTAACATCAACTATAAAGTTCCCAATTGAAGAGGCAAGAAGAGGAACAATAGACTCAATAGAATTGGAAATAGACAGGAACAAGTATCCAAAGGAATGAATTTTCCCCAAGGGAATAACTGGAACAATTGCCTGCACATTCGCTCATTCAAATGTAAATGATTCCTGTTAAGAATCCTTTGATCAGCTTTTGATATAAAAAAGATGATGCATTTGCACAAAAAGTTAAATTGAAGCAAATCGCAGAGAATTAACATCAACTATAAAGTTCCCAATAAAAGAGGAAACAAGAGGAACACTAGACTCAATAGATTGGAAATAGACAGGAACAAGTATTCAAAGGAATGGATTTTCCCAAAGGAAATAACTGGAATTATTGACTGAACATTCACGCATTCCACTGTAAAGGATTCCTGTCAAGAATCCTTTGCTCAATTTTAGATATTAAGAAGATGATGGATTTTGCCCAAAAAAAAAAAATTGAAGTTCCATTTTCCTAAATGGAAAGGAAACAAAGGGAAAAGTAGCCTCAATAGAATGGGAAATAGAGAGGAACTAGTATCCAAAGGAATGGATTTTCCCAAAGGAAATAACTGGAACTATTGCCCGCAGAGTCACTCATTCCACTGTATCGATTCCTTTAAGAATCCTTTGATCAGATTTAGATATAAAGAAGATGATGGATTTTGCCCAAAATGTTCCATTGAAGCCAATAGGAGAGAATTATCTTCAGGTATAATGTTCCTAAATGGAAAGGAAACAAAGGGAAAACTAGACTCAATAGAATGGGAAATAGAGAGGAACTAGTATCCAAGGGAATGGATTTTCCAAAAGGAAATAACTGGAAATATTGCCTGCACATTCACTCATTCAACTGTATAGGATTCCTGTTAAGAATCCTTTGATCAGATTTAGATATAAAGAAGATGATGGATTTTGCCCAAAATGTTCCATTGAAGCCAATAGGAGAGAATTATCATCAACTATAATGTTCCTAAATGCAAAAGAAACAAAGGGAAAACTAGACTCAATAGAATGGGAAGTAGTGAGGAACAAGTATCCAAAGGAATGGATTTTCCCAAAGGAAATAACTGGAACTATTGCCGGCACATTCACTCATTCCACTGTATCGATCCCCGTTAAGAATACTTTGATCAGCTTTAGAAATAAGGAAGATGATGGATTTTGCCCAAAAAGGTCCATTGAAGTCAATAGGAGAGAATTATCATCAACTATAATGTTCCCAAATGAAAAGGAAACAAAGGGAAAACTAGACTCAATAGAATGGGAAATAGAGAGGAAGAAGTATCCAAAGGAATGGATTTTCCGAAAGGAAATAACTTGAATTGTTACCTGCACATTCGCTCATTCCACTGTATCGATCCCTGTTAAGAATCCTTGATCAGCTTTAGATATACAGAATGTAATGCATCTTGTACGGAAAGTCCTGTTGAAGCAAATAGGAGAGAATTAACATCAACAATAAAGTTCCCAATTGAAGAGGAAACAAGAGGAACACAAGATTCAATAGAATTGGAAATAGAGAGGAACAAGGATCCAAAGAAATGGATGTTCCCAAAGGAAATAACTGGAAATATTGCTTGCACATTCACTCATTCCACTGTATAGGATTCCTGATAAGAATCCTTTGATCAGATTTAGATATAAAGAAGATGATGGATTTTGCCCAAAATGTTCCATTGAAGCCAATAGGAGACAATTATCATCAACTATAATGTTCCTAAATGCAAAAGAAACTAAGGGAAAACTAGACTCAATAGAATGGGAAGTAGAGAGGAACAAGTATCCAAAGGAATGGATTTTCCCAAAGGAAATAACTGGAACTATTGCCTGCATATTCACTCATTCCACTGTATAGGATTCCTGTTAAGAATCCTTTGATCAGATTTAGATATAAAGAAGATGATGGATTTTGCCCAAAATGTTCCACTGAAGCCAATAGGAGAGAATTATCATCGACTATAATGTTCCTAAATGCAAAAGAAACAAAGGGAAAACTAGACTCAATAGAATGGGAAGTAGAGAGGAACAAGTATCCAAAGGAATGGATTTTCCCAAAGGGAATAACTGGAACAATTGCCTGCACATTCGCTCATTCAAATGTATATGATTCCTGTTAAGAATCCTTTGATCAGCTTTAGATATAAAGAAGATGATGGATTTTGCCCAAAAATTTTCATTGAAGCAAATAGGAGAGAATTAACATCAACTATAAAGTTCCCAATTGAAGAGGCAAGAAGAGGAACAATAGACTCAATAGAATTGGAAATAGACAGGAACAAGTATTCAAAGGAATGAATTTTCCCAAAGGAAATAACTGGAATTATTGACTGAACATTCACGCATTCCACTGTAAAGGATTCCTGTCAAGAATCTTTTCCTCAATTTTAGATATTAAGAAGATGATGGATTTTGCCCAAAAAGTTAAATTGAAGCAAATAGGAGAGAATTAACATCAACTATAAAGTTCCCAATTGAAGAGGAAACAAGAGGAACAATAGACTCAATAGAATTGAAAATAGAGAGGAAAAAGTATCCAAAGGAATGTATTTTCCCAATGGGAATAACTGGAACTATGTCCTGCACATTCGCTCTTTCAACTGTATATGATTCCTGTTAAGAATCTTTTGATCCGCTTTAGATATAAAGAAGATGATGGATTTTGTCCAAAAAGTTCCATTGAAGCAAATAGGAGAGAATTAACATCAAGTATAAAGTTCCCAATTTTAGAGGAAAGAAGAGGAACAATAGACTCAATAGAATTGGAAATAGACAGGAACAAGTATTCAAAGGAATGGATTTTCAAAAAGGAAATAACTGGAACTATTGCATGCACATTCACTCATTCAACTGTATAGGATTCCTGTTAAGAATCCTTTGATCAGCTTTAGCTATAAAGAAGATGATGGATTTTGCCCACAAATATCCATTGAAGCAAATAGGAGAGAATTAACATCAACTATAAAGTTCCCAATTGAAGAGGCAAGAAGAAGAACAATAGACTCAATAGAATTGGAAATAGAGAGGAACAAGTATCCAAAGGAATGGATTTTCCCCAAGGGAATAACTGGAACAATTGCCTGCACATTCGCTCATTCAAATGTAAATGATTCCTGTTAAGAATCCTTTGATCAGCTTTTGATATAAAAAAGATGATGCATTTGCACAAAAAGTTAAATTGAAGCATATCGCAGAGAATTAACATCAACTATAAAGTTCCCAATAAAAGAGGAAACAAGAGGAACACTAGACTCAATAGATTGGAAATAGACAGGAACAAGTATTCAAAGGAATGGATTTTCCCAAAGGAAATAACTGGAACTATTGCATGCATATTCACTCATTCAAATGTATAGGATTCCTGTTAAGAATCCTTTGATCAGCTTTAGATATAAAGAAGATGATGGATTTTGCCCAAAAAGTTTCATTGAAGCAAATAGGAGAGAATTAACATCAACTATAAAGTTCCCAATTGAAGAGGAAACAAGAGGAACAATAGACTCAATAGAATTGGAAATAGAGAGGAACAAGTATCCAAAGGAATGGATTTTCCCCAAGGGAATAACTGGAACAATTGCCTGCACATTCGCTCATTCAAATGTAAATGATTCCTGTTAAGAATCCTTTGATCAGCTTTTGATATAAAAAAGATGATGGATTTGCACAAAAAGTTAAATTGAAGCAAATTGCAGAGAATTAACATCAACTATAAAGTTCCCAATAAAAGAGGAAACAAGAGGAACACTAGACTCAATAGATTGGAAATAGACAGGAACAAGTATTCAAAGGAATGGATTTTCCCAAAGGAAATAACTGGAATTATTGCATGCATATTCACTCATTCAAATGTATATGATTCCTGTTAAGAATCCTTTGATCAGCTTTAGATATAAAGAAGATGATGGATTTTGCCCAAAAAGTTATATTGAAGCAAATAGGAGAGAAATAACTTCAACTATAAAGTTCCCAATTGAAGAGGCAAGAAGAGGAACAATAGACTCAATAGAATTGGAAATAGACAGGAACAAATATTCAAAGGAATGTATTTTCCCAAAGGAAATAACTGGAATTATTGACTGAACATTCACGCATTCCACTGTAAATGATTCCTGTCAAGAATCCTTTGCTCAATTTTAGATATTAAGAAGATGACGGATTTTGCCCAAAAAGTTAAATTGAAGAAAATAGGAGAGAATTAACATCAACTATAAAGTTCCCAATTGAAGAGGAAACAAGAGGAACAATAGACTCAATAGAATTGAAAATAGAGAGGAAAAAGTAACCAAAGGAATGTATTTTCCCAAAGGGAATAACTGGAACTATGTCCTGCACATTCGCTCTTTCAACTGTATATGATTCCTGTTAAGAATCTTTTGATCAGCTTTAGATATAAAGAAGATGAGGGATTTTGTCCAAAAAGTTCCATTGAAGCAAATAGGAGAGAATTAACATCAAGTATAAAGTTCACAATTTTAGAGGAAAGAAGAGGAACAATAGACTCAATAGAATTGGAAATAGACAGGAACAAGTATTCAAAGGAATGGATTTTCAAAAAGGAAATAACTGGAACTATTGCATGCACATTCACTCATTCAACTGTATAGGATTCCTGTTAAGAATCCTTTGATCAGCTTTAGCTATAAAGAAGATGATGGATTTTGCCCACAAATATCCATTGAAGCAAATAGGAGAGAATTAACATCAACTATAAAGTTCCCAATTGAAGAGGCAAGAAGAGGAACAATAGACTCAATAGAATTGGAAATAGAGAGGAACAAGTATCCAAAGGAATGGATTTTCCCCAAGGGAATAACTGGAACAATTGCCTGCACATTCGCTCATTCAAATGTAAATGATTCCTGTTAAGAATCCTTTGATCAGCTTTTGATATAAAAAAGATGATGGATTTGCACAAAAAGTTAAATTGAAGCAAATCGCAGAGAATTAACATCAACTCTAAAGTTCCCAATAAAAGAGGAAACAAGAGGAACACTAGACTCAATAGATTGGAAATAGACAGGAACAAGTATTCAAAGGAATGGATTTTCCCAAAGGAAATAACTGGAATTATTGCATGCATATTCACTCATTCAAATGTATATGATTCCTGTTAAGAATCCTTTGATCAGCTTTAGATATAAAGAAGATGATGGATTTTGCCCAAAAGTTATATTGAAGCAAATAGGAGAGAAATAACTTCAACTATAAAGTTCCCAATTGAAGAGGCAAGAAGAGGAACAATAGACTCAATAGAATTGGAAATAGACAGGAACAAGTATTCAAAGGAATGGATTTTCCCAAAGGAAATAACTGGAACTATTGCATGCACATTCACTCATTCAACTGTATAGGATTCCTGTCAAGAATCCTTTGCTCAGCTTTAGCTATAAAGAAGATGATGGATTTTGCCCAAAAAGTTAAATTGAAGCAAATAGGAGAGAATTAACATTAACTATGAAGTTCCTATTGAAGAGGAAACAAAAGGGAACACTAGACTCAATAGAATTGGAAATGGAGAGGAACAAGTATTCAAAGGAATGGATTTTTCCAAAGGGAATACCTGGAACTATTGAATGCAAATACACGCATTCCACTGTAAAGGATTCCTGTCAAGAATCCTTTGCTCAGCTTTAGATATAAAGAAGATGATGGATTTTGCCCAAAAAGTTAAATTGAAGCAAACAGGAGAGAATTAACATCAACTATAAAGTTCCCAATTGAAGAGGCAAGAAGAGGAACAATAGACTCAATAGAATTGAAAATAGAGAGGAACAAGTATCCAAAGGAATGGATTTTCCCCAAGGGAATAACTGGAACTATTGCCTGCACATTCGCTCATTCAACTGTATATGATTCCTGTTAAGAATCCTTTGATCAGCTTTAGATATAAAGAAGATGATGGATTTTGCCCAAAAAGTTCCATTGAAGCAAATAGGAGAGAATTAACATCAACTATAAAGTTCCCAATTGAAGAGGCAAGAAGAGGAACAATAGACTCAATAGAATTGGAAATAGACAGGAACAAATATTCAAAGGAATGTATTTTCCCAAAGGAAATAACTGGAATTATTGACTGAACATTCACGCATTCCACTGTAAATGATTCCTGTCAAGAATCCTTTGCTCAATTTTAGATATTAAGAAGATGATGGATTTTGCCCAAAAAGTCCCATTGAAGCAAATAGGAATAGAAATAACTTCAACTATAAAGTTCCTATTGAAGAGGAAACAAAAGGGAACACTAGACTCAATAGAATTGGAAATAGACAGGAACAAGTATCCAAAGGAATGGATTTTCCCAAAGGGAATAACTGGAACAATTGCCTGCACATTCGCTCATTCAAATGTATATGATTCCTGTTAAGAATCCTTTGATCAGCTTTAGATATAAAGAAGATGATGGATTTTGCCCAAAAATTTTCATTGAAGCAAATAGGAGAGAATTAACATCAACTATAAAGTTCCCAATTGAAGAGGCAAGAAGAGGAACAATAGACTCAATAGAATTGGAAATAGACAGGAACAAGTATCCAAAGGAATGAATTTTCCCCAAGGGAATAACTGGAACAATTGCCTGCACATTCGCTCATTCAAATGTAAATGATTCCTGTTAAGAATCCTTTGATCAGCTTTTGATATAAAAAAGATGATGCATTTGCACAAAAAGTTAAATTGAAGCAAATCGCAGAGAATTAACATCAACTATAAAGTTCCCAATAAAAGAGGAAACAAGAGGAACACTAGACTCAATAGATTGGAAATAGACAGGAACAAGTATTCAAAGGAATGGATTTTCCCAAAGGAAATAACTGGAATTATTGACTGAACATTCACGCATTCCACTGTAAAGGATTCCTGTCAAGAATCCTTTGCTCAATTTTAGATATTAAGAAGATGATGGATTTTGCCCAAAAAAAAAAAATTGAAGTTCCATTTTCCTAAATGGAAAGGAAACAAAGGGAAAAGTAGCCTCAATAGAATGGGAAATAGAGAGGAACTAGTATCCAAAGGAATGGATTTTCCCAAAGGAAATAACTGGAACTATTGCCCGCAGAGTCACTCATTCCACTGTATCGATTCCTTTAAGAATCCTTTGATCAGATTTAGATATAAAGAAGATGATGGATTTTGCCCAAAATGTTCCATTGAAGCCAATAGGAGAGAATTATCTTCAGGTATAATGTTCCTAAATGGAAAGGAAACAAAGGGAAAACTAGACTCAATAGAATGGGAAATAGAGAGGAACTAGTATCCAAGGGAATGGATTTTCCAAAAGGAAATAACTGGAAATATTGCCTGCACATTCACTCATTCAACTGTATAGGATTCCTGTTAAGAATCCTTTGATCAGATTTAGATATAAAGAAGATGATGGATTTTGCCCAAAATGTTCCATTGAAGCCAATAGGAGAGAATTATCATCAACTATAATGTTCCTAAATGCAAAAGAAACAAAGGGAAAACTAGACTCAATAGAATGGGAAGTAGTGAGGAACAAGTATCCAAAGGAATGGATTTTCCCAAAGGAAATAACTGGAACTATTGCCGGCACATTCACTCATTCCACTGTATCGATCCCCGTTAAGAATACTTTGATCAGCTTTAGAAATAAGGAAGATGATGGATTTTGCCCAAAAAGGTCCATTGAAGTCAATAGGAGAGAATTATCATCAACTATAATGTTCCCAAATGAAAAGGAAACAAAGGGAAAACTAGACTCAATAGAATGGGAAATAGAGAGGAAGAAGTATCCAAAGGAATGGATTTTCCGAAAGGAAATAACTTGAATTGTTACCTGCACATTCGCTCATTCCACTGTATCGATCCCTGTTAAGAATCCTTGATCAGCTTTAGATATACAGAATGTAATGCATCTTGTACGGAAAGTCCTGTTGAAGCAAATAGGAGAGAATTAACATCAACAATAAAGTTCCCAATTGAAGAGGAAACAAGAGGAACACAAGATTCAATAGAATTGGAAATAGAGAGGAACAAGGATCCAAAGAAATGGATGTTCCCAAAGGAAATAACTGGAAATATTGCTTGCACATTCACTCATTCCACTGTATAGGATTCCTGATAAGAATCCTTTGATCAGATTTAGATATAAAGAAGATGATGGATTTTGCCCAAAATGTTCCATTGAAGCCAATAGGAGACAATTATCATCAACTATAATGTTCCTAAATGCAAAAGAAACTAAGGGAAAACTAGACTCAATAGAATGGGAAGTAGAGAGGAACAAGTATCCAAAGGAATGGATTTTCCCAAAGGAAATAACTGGAACTATTGCCTGCATATTCACTCATTCCACTGTATAGGATTCCTGTTAAGAATCCTTTGATCAGATTTAGATATAAAGAAGATGATGGATTTTGCCCAAAATGTTCCACTGAAGCCAATAGGAGAGAATTATCATCGACTATAATGTTCCTAAATGCAAAAGAAACAAAGGGAAAACTAGACTCAATAGAATGGGAAGTAGAGAGGAACAAGTATCCAAAGGAATGGATTTTCCCAAAGGGAATAACTGGAACAATTGCCTGCACATTCGCTCATTCAAATGTATATGATTCCTGTTAAGAATCCTTTGATCAGCTTTAGATATAAAGAAGATGATGGATTTTGCCCAAAAATTTTCATTGAAGCAAATAGGAGAGAATTAACATCAACTATAAAGTTCCCAATTGAAGAGGCAAGAAGAGGAACAATAGACTCAATAGAATTGGAAATAGACAGGAACAAGTATTCAAAGGAATGAATTTTCCCAAAGGAAATAACTGGAATTATTGACTGAACATTCACGCATTCCACTGTAAAGGATTCCTGTCAAGAATCTTTTCCTCAATTTTAGATATTAAGAAGATGATGGATTTTGCCCAAAAAGTTAAATTGAAGCAAATAGGAGAGAATTAACATCAACTATAAAGTTCCCAATTGAAGAGGAAACAAGAGGAACAATAGACTCAATAGAATTGAAAATAGAGAGGAAAAAGTATCCAAAGGAATGTATTTTCCCAATGGGAATAACTGGAACTATGTCCTGCACATTCGCTCTTTCAACTGTATATGATTCCTGTTAAGAATCTTTTGATCCGCTTTAGATATAAAGAAGATGATGGATTTTGTCCAAAAAGTTCCATTGAAGCAAATAGGAGAGAATTAACATCAAGTATAAAGTTCCCAATTTTAGAGGAAAGAAGAGGAACAATAGACTCAATAGAATTGGAAATAGACAGGAACAAGTATTCAAAGGAATGGATTTTCAAAAAGGAAATAACTGGAACTATTGCATGCACATTCACTCATTCAACTGTATAGGATTCCTGTTAAGAATCCTTTGATCAGCTTTAGCTATAAAGAAGATGATGGATTTTGCCCACAAATATCCATTGAAGCAAATAGGAGAGAATTAACATCAACTATAAAGTTCCCAATTGAAGAGGCAAGAAGAAGAACAATAGACTCAATAGAATTGGAAATAGAGAGGAACAAGTATCCAAAGGAATGGATTTTCCCCAAGGGAATAACTGGAACAATTGCCTGCACATTCGCTCATTCAAATGTAAATGATTCCTGTTAAGAATCCTTTGATCAGCTTTTGATATAAAAAAGATGATGCATTTGCACAAAAAGTTAAATTGAAGCATATCGCAGAGAATTAACATCAACTATAAAGTTCCCAATAAAAGAGGAAACAAGAGGAACACTAGACTCAATAGATTGGAAATAGACAGGAACAAGTATTCAAAGGAATGGATTTTCCCAAAGGAAATAACTGGAACTATTGCATGCATATTCACTCATTCAAATGTATAGGATTCCTGTTAAGAATCCTTTGATCAGCTTTAGATATAAAGAAGATGATGGATTTTGCCCAAAAAGTTTCATTGAAGCAAATAGGAGAGAATTAACATCAACTATAAAGTTCCCAATTGAAGAGGAAACAAGAGGAACAATAGACTCAATAGAATTGGAAATAGAGAGGAACAAGTATCCAAAGGAATGGATTTTCCCCAAGGGAATAACTGGAACAATTGCCTGCACATTCGCTCATTCAAATGTAAATGATTCCTGTTAAGAATCCTTTGATCAGCTTTTGATATAAAAAAGATGATGGATTTGCACAAAAAGTTAAATTGAAGCAAATTGCAGAGAATTAACATCAACTATAAAGTTCCCAATAAAAGAGGAAACAAGAGGAACACTAGACTCAATAGATTGGAAATAGACAGGAACAAGTATTCAAAGGAATGGATTTTCCCAAAGGAAATAACTGGAATTATTGCATGCATATTCACTCATTCAAATGTATATGATTCCTGTTAAGAATCCTTTGATCAGCTTTAGATATAAAGAAGATGATGGATTTTGCCCAAAAAGTTATATTGAAGCAAATAGGAGAGAAATAACTTCAACTATAAAGTTCCCAATTGAAGAGGCAAGAAGAGGAACAATAGACTCAATAGAATTGGAAATAGACAGGAACAAGTATTCAAAGGAATGAATTTTCCCAAAGGAAATAACTGGAATTATTGACTGAACATTCACGCATTCCATTGTAAAGGATTCCTGTCAAGAATCCTTTCCTCAATTTTAGATATTAAGAAGATGATGGATTTTGCCCAAAAAGTTAAATTGAAGCAAATAGGAGAGAATTAACATCAACTATAAAGTTCCCAATTGAAGAGGAAACAAGAGGAACAATAGACTCAATAGAATTGAAAATAGAGAGGAAAAAGTATCCAAAGGAATGTATTTTCCCAAAGGGAATAACTGGAACTATGTCCTGCCCATTCGCTCTTTCAACTGTATATGATTCCTGTTAAGAATCTTTTGATCAGCTTTAGATATAAAGAAGATGATGGATTTTGTCCAAAAAGTTCCATTGAAGCAAATAGGAGAGAATTAACATCAAGTATAAAGTTCCCAATTTTAGAGGAAAGAAGAGGAACAATAGACTCAATAGAATTGGAAATAGACAGGAACAAGTATTCAAAGGAATGGATTTTCAAAAAGGAAATAACTGGAACTATTGCAAGCACATTCACTCATTCAACTGTATAGGATTCCTGTTAAGAATCCTTTGATCAGCTTTAGCTATAAAGAAGATGATGGATTTTGCCCACAAATATCCATTGAAGCAAATAGGAGAGAATTAACATCAACTATAAAGTTCCCAATTGAAGAGGCAAGAAGAGGAACAATAGACTCAATAGAATTGGAAATAGAGAGGAACAAGTATCCAAAGGAATGGATTTTCCCCAAGGGAATAACTGGAACAATTGCCTGCACATTCGCTCATTCAAATGTAAATGATTCCTGTTAAGAATCCTTTGATCAGCTTTTGATATAAAAAAGATGATGCATTTGCACAAAAAGTTAAATTGAAGCAAATCGCAGAGAATTAATATCAACTATAAAGTTCCCAATAAAAGAGGAAACAAGAGGAACACTAGACTCAATAGATTGGAAATAGACAGGAACAAGTATTCAAAGGAATGGATTTTCCCAAAGGAAATAACTGGAAATATTGCATGCATATTCACTCATTCAAATGTATATGATTCCTGTTAAGAATCCTTTGATCAGCTTTAAATATAAAGAAGATGATGGATTTTGCCCAAAAAGTTTCATTGAAGCAAATAGGAGAGAATTAACATCAACTATAAAGTTCCCAATTGAAGAAGCAAGAAGAGGAACAATAGACTCAATAGAATTGGAAATAGACAGGAACAAATATTCAAAGGAATGTATTTTCCCAAAGGAAATAACTGGAATTATTGACTGAACATTCACGCATTCCACTGTAAAGGATTCCTGTCAAGAATCCTTTGCTCAATTTTAGATATTAAGAAGATGATGGATTTTGCCCAAAAAAAAAAAATTGAAGTTCCATTTTCCTAAATGGAAAGGAAACAAAGGGAAAAGTAGCCTCAATAGAATGGGAAATAGAGAGGAACTAGTATCCAAAGGAATGGATTTTCCCAAAGGAAATAACTGGAACTATTGCCCGCAGAGTCACTCATTCCACTGTATCGATTCCTTTAAGAATCCTTTGATCAGATTTAGATATAAAGAAGATGATGGATTTTGCCCAAAATGTTCCATTGAAGCCAATAGGAGAGAATTATCTTCAGGTATAATGTTCCTAAATGGAAAGGAAACAAAGGGAAAACTAGACTCAATAGAATGGGAAATAGAGAGGAACTAGTATCCAAGGGAATGGATTTTCCAAAAGGAAATAACTGGAAATATTGCCTGCACATTCACTCATTCAACTGTATAGGATTCCTGTTAAGAATCCTTTGATCAGATTTAGATATAAAGAAGATGATGGATTTTGCCCAAAATGTTCCATTGAAGCCAATAGGAGAGAATTATCATCAACTATAATGTTCCTAAATGCAAAAGAAACAAAGGGAAAACTAGACTCAATAGAATGGGAAGTAGAGAGGAACAAGTATCCAAAGGAATGGATTTTCCCAAAGGAAATAACTGGAACTATTGCCGGCACATTCACTCATTCCACTGTATCGATCCCCGTTAAGAATACTTTGATCAGCTTTAGATATAAGGAAGATGATGGATTTTGCCCAAAAAGGTCCATTGAAGTCAATAGGAGAGAATTATCATTAACTATAATGTTCCCAAATGAAAAGGAAACAAAGGGAAAACTAGACTCAATAGAATGGGAAATAGAGAGGAAGAAGTATCCAAAGGAATGGATTTTCCGAAAGGAAATAACTTGAATTGTTACCTGCACATTCGCTCATTCCACTGTATCGATCCCTGTTAAGAATCCTTGATCAGCTTTAGATATACAGAATGTAATGCATCTTGTACGGAAAGTCCTGTTGAAGCAAATAGGAGAGAATTAACATCAACAATAAAGTTCCCAATTGAAGAGGAAACAAGAGGAACACAAGATTCAATAGAATTGGAAATAGAGAGGAACAAGGATCCAAAGAAATAGATGTTCCCAAAGGAAATAACTGGAAATATTGCTTGCACATTCACTCATTCCACTGTATAGGATTCCTGATAAGAATCCTTTGATCAGATTTAGATATAAAGAAGATGATGGATTTTGCCCAAAATGTTCCATTGAAGCCAATAGGAGAGAATTATCATCAACTATAATGTTCCTAAATGCAAAAGAAACTAAGGGAAAACTAGACTCAATAGAATGGGAAGTAGAGAGGAACAAGTATCCAAAGGAATGGATTTTCCCAAAGGAAATAACTGGAACTATTGCCTGCATATTCACTCATTCCACTGTATAGGATTCCTGTTAAGAATCCTTTGATCAGATTTAGATATAAAGAAGATGATGGATTTTGCCCAAAATGTTCCACTGAAGCCAATAGGAGAGAATTATCATCGACTATAATGTTCCTAAATGCAAAAGAAACAAAGGGAAAACTAGACTCAATAGAATGGGAAGTAGAGAGGAACAAGTATCCAAAGGAATGGATTTTCCCAAAGGAAATAACTGGAACTATTGCCTTCACATTCACTCATTCCACTGTATCGATCCCCGTTAAGAATACTTTGATCAGCTTTAGATATAAGCAAGATGATGGATTTTGCCCAAAAAGTCACATTGAAGTCAATAGGAGAGAATTATCATCAACTATAATGTTCCCAAATGAAAAGGAAACAAAGGGAAAACTAGACGCAATAGAATGGGAAATAGAGAGGAAGAAGTATCCAAAGGAATGGATTTTCCGAAAGGAAATACCTTGAACTGTTACCTGCACATTCGCTCATTGCACTGTATCGATCCCTGTTAAGAATCCTTTGATCAGTTTAGATATACAGAATGTAATGCATCTTGTACGGAAAGTCCTGTTGAAGCAAATAGGAGAGAATTAACATCAACAATAAAGTTCCCAATTGAAGAGGAAACAAGAGGAACACAAGATTCAATAGAATTGGAAATAGAGAGGAACAAGGATCCAAAGAAATGTATGTTCCCAAAGGAAATAACTGGAAATATTGCTTGCACATTCACTCATTCCACTGTATAGGATTCCTGATAAGAATCCTTTGATCAGATTTAGATATAAAGAAGATGATGGATTTTGCCCAAAATGTTCCATTGAAGCCAATAGGAGAGAATTATCATCAACTATAATGTTCCTAAATGGAAAGGAAACAAAGGGAAAAGTAGCCTCAATAGAATGGGAAATAGAGAGGAACTAGTATCCAAAGGAATGGATTTTCCCAAAGGAAATAACTGGAACTATTGCAAGCACATTCACTCATTCAACTGTATAGGATTCCTGTTAAGAATCCTTTGATCAGCTTTAGCTATAAAGAAGATGATGGATTTTGCCCACAAATATCCATTGAAGCAAATAGGAGAGAATTAACATCAACTATAAAGTTCCCAATTGAAGAGGCAAGAAGAGGAACAATAGACTCAATAGAATTGGAAATAGAGAGGAACAAGTATCCAAAGGAATGGATTTTCCCCAAGGGAATAACTGGAACAATTGCCTGCACATTCGCTCATTCAAATGTAAATGATTCCTGTTAAGAATCCTTTGATCAGCTTTAGATATAAGCAAGATGATGGATTTTGCCCAAAAAGTCACATTGAAGTCAATAGGAGAGAATTATCATCAACTATAATGTTCCCAAATGAAAAGGAAACAAAGGGAAAACTAGACGCAATAGAATGGGAAATAGAGAGGAAGAAGTATCCAAAGGAATGGATTTTCCGAAAGGAAATACCTTGAACTGTTACCTGCACATTCGCTCATTCCACTGTATCGATCCCTGTTAAGAATCCTTTGATCAGTTTAGATATACAGAATGTAATGCATCTTGTACGGAAAGTCCTGTTGAAGCAAATAGGAGAGAATTAACATCAACAATAAAGTTCCCAATTGAAGAGGAAACAAGAGGAACACAAGATTCAATAGAATTGGAAATAGAGAGGAACAAGGATCCAAAGAAATGTATGTTCCCAAAGGAAATAACTGGAAATATTGCTTGCACATTCACTCATTCCACTGTATAGGATTCCTGATAAGAATCCTTTGATCAGATTTAGATATAAAGAAGATGATGGATTTTGCCCAAAATGTTCCATTGAAGCCAATAGGAGAGAATTATCATCAACTATAATGTTCCTAAATGGAAAGGAAACAAAGGGAAAAGTAGCCTCAATAGAATGGGAAATAGAGAGGAACTAGTATCCAAGCGAATGGATTTTCCAAAAGGAAATAACTGGAAATATTGCCTGCACATTCACTCATTCCACTGTATAGGATTCCTGTTAAGAATCCTTTGATCAGATTTAGATATAAAGAAGATGATGGATTTTGCCCAAAATGTTCCATTGAAGCCAATAGGAGAGAATTATCATCAACTATAAAGTTACCAAATGAAAAGGAAACAAAGGGAAAACTAGACTCAATAGAATGGGAAATAGAGAGGAACAAGGATCCAAAGTAATGGATTTTCCCAAAGGAAATAACTGGAACTATTGCCTGCACATTCACTCATTCCACTGTATAGGATTCCTGTTAAGAATCCTTTGATCAGATTCAGATATAAAGAAGATGATTGATTTTGCCCAAAATGTTCCATTGAAGCCAATAGGTGAGAATTATCTTCAAGTATAATGTTCCTAAATGCAAAGGAAACAAAGGGAAAACTAGACTCAATAGAATGGGAAGTAGAGAGGAACAAGTATCCAAAGGAATGGATTTTCCCAAAGGAAATAACTGGAACTATTGCCTACACATTC
Source organism: Sminthopsis crassicaudata (assembly GCF_048593235.1). Taxonomy (NCBI): domain Eukaryota; kingdom Metazoa; phylum Chordata; class Mammalia; order Dasyuromorphia; family Dasyuridae; genus Sminthopsis; species Sminthopsis crassicaudata. Next base: position 129,915,668 of record NC_133622.1, on the reverse strand, counting down.
ACTCATTCCACTGTATCGATCCCCGTTAAGAATCCTTTGATCAGCTTTAGATATACAGAAAATAATGCATCTTGTACGGAAAGTCCGGTTGAAGCAAATAGGAGAGAATTAACATCAACAATAAAGTTCCCAATTGAAGAGGAAAGAAGAGGAACACAAGATTCAATAGAATTGGAAATAGAGAGGAACAAGGATCCAAAGGAATGGATGTTCCCAAAGGAAATAACTGGAACTAATGCCCGCACATTCACTCATTCCACTGTATCGATCCCTGTTAAGAATCCTTTGATCAGCTTTAGATATAAGGAAGATGATGGATTTTGCCCAAAAAGGTCCATTGAAGCCAATAGGAGAGAATTATCTTTAAGTATAATGTTCCTAAATGGAAAGGAAACAAAGGGAAAAGTAGCCTCAATAGAATGGGAAATAGAGAGGAACTAGTATCCAAAGGAATGGATTTTCCCAAAGGAAATTACTGGAACTATTGCCCGCAGAGTCACTCATTCCACTGTATCGATTCCTTTAAGAATCCTTTGATCAGATTTAGATATAAAGAAGATGATGGATTTTGCCCAAAATGTTCCATTGAAGCCTATAGGAGAGAATTATCATCAACTATAATGTTCCTAAATGCAAAAGAAACAAAGGGAAAACTAGACTTAATAGAATGGGAAATAGAGAGGAACTAGTATCCAAGGGAATGGATTTTCCAAAAGGAAATAACTGGAAATATTGCCTGCACATTCACTCATTCCACTGTATAGGATTCCTGTTAAGAATCCTTTGATCAGATTTAGATATAAAGAAGATGATGGATTTTGCCCAAAATTTTCCATTGAAGCCAATAGGAGAGAATTATCATCAACTATAATGTTCCTAAATGCAAAAGAAACAAAGGGAAAACTAGACTCAATAGAATGGGAAGTAGAGAGGAACAAGTGTCCAAAGGAATGGATTTTCCCAAAGGAAATAACTGGAACTATTGCCTGCACATTCACTCATTCCACTGTATCGATCCCCGTTAAGAATACTTTGATCAGCTTTAGATATAAGGAAGATGATGGATTTTGCCCAAAAAGGTCCATTGAAGTCAATAGGAGAGAATTATCATCAACTATAATGTTCCCAAATGAAAAGGAAACAAAGGGAAAACTAGACTCAATAGAATGGGAAATAGAGAGGAAGAAGTATCCAAAGAATGGATTTTCCGAAAGGAAATAACTTGAACTGTTACCTGCACATTCGCTCATTCCACTGTATCGATCCCTGTTAAGAATCCTTGATCAGCTTTAGATATACAGAATGTAATGCATCTTGTACGGAAAGTCCTGTTGAAGCAAATAGGAGAGAATTAACATCAACAATAAAGTTCCCAATTGAAGAGGAAACAAGAGGAACACAAGATACAATAGAATTGGAAATAGAGAGGAACAAGGATCCAAAGAAATGGATGTTCCCAAAGGAAATAACTGGAAATATTGCTTGCACATTCACTCATTCCACTGTATAGGATTCCTGATAAGAATCCTTTGATCAGATTTAGATATAAAGAAGATGATGGATTTTGCCCAAAATGTTCCATTGAAGCCAATAGGAGAGAATTATCATCAACTATAATGTTCCTAAATGCAAAAGAAACTAAGGGAAAACTAGACTCAATAGAATGGGAAGTAGAGAGGAACAAGTATCCAAAGGAATGGATTTTCCCAAAGGAAATAACTGGAACTATTGCCCGCAGAGTCACTCATTCCACTGTATCGATTCCTTTAAGAATCCTTTGATCAGATTTAGATATAAAGAAGATGATGGATTTTGCCCAAAATATTCCATTGAAGCCTATAGGAGAGAATTATCATCAACTATAATGTTCCTAAATGCAAAAGAAACAAAGGGAAAACTAGACTCAATAGAATGGAAAATAGAGAGGAACTAGTATCCAAGCGAATGGATTTTCCAAAAGGAAATAACTGGAAATATTGCCTGCACATTCACTCATTCCACTGTATAGGATTCCTGTTAAGAATCCTTTGATCAGATTTAGATATAAAGAAGATGATGGATTTTGCCCAAAATGTTCCATTGAAGCCAATAGGAGAGAATTATCATCAACTATAATGTTCCCAAATGAAAAGGAAACAAAGGGAAAACTAGACTCAATAGAATGGGAAATAGAGAGGAACAAGGATCCAAAGTAATGGATTTTCCCAAAGGAAATAACTGGAACTATTGCCTGCACATTCACTCATTCCACTGTATAGGATTCCTGTTAAGAATCCTTTGATCAGATTCAGATATAAAGAAGATGATTGATTTTGCCCAAAATGTTCCATTGAAGCCAATAGGTGAGAATTATCTTCAAGTATAATGTTCCTAAATGCAAAGGAAACAAAGGGAAAACTAGACTCAATAGAATGGGAAGTAGAGAGGAACAAGTATCCAAAGGAATGGATTTTCCCAAAGGAAATAACTGGAACTATTGCCTACACATTCACTCATTCCACTGTATCGATCCCCGTTAAGAATACTTTGATCAGCTTTAGATATAAGGAAGATGATGGATTTTGCCCAAAAGGTTCCATTGAAGTCAATAGGAGAGAATTATCATCAACTATAATGTTCCCAAATGAAAAGGAACCAAAGGAAAACTAGACTCAATAGAATGGGAAATAGAGAGGAACAAGTATTCAAAGGAATGGATTTTCCGAAAGGAAATAACTGGAACTGTTACCTGCACATTCGCTCAATCCACTGTATCAATCCCTGTTAAGAATCCTTTGATCAGCTTTAGATATACAGAAAATAATGCATCTTGTACGGAAAGTCCGGTTGAAGCAAATAGGAGAGAATTAACATCAACAATAAAGTTCCCAATTGAAGAGGAAAGAAGAGGAACACAAGATTCAATAGAATTGGAAATAGAGAGGAACAAGGATCCAAAGGAATGGATTTTCCCAAAGGAAATAACTGGAACTATTGCCCGCACATTCACTCATTCCACTGTATCGATCCCTGTTAAGAATCCTTTGATCAGCTTTAGATATAAAGAAGATGATGGATTTTGCCCAAAAAGGTCCATTGAAGCCAATAGGAGAGAATTATCTTTAAGTATAATGCTCCTAAATGGAAAGGAAACAAAGGGAAAAGTAGCCTCAATAGAATGGGAAATAGAGAGGAACTAGTATCCAAAGGAATGGATTTTCCCAAAGGAAATAACTGGAACTATTGCCCGCAGAGTCACTCATTCCACTGTATCCATTCCTTTAAGAATCCTTTGATCAGATTTAGATATAAAGAAGATGATGGATTTTGCCCAAAATGTTCCATTGAAGCCAATAGGAGAGAATTATCTTCAGGTATAATGTTCCTAAATGGAAAGGAAACAAAGGGAAAACTAGACTCAATAGAATGGGAAATAGAGAGGAACTAGTATCCAAGGGAATGGATTTTCCAAAAGGAAATAACTGGAAATATTGCCTGCACATTCACTCATTCAACTGTATAGGATTCCTGTTAAGAATCCTTTGATCAGCTTTAGATATAAAGAAGATGATGGATTTTGCCCAAAAAGTTTCATTGAAGCAAATAGGAGAGAATTAACATCAACTATAAAGTTCCCAATTGAAGAGGAAACAAGAGGAACAATAGACTCAATAGAATTGGAAATAGAGAGGAACAAGTATCCAAAGGAATGGATTTTCCCCAAGGGAATAACTGGAACAATTGCCTGCACATTCGCTCATTCAAATGTAAATGATTCCTGTTAAGAATCCTTTGATCAGCTTTTGATATAAAAAAGATGATGGATTTGCACAAAAAGTTAAATTGAAGCAAATTGCAGAGAATTAACATCAACTATAAAGTTCCCAATAAAAGAGGAAACAAGAGGAACACTAGACTCAATAGATTGGAAATAGACAGGAACAAGTATTCAAAGGAATGGATTTTCCCAAAGGAAATAACTGGAATTATTGCATGCATATTCACTCATTCAAATGTATATGATTCCTGTTAAGAATCCTTTGATCAGCTTTAGATATAAAGAAGATGATGGATTTTGCCCAAAAAGTTATATTGAAGCAAATAGGAGAGAAATAACTTCAACTATAAAGTTCCCAATTGAAGAGGCAAGAAGAGGAACAATAGACTCAATAGAATTGGAAATAGACAGGAACAAGTATTCAAAGGAATGAATTTTCCCAAAGGAAATAACTGGAATTATTGACTGAACATTCACGCATTCCATTGTAAAGGATTCCTGTCAAGAATCCTTTCCTCAATTTTAGATATTAAGAAGATGATGGATTTTGCCCAAAAAGTTAAATTGAAGCAAATAGGAGAGAATTAACATCAACTATAAAGTTCCCAATTGAAGAGGAAACAAGAGGAACAATAGACTCAATAGAATTGAAAATAGAGAGGAAAAAGTATCCAAAGGAATGTATTTTCCCAAAGGGAATAACTGGAACTATGTCCTGCCCATTCGCTCTTTCAACTGTATATGATTCCTGTTAAGAATCTTTTGATCAGCTTTAGATATAAAGAAGATGATGGATTTTGTCCAAAAAGTTCCATTGAAGCAAATAGGAGAGAATTAACATCAAGTATAAAGTTCCCAATTTTAGAGGAAAGAAGAGGAACAATAGACTCAATAGAATTGGAAATAGACAGGAACAAGTATTCAAAGGAATGGATTTTCAAAAAGGAAATAACTGGAACTATTGCAAGCACATTCACTCATTCAACTGTATAGGATTCCTGTTAAGAATCCTTTGATCAGCTTTAGCTATAAAGAAGATGATGGATTTTGCCCACAAATATCCATTGAAGCAAATAGGAGAGAATTAACATCAACTATAAAGTTCCCAATTGAAGAGGCAAGAAGAGGAACAATAGACTCAATAGAATTGGAAATAGAGAGGAACAAGTATCCAAAGGAATGGATTTTCCCCAAGGGAATAACTGGAACAATTGCCTGCACATTCGCTCATTCAAATGTAAATGATTCCTGTTAAGAATCCTTTGATCAGCTTTTGATATAAAAAAGATGATGCATTTGCACAAAAAGTTAAATTGAAGCAAATCGCAGAGAATTAATATCAACTATAAAGTTCCCAATAAAAGAGGAAACAAGAGGAACACTAGACTCAATAGATTGGAAATAGACAGGAACAAGTATTCAAAGGAATGGATTTTCCCAAAGGAAATAACTGGAAATATTGCATGCATATTCACTCATTCAAATGTATATGATTCCTGTTAAGAATCCTTTGATCAGCTTTAAATATAAAGAAGATGATGGATTTTGCCCAAAAAGTTTCATTGAAGCAAATAGGAGAGAATTAACATCAACTATAAAGTTCCCAATTGAAGAAGCAAGAAGAGGAACAATAGACTCAATAGAATTGGAAATAGACAGGAACAAATATTCAAAGGAATGTATTTTCCCAAAGGAAATAACTGGAATTATTGACTGAACATTCACGCATTCCACTGTAAAGGATTCCTGTCAAGAATCCTTTGCTCAATTTTAGATATTAAGAAGATGATGGATTTTGCCCAAAAAAAAAAAATTGAAGTTCCATTTTCCTAAATGGAAAGGAAACAAAGGGAAAAGTAGCCTCAATAGAATGGGAAATAGAGAGGAACTAGTATCCAAAGGAATGGATTTTCCCAAAGGAAATAACTGGAACTATTGCCCGCAGAGTCACTCATTCCACTGTATCGATTCCTTTAAGAATCCTTTGATCAGATTTAGATATAAAGAAGATGATGGATTTTGCCCAAAATGTTCCATTGAAGCCAATAGGAGAGAATTATCTTCAGGTATAATGTTCCTAAATGGAAAGGAAACAAAGGGAAAACTAGACTCAATAGAATGGGAAATAGAGAGGAACTAGTATCCAAGGGAATGGATTTTCCAAAAGGAAATAACTGGAAATATTGCCTGCACATTCACTCATTCAACTGTATAGGATTCCTGTTAAGAATCCTTTGATCAGATTTAGATATAAAGAAGATGATGGATTTTGCCCAAAATGTTCCATTGAAGCCAATAGGAGAGAATTATCATCAACTATAATGTTCCTAAATGCAAAAGAAACAAAGGGAAAACTAGACTCAATAGAATGGGAAGTAGAGAGGAACAAGTATCCAAAGGAATGGATTTTCCCAAAGGAAATAACTGGAACTATTGCCGGCACATTCACTCATTCCACTGTATCGATCCCCGTTAAGAATACTTTGATCAGCTTTAGATATAAGGAAGATGATGGATTTTGCCCAAAAAGGTCCATTGAAGTCAATAGGAGAGAATTATCATCAACTATAATGTTCCCAAATGAAAAGGAAACAAAGGGAAAACTAGACGCAATAGAATGGGAAATAGAGAGGAAGAAGTATCCAAAGGAATGGATTTTCCGAAAGGAAATACCTTGAACTGTTACCTGCACATTCGCTCATTCCACTGTATCGATCCCTGTTAAGAATCCTTTGATCAGTTTAGATATACAGAATGTAATGCATCTTGTACGGAAAGTCCTGTTGAAGCAAATAGGAGAGAATTAACATCAACAATAAAGTTCCCAATTGAAGAGGAAACAAGAGGAACACAAGATTCAATAGAATTGGAAATAGAGAGGAACAAGGATCCAAAGAAATGTATGTTCCCAAAGGAAATAACTGGAAATATTGCTTGCACATTCACTCATTCCACTGTATAGGATTCCTGATAAGAATCCTTTGATCAGATTTAGATATAAAGAAGATGATGGATTTTGCCCAAAATGTTCCATTGAAGCCAATAGGAGAGAATTATCATCAACTATAATGTTCCTAAATGGAAAGGAAACAAAGGGAAAAGTAGCCTCAATAGAATGGGAAATAGAGAGGAACTAGTATCCAAAGGAATGGATTTTCCCAAAGGAAATAACTGGAACTATTGCAAGCACATTCACTCATTCAACTGTATAGGATTCCTGTTAAGAATCCTTTGATCAGCTTTAGCTATAAAGAAGATGATGGATTTTGCCCACAAATATCCATTGAAGCAAATAGGGGAGAATTAACATCAACTATAAAGTTCCCAATTGAAGAGGCAAGAAGAGGAACAATAGACTCAATAGAATTGGAAATAGAGAGGAACAAGTATCCAAAGGAATGGATTTTCCCCAAGGGAATAACTGGAACAATTGCCTGCACATTCGCTCATTCAAATGTAAATGATTCCTGTTAAGAATCCTTTGATCAGCTTTAGATATAAGCAAGATGATGGATTTTGCCCAAAAAGTCACATTGAAGTCAATAGGAGAGAATTATCATCAACTATAATGTTCCCAAATGAAAAGGAAACAAAGGGAAAACTAGACTCAATAGAATGGGAAATATAGAGGAACTAGTATCCAAGCGAATGGATTTTCCAAAAGGAAATAACTGGAAATATTGCCTGCACATTCACTCATTCCACTGTATAGGATTCCTGTTAAGAATCCTTTGATCAGATTTAGATATAAAGAAGATGATGGATTTTGCCCAAAATGTTCCATTGAAGCCAATAGGAGAGAATTATCATCAACTATAAAGTTACCAAATGAAAAGGAAACAAAGGGAAAACTAGACTCAATAGAATGGGAAATAGAGAGGAACAAGGATCCAAAGTAATGGATTTTCCCAAAGGAAATAACTGGAACTATTGCCTGCACATTCACTCATTCCACTGTATAGGATTCCTGTTAAGAATCCTTTGATCAGATTCAGATATAAAGAAGATGATTGATTTTGCCCAAAATGTTCCATTGAAGCCAATAGGTGAGAATTATCTTCAAGTATAATGTTCCTAAATGCAAAGGAAACAAAGGGAAAACTAGACTCAATAGAATGGGAAGTAGAGAGGAACAAGTATCCAAAGGAATGGATTTTCCCAAAGGAAATAACTGGAACTATTGCCTACACATTCACTCATTCCACTGTATCGATCCCCGTTAAGAATCCTTTGATCAGCTTTAGATATACAGAAAATAATGCATCTTGTACGGAAAGTCCGGTTGAAGCAAATAGGAGAGAATTAACATCAACAATAAAGTTCCCAATTGAAGAGGAAAGAAGAGGAACACAAGATTCAATAGAATTGGAAATAGAGAGGAACAAGGATCCAAAGGAATGGATGTTCCCAAAGGAAATAACTGGAACTAATGCCCGCACATTCACTCATTCCACTGTATCGATCCCTGTTAAGAATCCTTTGATCAGCTTTAGATATAAGGAAGATGATGGATTTTGCCCAAAAAGGTCCATTGAAGCCAATAGGAGAGAATTATCTTTAAGTATAATGTTCCTAAATGGAAAGGAAACAAAGGGAAAAGTAGCCTCAATAGAATGGGAAATAGAGAGGAACTAGTATTTAAAGGAATGGATTTTCCCAAAGGAAATTACTGGAACTATTGCCCGCAGAGTCACTCATTCCACTGTATCGATTCCTTTAAGAATCCTTTGATCAGATTTAGATATAAAGAAGATGATGGATTTTGCCCAAAATGTTCCATTGAAGCCTATAGGAGAGAATTATCATCAACTATAATGTTCCTAAATGCAAAAGAAACAAAGGGAAAACTAGACTTAATAGAATGGGAAATAGAGAGGAACTAGTATCCAAGGGAATGGATTTTCCAAAAGGAAATAACTGGAAATATTGCCTGCACATTCACTCATTCCACTGTATAGGATTCCTGTTAAGAATCCTTTGATCAGATTTAGATATAAAGAAGATGATGGATTTTGCCCAAAATTTTCCATTGAAGCCAATAGGAGAGAATTATCATCAACTATAATGTTCCTAAATGCAAAAGAAACAAAGGGAAAACTAGACTCAATAGAATGGGAAGTAGAGAGGAACAAGTGTCCAAAGGAATGGATTTTCCCAAAGGAAATAACTGGAACTATTGCCTGCACATTCACTCATTCCACTGTATCGATCCCCGTTAAGAATACTTTGATCAGCTTTAGATATAAGGAAGATGATGGATTTTGCCCAAAAAGGTCCATTGAAGTCAATAGGAGAGAATTATCATCAACTATAATGTTCCCAAATGAAAAGGAAACAAAGGGAAAACTAGACTCAATAGAATGGGAAATAGAGAGGAAGAAGTATCCAAAGAATGGATTTTCCGAAAGGAAATAACTTGAACTGTTACCTGCACATTCGCTCATTCCACTGTATCGATCCCTGTTAAGAATCCTTGATCAGCTTTAGATATACAGAATGTAATGCATCTTGTACGGAAAGTCCTGTTGAAGCAAATAGGAGAGAATTAACATCAACAATAAAGTTCCCAATTGAAGAGGAAACAAGAGGAACACAAGATACAATAGAATTGGAAATAGAGAGGAACAAGGATCCAAAGAAATGGATGTTCCCAAAGGAAATAACTGGAAATATTGCTTGCACATTCACTCATTCCACTGTATAGGATTCCTGATAAGAATCCTTTGATCAGATTTAGATATAAAGAAGATGATGGATTTTGCCCAAAATGTTCCATTGAAGCCAATAGGAGAGAATTATCATCAACTATAATGTTCCTAAATGCAAAAGAAACTAAGGGAAAACTAGACTCAATAGAATGGGAAGTAGAGAGGAACAAGTATCCAAAGGAATGGATTTTCCCAAAGGAAATAACTGGAACTATTGCCCGCAGAGTCACTCATTCCACTGTATCGATTCCTTTAAGAATCCTTTGATCAGATTTAGATATAAAGAAGATGATGGATTTTGCCCAAAATATTCCATTGAAGCCTATAGGAGAGAATTATCATCAACTATAATGTTCCTAAATGCAAAAGAAACAAAGGGAAAACTAGACTCAATAGAATGGAAAATAGAGAGGAACTAGTATCCAAGCGAATGGATTTTCCAAAAGGAAATAACTGGAAATATTGCCTGCACATTCACTCATTCCACTGTATAGGATTCCTGTTAAGAATCCTTTGATCAGATTTAGATATAAAGAAGATGATGGATTTTGCCCAAAATGTTCCATTGAAGCCAATAGGAGAGAATTATCATCAACTATAATGTTCCCAAATGAAAAGGAAACAAAGGGAAAACTAGACTCAATAGAATGGGAAATAGAGAGGAACAAGGATCCAAAGTAATGGATTTTCCCAAAGGAAATAACTGGAACTATTGCCTGCACATTCACTCATTCCACTGTATAGGATTCCTGTTAAGAATCCTTTGATCAGATTCAGATATAAAGAAGATGATTGATTTTGCCCAAAATGTTCCATTGAAGCCAATAGGTGAGAATTATCTTCAAGTATAATGTTCCTAAATGCAAAGGAAACAAAGGGAAAACTAGACTCAATAGAATGGGAAGTAGAGAGGAACAAGTATCCAAAGGAATGGATTTTCCCAAAGGAAATAACTGGAACTATTGCCTACACGTTCACTCATTCCACTGTATCGATCCCCGTTAAGAATACTTTGATCAGCTTTAGATATAAGGAAGATGATGGATTTTGCCCAAAAGGTTCCATTGAAGTCAATAGGAGAGAATTATCATCAACTATAATGTTCCCAAATGAAAAGGAACCAAAGGAAAACTAGACTCAATAGAATGGGAAATAGAGAGGAACAAGTATTCAAAGGAATGGATTTTCCGAAAGGAAATAACTGGAACTGTTACCTGCACATTCGCTCAATCCACTGTATCAATCCCTGTTAAGAATCCTTTGATCAGCTTTAGATATACAGAAAATAATGCATCTTGTACGGAAAGTCCGGTTGAAGCAAATAGGAGAGAATTAACATCAACAATAAAGTTCCCAATTGAAGAGGAAAGAAGAGGAACACAAGATTCAATAGAATTGGAAATAGAGAGGAACAAGGATCCAAAGGAATGGATTTTCCCAAAGGAAATAACTGGAACTATTGCCCGCACATTCACTCATTCCACTGTATCGATCCCTGTTAAGAATCCTTTGATCAGCTTTAGATATAAAGAAGATGATGGATTTTGCCCAAAAAGGTCCATTGAAGCCAATAGGAGAGAATTATCTTTAAGTATAATGCTCCTAAATGGAAAGGAAACAAAGGGAAAAGTAGCCTCAATAGAATGGGAAATAGAGAGGAACTAGTATCCAAAGGAATGGATTTTCCCAAAGGAAATAACTGGAACTATTGCCCGCAGAGTCACTCATTCCACTGTATCCATTCCTTTAAGAATCCTTTGATCAGATTTAGATATAAAGAAGATGATGGATTTTGCCCAAAATGTTCCATTGAAGCCAATAGGAGAGAATTATCTTCAGGTATAATGTTCCTAAATGGAAAGGAAACAAAGGGAAAACTAGACTCAATAGAATGGGAAATAGAGAGGAACTAGTATCCAAGGGAATGGATTTTCCAAAAGGAAATAACTGGAAATATTGCCTGCACATTCACTCATTCAACTGTATAGGATTCCTGTTAAGAATCCTTTGATCAGCTTTAGATATAAAGAAGATGATGGATTTTGCCCAAAAAGTTTCATTGAAGCAAATAGGAGAGAATTAACATCAACTATAAAGTTCCCAATTGAAGAGGAAACAAGAGGAACAATAGACTCAATAGAATTGGAAATAGAGAGGAACAAGTATCCAAAGGAATGGATTTTCCCCAAGGGAATAACTGGAACAATTGCCTGCACATTCGCTCATTCAAATGTAAATGATTCCTGTTAAGAATCCTTTGATCAGCTTTTGATATAAAAAAGATGATGGATTTGCACAAAAAGTTAAATTGAAGCAAATTGCAGAGAATTAACATCAACTATAAAGTTCCCAATAAAAGAGGAAACAAGAGGAACACTAGACTCAATAGATTGGAAATAGACAGGAACAAGTATTCAAAGGAATGGATTTTCCCAAAGGAAATAACTGGAATTATTGCATGCATATTCACTCATTCAAATGTATATGATTCCTGTTAAGAATCCTTTGATCAGCTTTAGATATAAAGAAGATGATGGATTTTGCCCAAAAAGTTATATTGAAGCAAATAGGAGAGAAATAACTTCAACTATAAAGTTCCCAATTGAAGAGGCAAGAAGAGGAACAATAGACTCAATAGAATTGGAAATAGACAGGAACAAGTATTCAAAGGAATGAATTTTCCCAAAGGAAATAACTGGAATTATTGACTGAACATTCACGCATTCCATTGTAAAGGATTCCTGTCAAGAATCCTTTCCTCAATTTTAGATATTAAGAAGATGATGGATTTTGCCCAAAAAGTTAAATTGAAGCAAATAGGAGAGAATTAACATCAACTATAAAGTTCCCAATTGAAGAGGAAACAAGAGGAACAATAGACTCAATAGAATTGAAAATAGAGAGGAAAAAGTATCCAAAGGAATGTATTTTCCCAAAGGGAATAACTGGAACTATGTCCTGCCCATTCGCTCTTTCAACTGTATATGATTCCTGTTAAGAATCTTTTGATCAGCTTTAGATATAAAGAAGATGATGGATTTTGTCCAAAAAGTTCCATTGAAGCAAATAGGAGAGAATTAACATCAAGTATAAAGTTCCCAATTTTAGAGGAAAGAAGAGGAACAATAGACTCAATAGAATTGGAAATAGACAGGAACAAGTATTCAAAGGAATGGATTTTCAAAAAGGAAATAACTGGAACTATTGCAAGCACATTCACTCATTCAACTGTATAGGATTCCTGTTAAGAATCCTTTGATCAGCTTTAGCTATAAAGAAGATGATGGATTTTGCCCACAAATATCCATTGAAGCAAATAGGAGAGAATTAACATCAACTATAAAGTTCCCAATTGAAGAGGCAAGAAGAGGAACAATAGACTCAATAGAATTGGAAATAGAGAGGAACAAGTATCCAAAGGAATGGATTTTCCCCAAGGGAATAACTGGAACAATTGCCTGCACATTCGCTCATTCAAATGTAAATGATTCCTGTTAAGAATCCTTTGATCAGCTTTTGATATAAAAAAGATGATGCATTTGCACAAAAAGTTAAATTGAAGCAAATCGCAGAGAATTAATATCAACTATAAAGTTCCCAATAAAAGAGGAAACAAGAGGAACACTAGACTCAATAGATTGGAAATAGACAGGAACAAGTATTCAAAGGAATGGATTTTCCCAAAGGAAATAACTGGAAATATTGCATGCATATTCACTCATTCAAATGTATATGATTCCTGTTAAGAATCCTTTGATCAGCTTTAAATATAAAGAAGATGATGGATTTTGCCCAAAAAGTTTCATTGAAGCAAATAGGAGAGAATTAACATCAACTATAAAGTTCCCAATTGAAGAAGCAAGAAGAGGAACAATAGACTCAATAGAATTGGAAATAGACAGGAACAAATATTCAAAGGAATGTATTTTCCCAAAGGAAATAACTGGAATTATTGACTGAACATTCACGCATTCCACTGTAAAGGATTCCTGTCAAGAATCCTTTGCTCAATTTTAGATATTAAGAAGATGATGGATTTTGCCCAAAAAAAAAAAATTGAAGTTCCATTTTCCTAAATGGAAAGGAAACAAAGGGAAAAGTAGCCTCAATAGAATGGGAAATAGAGAGGAACTAGTATCCAAAGGAATGGATTTTCCCAAAGGAAATAACTGGAACTATTGCCCGCAGAGTCACTCATTCCACTGTATCGATTCCTTTAAGAATCCTTTGATCAGATTTAGATATAAAGAAGATGATGGATTTTGCCCAAAATGTTCCATTGAAGCCAATAGGAGAGAATTATCTTCAGGTATAATGTTCCTAAATGGAAAGGAAACAAAGGGAAAACTAGACTCAATAGAATGGGAAATAGAGAGGAACTAGTATCCAAGGGAATGGATTTTCCAAAAGGAAATAACTGGAAATATTGCCTGCACATTCACTCATTCAACTGTATAGGATTCCTGTTAAGAATCCTTTGATCAGATTTAGATATAAAGAAGATGATGGATTTTGCCCAAAATGTTCCATTGAAGCCAATAGGAGAGAATTATCATCAACTATAATGTTCCTAAATGCAAAAGAAACAAAGGGAAAACTAGACTCAATAGAATGGGAAGTAGAGAGGAACAAGTATCCAAAGGAATGGATTTTCCCAAAGGAAATAACTGGAACTATTGCCGGCACATTCACTCATTCCACTGTATCGATCCCCGTTAAGAATACTTTGATCAGCTTTAGATATAAGGAAGATGATGGATTTTGCCCAAAAAGGTCCATTGAAGTCAATAGGAGAGAATTATCATCAACTATAATGTTCCCAAATGAAAAGGAAACAAAGGGAAAACTAGACGCAATAGAATGGGAAATAGAGAGGAAGAAGTATCCAAAGGAATGGATTTTCCGAAAGGAAATACCTTGAACTGTTACCTGCACATTCGCTCATTCCACTGTATCGATCCCTGTTAAGAATCCTTTGATCAGTTTAGATATACAGAATGTAATGCATCTTGTACGGAAAGTCCTGTTGAAGCAAATAGGAGAGAATTAACATCAACAATAAAGTTCCCAATTGAAGAGGAAACAAGAGGAACACAAGATTCAATAGAATTGGAAATAGAGAGGAACAAGGATCCAAAGAAATGTATGTTCCCAAAGGAAATAACTGGAAATATTGCTTGCACATTCACTCATTCCACTGTATAGGATTCCTGATAAGAATCCTTTGATCAGATTTAGATATAAAGAAGATGATGGATTTTGCCCAAAATGTTCCATTGAAGCCAATAGGAGAGAATTATCATCAACTATAATGTTCCTAAATGGAAAGGAAACAAAGGGAAAAGTAGCCTCAATAGAATGGGAAATAGAGAGGAACTAGTATCCAAAGGAATGGATTTTCCCAAAGGAAATAACTGGAACTATTGCAAGCACATTCACTCATTCAACTGTATAGGATTCCTGTTAAGAATCCTTTGATCAGCTTTAGCTATAAAGAAGATGATGGATTTTGCCCACAAATATCCATTGAAGCAAATAGGGGAGAATTAACATCAACTATAAAGTTCCCAATTGAAGAGGCAAGAAGAGGAACAATAGACTCAATAGAATTGGAAATAGAGAGGAACAAGTATCCAAAGGAATGGATTTTCCCCAAGGGAATAACTGGAACAATTGCCTGCACATTCGCTCATTCAAATGTAAATGATTCCTGTTAAGAATCCTTTGATCAGCTTTAGATATAAGCAAGATGATGGATTTTGCCCAAAAAGTCACATTGAAGTCAATAGGAGAGAATTATCATCAACTATAATGTTCCCAAATGAAAAGGAAACAAAGGGAAAACTAGACTCAATAGAATGGGAAATATAGAGGAACTAGTATCCAAGCGAATGGATTTTCCAAAAGGAAATAACTGGAAATATTGCCTGCACATTCACTCATTCCACTGTATAGGATTCCTGTTAAGAATCCTTTGATCAGATTTAGATATAAAGAAGATGATGGATTTTGCCCAAAATGTTCCATTGAAGCCAATAGGAGAGAATTATCATCAACTATAAAGTTACCAAATGAAAAGGAAACAAAGGGAAAACTAGACTCAATAGAATGGGAAATAGAGAGGAACAAGGATCCAAAGTAATGGATTTTCCCAAAGGAAATAACTGGAACTATTGCCTGCACATTCACTCATTCCACTGTATAGGATTCCTGTTAAGAATCCTTTGATCAGATTCAGATATAAAGAAGATGATTGATTTTGCCCAAAATGTTCCATTGAAGCCAATAGGTGAGAATTATCTTCAAGTATAATGTTCCTAAATGCAAAGGAAACAAAGGGAAAACTAGACTCAATAGAATGGGAAGTAGAGAGGAACAAGTATCCAAAGGAATGGATTTTCCCAAAGGAAATAACTGGAACTATTGCCTACACATTCACTCATTCCACTGTATCGATCCCCGTTAAGAATCCTTTGATCAGCTTTAGATATACAGAAAATAATGCATCTTGTACGGAAAGTCCGGTTGAAGCAAATAGGAGAGAATTAACATCAACAATAAAGTTCCCAATTGAAGAGGAAAGAAGAGGAACACAAGATTCAATAGAATTGGAAATAGAGAGGAACAAGGATCCAAAGGAATGGATGTTCCCAAAGGAAATAACTGGAACTAATGCCCGCACATTCACTCATTCCACTGTATCGATCCCTGTTAAGAATCCTTTGATCAGCTTTAGATATAAGGAAGATGATGGATTTTGCCCAAAAAGGTCCATTGAAGCCAATAGGAGAGAATTATCTTTAAGTATAATGTTCCTAAATGGAAAGGAAACAAAGGGAAAAGTAGCCTCAATAGAATGGGAAATAGAGAGGAACTAGTATTTAAAGGAATGGATTTTCCCAAAGGAAATTACTGGAACTATTGCCCGCAGAGTCACTCATTCCACTGTATCGATTCCTTTAAGAATCCTTTGATCAGATTTAGATATAAAGAAGATGATGGATTTTGCCCAAAATGTTCCATTGAAGCCTATAGGAGAGAATTATCATCAACTATAATGTTCCTAAATGCAAAAGAAACAAAGGGAAAACTAGACTTAATAGAATGGGAAATAGAGAGGAACTAGTATCCAAGGGAATGGATTTTCCAAAAGGAAATAACTGGAAATATTGCCTGCACATTCACTCATTCCACTGTATAGGATTCCTGTTAAGAATCCTTTGATCAGATTTAGATATAAAGAAGATGATGGATTTTGCCCAAAATTTTCCATTGAAGCCAATAGGAGAGAATTATCATCAACTATAATGTTCCTAAATGCAAAAGAAACAAAGGGAAAACTAGACTCAATAGAATGGGAAGTAGAGAGGAACAAGTGTCCAAAGGAATGGATTTTCCCAAAGGAAATAACTGGAACTATTGCCTGCACATTCACTCATTCCACTGTATCGATCCCCGTTAAGAATACTTTGATCAGCTTTAGATATAAGGAAGATGATGGATTTTGCCCAAAAAGGTCCATTGAAGTCAATAGGAGAGAATTATCATCAACTATAATGTTCCCAAATGAAAAGGAAACAAAGGGAAAACTAGACTCAATAGAATGGGAAATAGAGAGGAAGAAGTATCCAAAGAATGGATTTTCCGAAAGGAAATAACTTGAACTGTTACCTGCACATTCGCTCATTCCACTGTATCGATCCCTGTTAAGAATCCTTGATCAGCTTTAGATATACAGAATGTAATGCATCTTGTACGGAAAGTCCTGTTGAAGCAAATAGGAGAGAATTAACATCAACAATAAAGTTCCCAATTGAAGAGGAAACAAGAGGAACACAAGATACAATAGAATTGGAAATAGAGAGGAACAAGGATCCAAAGAAATGGATGTTCCCAAAGGAAATAACTGGAAATATTGCTTGCACATTCACTCATTCCACTGTATAGGATTCCTGATAAGAATCCTTTGATCAGATTTAGATATAAAGAAGATGATGGATTTTGCCCAAAATGTTCCATTGAAGCCAATAGGAGAGAATTATCATCAACTATAATGTTCCTAAATGCAAAAGAAACTAAGGGAAAACTAGACTCAATAGAATGGGAAGTAGAGAGGAACAAGTATCCAAAGGAATGGATTTTCCCAAAGGAAATAACTGGAACTATTGCCCGCAGAGTCACTCATTCCACTGTATCGATTCCTGTAAGAATCCTTTGATCAGATTTAGATATAAAGAAGATGATGGATTTTGCCCAAAATGTTCCATTGAAGCCTATAGGAGAGAATTATCATCAACTATAATGTTCCTAAATGCAAAAGAAACAAAGGGAAAACTAGACTCAATAGAATGGGAAATAGAGAGGAACTAGTATCCAAGCGAATGGATTTTCCAAAAGGAAATAACTGGAAATATTGCCTGCACATTCACTCATTCCACTGTATAGGATTCCTGTTAAGAATCCTTTGATCAGATTTAGATATAAAGAAGATGATGGATTTTGCCCAAAATGTTCCATTGAAGCCAATAGGAGAGAATTATCATCAACTATAATGTTCCCAAATGAAAAGGAAACAAAGGGAAAACTAGACTCAATAGAATGGGAAATAGAGAGGAACAAGGATCCAAAGTAATGGATTTTCCCAAAGGAAATAACTGGAACTATTGCCTGCACATTCACTCATTCCACTGTATAGGATTCCTGTTAAGAATCCTTTGATCAGATTCAGATATAAAGAAGATGATTGATTTTGCCCAAAATGTTCCATTGAAGCCAATAGGTGAGAATTATCTTCAAGTATAATGTTCCTAAATGCAAAGGAAACAAAGGGAAAACTAGACTCAATAGAATGGGAAGTAGAGAGGAACAAGTATCCAAAGGAATGGATTTTCCCAAAGGAAATAACTGGAACTATTGCCTACACATTCACTCATTCCACTGTATCGATCCCCGTTAAGAATACTTTGATCAGCTTTAGATATAAGGAAGATGATGGATTTTGCCCAAAAGGTTCCATTGAAGTCAATAGGAGAGAATTATCATCAACTATAATGTTCCCAAATGAAAAGGAACCAAAGGAAAACTAGACTCAATAGAATGGGAAATAGAGAGGAACAAGTATTCAAAGGAATGGATTTTCCGAAAGGAAATAACTGGAACTGTTACCTGCACATTCGCTCAATCCACTGTATCAATCCCTGTTAAGAATCCTTTGATCAGCTTTAGATATACAGAAAATAATGCATCTTGTACGGAAAGTCCGGTTGAAGCAAATAGGAGAGAATTAACATCAACAATAAAGTTCCCAATTGAAGAGGAAAGAAGAGGAACACAAGATTCAATAGAATTGGAAATAGAGAGGAACAAGGATCCAAAGGAATGGATTTTCCCAAAGGAAATAACTGGAACTATTGCCCGCACATTCACTCATTCCACTGTATCGATCCCTGTTAAGAATCCTTTGATCAGCTTTAGATATAAGGAAGATGATGGATTTTGCCCAAAAAGGTCCATTGAAGCCAATAGGAGAGAATTATCTTTAAGTATAATGCTCCTAAATGGAAAGGAAACAAAGGGAAAAGTAGCCTCAATAGAATGGGAAATAGAGAGGAACTAGTATCCAAAGGAATGGATTTTCCCAAAGGAAATAACTGGAACTATTGCCCGCAGAGTCACTCATTCCACTGTATCCATTCCTTTAAGAATCCTTTGATCAGATTTAGATATAAAGAAGATGATGGATTTTGCCCAAAATGTTCCATTGAAGCCAATAGGAGAGAATTATCTTCAGGTATAATGTTCCTAAATGGAAAGGAAACAAAGGGAAAACTAGACTCAATAGAATGGGAAATAGAGAGGAACTAGTATCCAAGGGAATGGATTTTCCAAAAGGAAATAACTGGAAATATTGCCTGCACATTCACTCATTCAACTGTATAGGATTCCTGTTAAGAATCCTTTGATCAGCTTTAGATATAAAGAAGATGATGGATTTTGCCCAAAAAGTTTCATTGAAGCAAATAGGAGAGAATTAACATCAACTATAAAGTTCCCAATTGAAGAGGAAACAAGAGGAACAATAGACTCAATAGAATTGGAAATAGAGAGGAACAAGTATCCAAAGGAATGGATTTTCCCCAAGGGAATAACTGGAACAATTGCCTGCACATTCGCTCATTCAAATGTAAATGATTCCTGTTAAGAATCCTTTGATCAGCTTTTGATATAAAAAAGATGATGGATTTGCACAAAAAGTTAAATTGAAGCAAATTGCAGAGAATTAACATCAACTATAAAGTTCCCAATAAAAGAGGAAACAAGAGGAACACTAGACTCAATAGATTGGAAATAGACAGGAACAAGTATTCAAAGGAATGGATTTTCCCAAAGGAAATAACTGGAATTATTGCATGCATATTCACTCATTCAAATGTATATGATTCCTGTTAAGAATCCTTTGATCAGCTTTAGATATAAAGAAGATGATGGATTTTGCCCAAAAAGTTATATTGAAGCAAATAGGAGAGAAATAACTTCAACTATAAAGTTCCCAATTGAAGAGGCAAGAAGAGGAACAATAGACTCAATAGAATTGGAAATAGACAGGAACAAGTATTCAAAGGAATGAATTTTCCCAAAGGAAATAACTGGAATTATTGACTGAACATTCACGCATTCCATTGTAAAGGATTCCTGTCAAGAATCCTTTCCTCAATTTTAGATATTAAGAAGATGATGGATTTTGCCCAAAAAGTTAAATTGAAGCAAATAGGAGAGAATTAACATCAACTATAAAGTTCCCAATTGAAGAGGAAACAAGAGGAACAATAGACTCAATAGAATTGAAAATAGAGAGGAAAAAGTATCCAAAGGAATGTATTTTCCCAAAGGGAATAACTGGAACTATGTCCTGCCCATTCGCTCTTTCAACTGTATATGATTCCTGTTAAGAATCTTTTGATCAGCTTTAGATATAAAGAAGATGATGGATTTTGTCCAAAAAGTTCCATTGAAGCAAATAGGAGAGAATTAACATCAAGTATAAAGTTCCCAATTTTAGAGGAAAGAAGAGGAACAATAGACTCAATAGAATTGGAAATAGACAGGAACAAGTATTCAAAGGAATGGATTTTCAAAAAGGAAATAACTGGAACTATTGCAAGCACATTCACTCATTCAACTGTATAGGATTCCTGTTAAGAATCCTTTGATCAGCTTTAGCTATAAAGAAGATGATGGATTTTGCCCACAAATATCCATTGAAGCAAATAGGAGAGAATTAACATCAACTATAAAGTTCCCAATTGAAGAGGCAAGAAGAGGAACAATAGACTCAATAGAATTGGAAATAGAGAGGAACAAGTATCCAAAGGAATGGATTTTCCCCAAGGGAATAACTGGAACAATTGCCTGCACATTCGCTCATTCAAATGTAAATGATTCCTGTTAAGAATCCTTTGATCAGCTTTTGATATAAAAAAGATGATGCATTTGCACAAAAAGTTAAATTGAAGCAAATCGCAGAGAATTAATATCAACTATAAAGTTCCCAATAAAAGAGGAAACAAGAGGAACACTAGACTCAATAGATTGGAAATAGACAGGAACAAGTATTCAAAGGAATGGATTTTCCCAAAGGAAATAACTGGAAATATTGCATGCATATTCACTCATTCAAATGTATATGATTCCTGTTAAGAATCCTTTGATCAGCTTTAAATATAAAGAAGATGATGGATTTTGCCCAAAAAGTTTCATTGAAGCAAATAGGAGAGAATTAACATCAACTATAAAGTTCCCAATTGAAGAAGCAAGAAGAGGAACAATAGACTCAATAGAATTGGAAATAGACAGGAACAAATATTCAAAGGAATGTATTTTCCCAAAGGAAATAACTGGAATTATTGACTGAACATTCACGCATTCCACTGTAAAGGATTCCTGTCAAGAATCCTTTGCTCAATTTTAGATATTAAGAAGATGATGGATTTTGCCCAAAAAAAAAAAATTGAAGTTCCATTTTCCTAAATGGAAAGGAAACAAAGGGAAAAGTAGCCTCAATAGAATGGGAAATAGAGAGGAACTAGTATCCAAAGGAATGGATTTTCCCAAAGGAAATAACTGGAACTATTGCCCGCAGAGTCACTCATTCCACTGTATCGATTCCTTTAAGAATCCTTTGATCAGATTTAGATATAAAGAAGATGATGGATTTTGCCCAAAATGTTCCATTGAAGCCAATAGGAGAGAATTATCTTCAGGTATAATGTTCCTAAATGGAAAGGAAACAAAGGGAAAACTAGACTCAATAGAATGGGAAATAGAGAGGAACTAGTATCCAAGGGAATGGATTTTCCAAAAGGAAATAACTGGAAATATTGCCTGCACATTCACTCATTCAACTGTATAGGATTCCTGTTAAGAATCCTTTGATCAGATTTAGATATAAAGAAGATGATGGATTTTGCCCAAAATGTTCCATTGAAGCCAATAGGAGAGAATTATCATCAACTATAATGTTCCTAAATGCAAAAGAAACAAAGGGAAAACTAGACTCAATAGAATGGGAAGTAGAGAGGAACAAGTATCCAAAGGAATGGATTTTCCCAAAGGAAATAACTGGAACTATTGCCGGCACATTCACTCATTCCACTGTATCGATCCCCGTTAAGAATACTTTGATCAGCTTTAGATATAAGGAAGATGATGGATTTTGCCCAAAAAGGTCCATTGAAGTCAATAGGAGAGAATTATCATCAACTATAATGTTCCCAAATGAAAAGGAAACAAAGGGAAAACTAGACGCAATAGAATGGGAAATAGAGAGGAAGAAGTATCCAAAGGAATGGATTTTCCGAAAGGAAATACCTTGAACTGTTACCTGCACATTCGCTCATTCCACTGTATCGATCCCTGTTAAGAATCCTTTGATCAGTTTAGATATACAGAATGTAATGCATCTTGTACGGAAAGTCCTGTTGAAGCAAATAGGAGAGAATTAACATCAACAATAAAGTTCCCAATTGAAGAGGAAACAAGAGGAACACAAGATTCAATAGAATTGGAAATAGAGAGGAACAAGGATCCAAAGAAATGTATGTTCCCAAAGGAAATAACTGGAAATATTGCTTGCACATTCACTCATTCCACTGTATAGGATTCCTGATAAGAATCCTTTGATCAGATTTAGATATAAAGAAGATGATGGATTTTGCCCAAAATGTTCCATTGAAGCCAATAGGAGAGAATTATCATCAACTATAATGTTCCTAAATGGAAAGGAAACAAAGGGAAAAGTAGCCTCAATAGAATGGGAAATAGAGAGGAACTAGTATCCAAAGGAATGGATTTTCCCAAAGGAAATAACTGGAACTATTGCAAGCACATTCACTCATTCAACTGTATAGGATTCCTGTTAAGAATCCTTTGATCAGCTCTAGCTATAAAGAAGATGATGGATTTTGCCCACAAATATCCATTGAAGCAAATAGGGGAGAATTAACATCAACTATAAAGTTCCCAATTGAAGAGGCAAGAAGAGGAACAATAGACTCAATAGAATTGGAAATAGAGAGGAACAAGTATCCAAAGGAATGGATTTTCCCCAAGGGAATAACTGGAACAATTGCCTGCACATTCGCTCATTCAAATGTAAATGATTCCTGTTAAGAATCCTTTGATCAGCTTTAGATATAAGCAAGATGATGGATTTTGCCCAAAAAGTCACATTGAAGTCAATAGGAGAGAATTATCATCAACTATAATGTTCCCAAATGAAAAGGAAACAAAGGGAAAACTAGACTCAATAGAATGGGAAATATAGAGGAACTAGTATCCAAGCGAATGGATTTTCCAAAAGGAAATAACTGGAAATATTGCCTGCACATTCACTCATTCCACTGTATAGGATTCCTGTTAAGAATCCTTTGATCAGATTTAGATATAAAGAAGATGATGGATTTTGCCCAAAATGTTCCATTGAAGCCAATAGGAGAGAATTATCATCAACTATAAAGTTACCAAATGAAAAGGAAACAAAGGGAAAACTAGACTCAATAGAATGGGAAATAGAGAGGAACAAGGATCCAAAGTAATGGATTTTCCCAAAGGAAATAACTGGAACTATTGCCTGCACATTCACTCATTCCACTGTATAGGATTCCTGTTAAGAATCCTTTGATCAGATTCAGATATAAAGAAGATGATTGATTTTGCCCAAAATGTTCCATTGAAGCCAATAGGTGAGAATTATCTTCAAGTATAATGTTCCTAAATGCAAAGGAAACAAAGGGAAAACTAGACTCAATAGAATGGCAAGTAGAGAGGAACAAGTATCCAAAGGAATGGATTTTCCCAAAGGAAATAACTGGAACTATTGCCTACACATTCACTCATTCCACTGTATCGATCCCCGTTAAGAATCCTTTGATCAGCTTTAGATATACAGAAAATAATGCATCTTGTACGGAAAGTCCGGTTGAAGCAAATAGGAGAGAATTAACATCAACAATAAAGTTCCCAATTGAAGAGGAAAGAAGAGGAACACAAGATTCAATAGAATTGGAAATAGAGAGGAACAAGGATCCAAAGGAATGGATGTTCCCAAAGGAAATAACTGGAACTAATGCCCGCACATTCACTCATTCCACTGTATCGATCCCTGTTAAGAATCCTTTGATCAGCTTTAGATATAAGGAAGATGATGGATTTTGCCCAAAAAGGTCCATTGAAGCCAATAGGAGAGAATTATCTTTAAGTATAATGTTCCTAAATGGAAAGGAAACAAAGGGAAAAGTAGCCTCAATAGAATGGGAAATAGAGAGGAACTAGTATTTAAAGGAATGGATTTTCCCAAAGGAAATTACTGGAACTATTGCCCGCAGAGTCACTCATTCCACTGTATCGATTCCTTTAAGAATCCTTTGATCAGATTTAGATATAAAGAAGATGATGGATTTTGCCCAAAATGTTCCATTGAAGCCAATAGGAGAGAATTATCATCAACTATAATGTTCCTAAATGCAAAAGAAACAAAGGGAAAACTAGACTCAATAGAATGGGAAATAGAGAGGAACTAGTATCCAAAGGAATGGATTTTCCCAAAGGAAATAACTGGAACTATTGCCTGGACATTCACTCATTCCACTGTATCGATCCCTGTTAAGAATCCTTTGATCAGATTTAGATATAAGGAAGATGATGGATTTTGCCCCAAAAGTTCAATTGAAGCCAATAGGAGAGAATTATCATCAACTATAATGTTCCCAAATGAAAAGGAAACAAAGGGAAAACTAGACTCAATAGAATGGGAAATAGAGAGGAACAAGTATCCAAAGTAATGGATTTTCCCAAAGGAAATAACTGGAACTATTGCCTGCACATTCACTCATTCCACTGTATAGGATTCCTGTTAAGAATCCTTTGATCAGATTCAGATATAAAGAAGATGATTGATTTTGCCCAAAATGTTCCATTGAAGCCAATAGGAGAGAATTATCATCAACTATAATGTTCCTAAATGCAAAAGAAACAAAGGGAAAACTAGACTCAATAGAATGGGAAATAGAGAGGAACTAGTATCCAAAGGAATGGATTTTCCCAAAGGAAATAACTAGAACTATTGCCGGCACATTCACTCATTCCACTGTATCGATCCCCGTTAAGAATACTTTGATCAGCTTTAGATATAAGGAAGATGATGGATTTTGCCCAAAAAGGTCCATTGAAGTCAATAGGAGAGAATTATCATCAACTATAATGTTCCCAAATGAAAAGGAAACAAAGGGAAAACTAGACTCAATAGAATGGGAAATAGAGAGGAAGAAGTATCCAAAGGAATGGATTTTCCGAAAGGAAATAACTTGAACTGTTACCTGCACATTCGCTCATTCCACTGTATCGATCCCTGTTAAGAATCCTTGATCAGCTTTAGATATACAGAATGTAATGCATCTTGTACGGAAAGTCCTGTTGAAGCAAATAGGAGAGAATTAACATCAACAATAAAGTTCCCAATTGAAGAGGAAACAAGAGGAACACAAGATTCAATAGAATTGGAAATAGAGAGGAACAAGGATCCAAAGAAATGTATGTTCCCAAAGGAAATAACTGGAAATATTGCTTGCACATTCACTCATTCCACTGTATAGGATTCCTGATAAGAATCCTTTGATCAGATTTAGATATAAAGAAGATGATGGATTTTGCCCAAAATGTTCCATTGAAGCAAATAGGAGAGAATTATCATCAACTATAATGTTCCTAAATGCAAAAGAAACTAAGGGAAAACTAGACTCAATAGAATGGGAAGTAGAGAGGAACAAGTATCCAAAGGAATGGATTTTCCCAAAGGAAATAACTGGAACTATTGCCTGCATATTCACTCATTCCACTGTATAGGATTCCTGTTAAGAATCCTTTGATCAGATTTAGATATAAAGAAGATGATGGATTTTGCCCAAAATGTTCCATTGAAGCCTATAGGAGAGAATTATCATCAACTATAATGTTCCTAAATGCAAAAGAAACAAAGGGAAAACTAGACTCAATAGAATGGGAAGTAGAGAGGAACAAGTATCCAAAGGAATGGATTTTCCCAAAGGAAATAACTGGAACTCTTGCCTGCACATTCACTCATTCCACTGTATCGATCCCCGTTAAGAATACTTTGATCAGCTTTAGATATAAGGAAGATGATGGATTTTGCCCCAAAAGGTCCATTTAAGTCAATAGGAGAGAATTATCATCAACTATAATGTTCCCAAATGAAAAGGAAACAAAGGGAAAACTAGACTCAATAGAATGGGAAATAGAGAGGAACTAGTATCCAAAGGAATGGATTTTCCCAAAGGAAATAACTGGAAATATTGCCTGCACATTCACTCATTCCACTGTATCGATCCCTGTTAAGAATCCTTTGATCAGATTTAGATATAAGGAAGATGATGGATTTTGCCCAAAAGGTTCCATTGAAGTCAATAGGAGAGAATTATCATCAACTATAATGTTCCCAAATGAAAAGGAACCAAAGGAAAACTAGACTCAATAGAATGGGAAATAGAGAGGAACAAGTATTCAAAGGAATGGATTTTCCGAAAGGAAATAACTGGAACTGTTACCTGCACATTCGCTCAATCCACTGTATCAATCCCTGTTAAGAATCCTTTGATCAGCTTTAGATATACAGAAAATAATGCATCTTGTACGGAAAGTCCGGTTGAAGAAAATAGGAGAGAATTAACATCAACAATAAAGTTCCCAATTGAAGAGGAAAGAAGAGGAACACAAGATTCAATAGAATTGGAAATAGAGAGGAACAAGGATCCAAAGGAATGGATGTTCCCAAAGGAAATACCTGGAACTATTGCCCGCACATTCACTCATTCCACTGTATCGATCCCTGTTAAGAATCCTTTGATCAGCTTTAGATATAAGGAAGATGATGGATTTTGCCCAAAAAGGTCCATTGAAGCAAATAGGAGAGAATTATCTTTAAGTATAATGTTTCTAAATGGAAAGGAAACAAAGGGAAAAGTAGCCTCAATAGAATGGGAAATAGAGAGGAACTAGTATCCAAGGGAATGGATTTTCCCAAAGGAAATAACTGGAAATATTGCCTGCACATTCACTCATTCCACTGTATAGGATTCCTGTTAAGAATCCTTTGATCAGATTTAGATATAAAGAAGATTATGGATTTTGCCCAAAATGTTCCATTGAAGCCAATAGGAGAGAATTATCATCAACTATAATGTTCCTAAATGCAAAAGAAACAAAGGGAAAACTAGACTCAATAGAATGGGAAGTAGAGAGGAACAAGTATCCAAAGGAATGGATTTTCCCAAAGGAAATAACTGGAACTATTGCCGGCACATTCACTCATTCCACTGTATCGATCCCCGTTAAGAATACTTTGATCAGCTTTAGATATAAGGAAGATGATGGATTTTGCCCAAAAAGGTCCATTGAAGTCAATAGGAGAGAATTATCATCAACTATAATGTTCCCAAATGAAAAGGAAACAAAGGGAAAACTAGACTCAATAGAATGGGAAATAGAGAGGAAGAAGTATCCAAAGGAATGGATTTTCCGAAAGGAAATAACTTGAACTGTTACCTGCACATTCGCTCATTCCACTGTATCGATCCCTGTTAAGAATCCTTGATCAGCTTTAGATATACAGAATGTAATGCATCTTGTACGGAAAGTCCTGTTGAAGCAAATAGGAGAGAATTAACATCAACAATAAAGTTCCCAATTGAAGAGGAAACAAGAGGAACACAAGATTCAATAGAATTGGAAATAGAGAGGAACAAGGATCCAAAGAAATGGATGTTCCCAAAGGAAATAACTGGAAATATTGCTTGCACATTCACTCATTCCACTGTATAGGATTCCTGATAAGAATCCTTTGATCAGATTTAGATATAAAGAAGATGATGGATTTTGCCCAAAATGTTCCATTGAAGCAAATAGGAGAGAATTATCATCAACTATAATGTTCCTAAATGCAAAAGAAACTAAGGGAAAACTAGACTCAATAGAATGGGAAGTAGAGAGGAACAAGTATCCAAAGGAATGGATTTTCCCAAAGGAAATAACTGGAACTATTGCCTTCACATTCACTCATTCCACTGTATCGATCCCCGTTAAGAATACTTTGATCAGCTTTAGATATAAGCAAGATGATGGATTTTGCCCAAAAAGTCACATTGAAGTCAATAGGAGAGAATTATCATCAACTATAATGTTCCCAAATGAAAAGGAAACAAAGGGAAAACTAGACGCAATAGAATGGGAAATAGAGAGGAAGAAGTATCCAAAGGAATGGATTTTCCGAAAGGAAATACCTTGAACTGTTACCTGCACATTCGCTCATTCCACTGTATCGATCCCTGTTAAGAATCCTTGATCAGCTTTAGATATACAGAATGTAATGCATCTTGTACGGAAAGTCCTGTTGAAGCAAATAGGAGAGAATTAACATCAACAATAAAGTTCCCAATTGAAGAGGAAACAAGAGGAACACAAGATTCAATAGAATTGGAAATATAGAGGAACAAGGATCCAAAGAAATGTATGTTCCCAAAGGAAATAACTGGAAATATTGCTTGCACATTCACTCATTCCACTGTATAGGATTCCTGATAAGAATCCTTTGATCAGATTTAGATATAAAGAAGATGATGGATTTTGCCCAAAATGTTCCATTGAAGCCAATAGGAGAGAATTATCATCAACTATAATGTTCCTAAATGCAAAAGAAACAAAGGGAAAACTAGACTCAATAGAATGGGAAATAGAGAGGAACTAGTATCCAAAGGAATGGATTTTCCCAAAGGAAATAACTGGAAATATTGCCTACACATTCACTCATTCCACTGTATCGATCCCCGTTAAGAATACTTTGATCAGCTTTAGATATAAGGAAGATGATGGATTTTGCCCAAAAGGTTCCATTGAAGTCAATAGGAGAGAATTATCATCAACTATAATGTTCCCAAATGAAAAGGAACCAAAGGAAAACTAGACTCAATAGAATGGGAAATAGAGAGGAACAAGTATTCAAAGGAATGGATTTTCCGAAAGGAAATAACTGGAACTGTTACCTGCACATTCGTTCAATCCACTGTATCAATCCCTGTTAAGAATCCTTTGATCAGCTTTAGATATACAGAAAATAATGCATCTTGTACGGAAAGTCCGGTTGAAGCAAATAGGAGAGAATTAACATCAACAATAAAGTTCCCAATTGAAGAGGAAAGAAGAGGAACACAAGATTCAATAGAATTGGAAATAGAGAGGAACAAGGATCCAAAGGAATGGATGTTCCCAAAGGAAATAACTGGAACTATTGCCCGCACATTCACTCATTCCACTGTATCGATCCCTGTTAAGAATCCTTTGATCAGCTTTAGATATAAGGAAGATGATGGATTTTGCCCAAAATGTCCATTGAAGCCAATAGGAGAGAATTATCTTTAAGTATAATGTTCCTAAATGGAAAGGAAACAAAGGGAAAAGTAGCCTCAATAGAATGGGAAATAGAGAGGAACTAGTATCCAAAGGAATGGATTTTCCCAAAGGAAATAACTGGAACTATTGCCCGCAGAGTCACTCATTCCACTCTATCGATTCCTTTAAGAATCCTTTGATCAGATTTAGATATAAAGAAGATGATGGATTTTGCCCAAAATGTTCCATTGAAGCCTATAGGAGAGAATTATAATCAACTATAATGTTCCTAAATGCAAAAGAAACAAAGGGAAAACTTGACTCAATAGAATGGGAAATAGAGAGGAACTAGTATCCAAGGGAATGGATTTTCCAAAAGGAAATAACTGGAAATATTGCCTGCACATTCACTCATTCCACTGTATAGGATTCCTGTTAAGAATCCTTTGATCAGATTTAGATATAAAGAAGATGATGGATTTTGCCCAAAATGTTCCATTGAAGCCAATAGGAGAGAATTATCATCCACTATAATGTTCCCAAATGAAAAGGAAACAAAGGGAAAACTAGACTCAATAGAATGGGAAATAGAGAGGAACAAGGATCCAAAGTAATGGATTTTCCCAAAGGAAATAACTTGAACTGTTACCTGCACATTCGCTCATTCCACTGTATCGATCCCTGTTAAGAATCCTTGATCAGCTTTAGATATACAGAATGTAATGCATCTTGTACGGAAAGTCCTGTTGAAGCAAATAGGAGAGAATTAACATCAACAATAAAGTTCCCAATTGAATTGGAAACATGAGGAACACAAGATTCAATAGAATTGGAAATAGAGAGGAAAAAGGATCCAAAGAAATGGATGTTCCCAAAGGAAATAACTGGAAATATTGCTTGCACATTCACTCATTCCACTGTATAGGATTCCTGATAAGAATACTTTGATCAGATTTAGATATAAAGAAGATGATGGATTTTGCCCAAAATGTTCCATTGAAGGCAATAGGAGAGAATTATCATCAACTATAATGTTCCTAAATGCAAAAGACACTAAGGGAAAACTAGACTCAATAGAATGGGAAGTAGAGAGGAACAAGTATCCAAAGGAATGGATTTTCCGAAAGGAAATAACTTGAACTGTTACCTGCACATTCGCTCATTCCACTGTATCGATCCCTGTTAAGAATCCTTGATCAGCTTTAGATATACAGAATGTAATGCATCTTGTACGGAAAGTCCTGTTGAAGCAAATAGGAGAGAATTAACATCAACAATAAAGTTCCCAATTGAAGAGGAAACAAGAGGAACACAAGATTCAATAGAATTGGAAATAGAGAGGAACAAGGATCCAAAGAAATGTATGTTCCCAAAGGAAATAACTGGAAATATTGCTTGCACATTCACTCATTCCACTGTATAGGATTCCTGATAAGAATCCTTTGATCAGATTTAGATATAAAGAAGATGATGGATTTTGCCCAAAATGTTCCATTGAAGCCAATAGGAGAGAATTATCATCAACTATAATGTTCCTAAATGCAAAAGAAACTAAGGGAAAACTAGACTCAATAGAATGGGAAGAAGAGAGGAACAAGTATCCAAAGGAATGGATTTTGCCAAAGGAAATAACTGGAACTATTGCCTGCATATTCACTCATTCCACTGTATAGGATTCCTGTTAAGAATCCTTTGATCAGATTTAGATATAAAGAAGATGATGGATTTTGCCCAAAATGTTCCATTGAAGCCTATAGGAGAGAATTATCATCAACTATAATGTTCCTAAATGCAAAAGAAACAAAGGGAAAACTAGACTCAATAGAATGGGAAGTAGAGAGGAACAAGTATCCAAAGGAATGGATTTTCCCAAAGGAAATAACTGGAACTCTTGCCTGCACATTCACTCATTCCACTGTATCGATCCCCGTTAAGAATACTTTGATCAGCTTTAGATATAAGGAAGATGATGGATTTTGCCCCAAAAGGTCCATTGAAGTCAATAGGAGAGAATTATCATCAACTATAATGTTCCCAAATGAAAAGGAAACAAAGGGAAAACTAGACTCAATAGAATGGGAAATAGAGAGGAAGAAGTATCCAAAGGAATGGATTTTCCGAAAGGAAATAACTTGAACTGTTACCTGCACATTCGCTCATTCCACTGTATCGATCCCTGTTAAGAATCTTTTGATCAGTTTAGATATACAGAATGTAATGCATCTTGTACGGAAAGTCCTGTTGAAGCAAATAGGAGAGAATTAACATCAACAATAAAGTTCCCAATTGAAGAGGAAACAAGAGGAACACAAGATTCAATAGAATTGGAAATAGAGAGGAACAAGGATCCAAAGAAATGGATGTTCCCAAAGGAAATAACTGGAAATATTGCTTGCACATTCACTCATTCCACTGTATAGGATTCCTGATAAGAATCCTTTGATCAGATTTAGATATAAAGAAGATGATGGATTTTGCCCAAAATGTTCCATTGAAGCCAATAGGAGAGAATTATCATCAACTATAATGTTCCTAAATGCAAAAGAAACAAAGGGAAAACTAGACTCAATAGAATGGGAAATAGAGAGGAACTAGTATCCAAAGGAATGGATTTTCCCAAAGGAAATAACTGGAACTATTGCCTGGACATTCACTCATTCCACTGTATCGATCCCTGTTAAGAATCCTTTGATCAGATTTAGATATAAGGAAGATGATGGATTTTGCCCCAAAAGTTCAATTGAAGCCAATAGGAGAGAATTATCATCAACTATAATGTTCCCAAATGAAAAGGAAACAAAGGGAAAACTAGACTCAATAGAATGGGAAATAGAGAGGAACAAGTATCCAAAGTAATGGATTTTCCCAAAGGAAATAACTGGAACTATTGCCTGCACATTCACTCATTCCACTGTATAGGATTCCTGTTAAGAATCCTTTGATCAGATTCAGATATAAAGAAGATGATTGATTTTGCCCAAAATGTTCCATTGAAGCCAATAGGAGAGAATTATCATCAACTATAATGTTCCTAAATGCAAAAGAAACAAAGGGAAAACTAGACTCAATAGAATGGGAAATAGAGAGGAACTAGTATCCAAAGGAATGGATTTTCCCAAAGGAAATAACTAGAACTATTGCCGGCACATTCACTCATTCCACTGTATCGATCCCCGTTAAGAATACTTTGATCAGCTTTAGATATAAGGAAGATGATGGATTTTGCCCAAAAAGGTCCATTGAAGTCAATAGGAGAGAATTATCATCAACTATAATGTTCCCAAATGAAAAGGAAACAAAGGGAAAACTAGACTCAATAGAATGGGAAATAGAGAGGAAGAAGTATCCAAAGGAATGGATTTTCCGAAAGGAAATAACTTGAACTGTTACCTGCACATTCGCTCATTCCACTGTATCGATCCCTGTTAAGAATCCTTGATCAGCTTTAGATATACAGAATGTAATGCATCTTGTACGGAAAGTCCTGTTGAAGCAAATAGGAGAGAATTAACATCAACAATAAAGTTCCCAATTGAAGAGGAAACAAGAGGAACACAAGATTCAATAGAATTGGAAATAGAGAGGAACAAGGATCCAAAGAAATGTATGTTCCCAAAGGAAATAACTGGAAATATTGCTTGCACATTCACTCATTCCACTGTATAGGATTCCTGATAAGAATCCTTTGATCAGATTTAGATATAAAGAAGATGATGGATTTTGCCCAAAATGTTCCATTGAAGCAAATAGGAGAGAATTATCATCAACTATAATGTTCCTAAATGCAAAAGAAACTAAGGGAAAACTAGACTCAATAGAATGGGAAGTAGAGAGGAACAAGTATCCAAAGGAATGGATTTTCCCAAAGGAAATAACTGGAACTATTGCCTGCATATTCACTCATTCCACTGTATAGGATTCCTGTTAAGAATCCTTTGATCAGATTTAGATATAAAGAAGATGATGGATTTTGCCCAAAATGTTCCATTGAAGCCTATAGGAGAGAATTATCATCAACTATAATGTTCCTAAATGCAAAAGAAACAAAGGGAAAACTAGACTCAATAGAATGGGAAGTAGAGAGGAACAAGTATCCAAAGGAATGGATTTTCCCAAAGGAAATAACTGGAACTCTTGCCTGCACATTCACTCATTCCACTGTATCGATCCCCGTTAAGAATACTTTGATCAGCTTTAGATATAAGGAAGATGATGGATTTTGCCCCAAAAGGTCCATTTAAGTCAATAGGAGAGAATTATCATCAACTATAATGTTCCCAAATGAAAAGGAAACAAAGGGAAAACTAGACTCAATAGAATGGGAAATAGAGAGGAACTAGTATCCAAAGGAATGGATTTTCCCAAAGGAAATAACTGGAAATATTGCCTGCACATTCACTCATTCCACTGTATCGATCCCTGTTAAGAATCCTTTGATCAGATTTAGATATAAGGAAGATGATGGATTTTGCCCAAAAGGTTCCATTGAAGTCAATAGGAGAGAATTATCATCAACTATAATGTTCCCAAATGAAAAGGAACCAAAGGAAAACTAGACTCAATAGAATGGGAAATAGAGAGGAACAAGTATTCAAAGGAATGGATTTTCCGAAAGGAAATAACTGGAACTGTTACCTGCACATTCGCTCAATCCACTGTATCAATCCCTGTTAAGAATCCTTTGATCAGCTTTAGATATACAGAAAATAATGCATCTTGTACGGAAAGTCCGGTTGAAGAAAATAGGAGAGAATTAACATCAACAATAAAGTTCCCAATTGAAGAGGAAAGAAGAGGAACACAAGATTCAATAGAATTGGAAATAGAGAGGAACAAGGATCCAAAGGAATGGATGTTCCCAAAGGAAATACCTGGAACTATTGCCCGCACATTCACTCATTCCACTGTATCGATCCCTGTTAAGAATCCTTTGATCAGCTTTAGATATAAGGAAGATGATGGATTTTGCCCAAAAAGGTCCATTGAAGCAAATAGGAGAGAATTATCTTTAAGTATAATGTTTCTAAATGGAAAGGAAACAAAGGGAAAAGTAGCCTCAATAGAATGGGAAATAGAGAGGAACTAGTATCCAAGGGAATGGATTTTCCCAAAGGAAATAACTGGAAATATTGCCTGCACATTCACTCATTCCACTGTATAGGATTCCTGTTAAGAATCCTTTGATCAGATTTAGATATAAAGAAGATTATGGATTTTGCCCAAAATGTTCCATTGAAGCCAATAGGAGAGAATTATCATCAACTATAATGTTCCTAAATGCAAAAGAAACAAAGGGAAAACTAGACTCAATAGAATGGGAAGTAGAGAGGAACAAGTATCCAAAGGAATGGATTTTCCCAAAGGAAATAACTGGAACTATTGCCGGCACATTCACTCATTCCACTGTATCGATCCCCGTTAAGAATACTTTGATCAGCTTTAGATATAAGGAAGATGATGGATTTTGCCCAAAAAGGTCCATTGAAGTCAATAGGAGAGAATTATCATCAACTATAATGTTCCCAAATGAAAAGGAAACAAAGGGAAAACTAGACTCAATAGAATGGGAAATAGAGAGGAAGAAGTATCCAAAGGAATGGATTTTCCGAAAGGAAATAACTTGAACTGTTACCTGCACATTCGCTCATTCCACTGTATCGATCCCTGTTAAGAATCCTTGATCAGCTTTAGATATACAGAATGTAATGCATCTTGTACGGAAAGTCCTGTTGAAGCAAATAGGAGAGAATTAACATCAACAATAAAGTTCCCAATTGAAGAGGAAACAAGAGGAACACAAGATTCAATAGAATTGGAAATAGAGAGGAACAAGGATCCAAAGAAATGGATGTTCCCAAAGGAAATAACTGGAAATATTGCTTGCACATTCACTCATTCCACTGTATAGGATTCCTGATAAGAATCCTTTGATCAGATTTAGATATAAAGAAGATGATGGATTTTGCCCAAAATGTTCCATTGAAGCAAATAGGAGAGAATTATCATCAACTATAATGTTCCTAAATGCAAAAGAAACTAAGGGAAAACTAGACTCAATAGAATGGGAAGTAGAGAGGAACAAGTATCCAAAGGAATGGATTTTCCCAAAGGAAATAACTGGAACTATTGCCTTCACATTCACTCATTCCACTGTATCGATCCCCGTTAAGAATA